>NC_089839.1:69333751-69648251 GCF_035609145.1 Eleutherodactylus coqui
TCTTCATATGAAAAGCATTTAGACGTTCCAATAAGGAAACCAAACATAAGTGCTTTTCATCACAAACATCAAAGGATGAAGTTTCTAATGATGTCACTGATTTGGTAGCAATTAACCTAGTTATAATAGATTCAAGCTAGGGATGTCATACCAAATCTGGAGTGTTTTTTCCAGGTTATTTTTGAGGAACAGTGCTCAACCTGGAATAATAAGTACTTATTACTGTACTTCCTCCTCTTTAAGCTGGGAAGGTAGTGTCCAGCTTGAAACAGTAGTTCACTATTGATCAGTACTCCTGCTAATCAGTACCTAAACTCGTTTCACCACTATGTGTACGTGGATCATCAGGAGACTCAGTACTATGATCTTAAAGGGGTTGTCCCGCGGCAGCAAGTGGGGTTATACACTTCTGTATGGCCATATTAATGCACTTGTGTAATATACATCGTGCATTAAATGAGCCATACAGAAGTTATTCACTTACCTGCTCCGTTGCTAGCGTCCTCGTCTCCATGGTTCCGTCTAAATTCGCTGGCAGCTTGCGCAGTCCGGTCTTCTCCTCTCAGCACGAGCCGCTTCAGTGTGCTGCTCGCCGCTACAGCTCTTCTGCGCATGCGCAGACGAGCTGTCACTGCTCAGGAGCACGCTGGAGCGGCCATTCTGTACCATCCTCTGTTAGAGGAAGGTGCAGAGCCGCCCAGCTGTCCTGCCGCCCAGGTAAGTGATGGGCCGGGGGGGGGGGGGGGGGGGGGGGGAGGGAGACTGCCGCTGGGCCGGGGGGGGCCTTCGTCTGTTGTCAGGGGTCTAGCGCCGGTTACCTGCTGCCTGGCGGTGGGTGACTGTGTGCCGTGGTCGGTCCGCGTTCAATCCAGGGGTCCGGTCGGCGGCTGCGGGGTGTCTGGTTGTCAGGGAGACACAGTCTGGTAGCGTCTCGGGAGCTGCGCACGTCGGGCTACAGCAAGCAATGGGAAAAGAGCCGGCGGCCATCTTGGGAAAATTTTTATAAGTTGCTGAAACGCTGGAACTGTAAGTACAAACCAGCTAGAAAAGTCATTTACAGGGGGGCTTAGTAATGTATGCTTAATTAGGGGGGACCCGGGCAAAAAAAAAAAATTCACTGCTTCCTCGAGACAACCCCTTTAAGTTTGGAGACCATGATATACAGATTGAGTATCACTATGAGATCGAAGTCCCAAATGGGAGATGAGCTCTTGGCCTTAGTTTTTAGAGCTGACAAGGTTAGGCATCAAATCAGACACCAATATAGTGTGTCTATTCAAGATTGCTTGTTTGATGTCAAGCCCTTGTTCTTTATCTTTCTCTAATGTCTGTGGTTCTGTATTGAAAGGTATGTCAGATGGACTATTCTTGTGGGAAAAGGAAGCACACTATATGCATAGTTTCTGAAACTGAGATTGGTTTGGTGACGCCCCAATGCCAGATCTAAGTCCAAATAAGTGGGAGAAGACACGGATTTCATCTTTCTATCCCAAACCCGTTTGTTCCAATACAAATGAGTGCAGTGCTAAGATTAGAACGAACTAGCTTGTCAGAGTAGTTCTGTAAAGATTGAGCCTATCCTCCTATTTTTCAGGCAGAAAAAATTCTATGCGTAGATTAAGTTAGTGCGCCCACAAGGTCCCTATTAGAGAGTAGATAGCTCAAAAAGACAGAGCATGACAGAGATTAGTTCCCATCGCCTTGATGGTAGGCTAGGGAGTCAGTCCAGGTAGCTGCACAGTAACCTTGTACTGTAATATATACAATTGCATTTATTGATAAAATGTATCTATTTTTTTAACATGTCACATTTGATTTGGAAATGTACATAAACCCAACTTGTATGACTTTTAATGTACTAATGAATTTATATATTTTTAATCATAGCAAAGAATGGCTCAGGAAGTATTAACCCACTTAAAAGAGCATCCAGATGCCTGGACAAGAGTAGACACCATTCTGGAGTTTTCACAGAACATGAACACCAAAGTAAGAACATGTTGACAAGTTTTAGAAAACAAACAAACACCTTTTTGTTTTCTTGCATTTCTACCCTGTTCCTCTAACAACCGCCAGGAAAGCGTCTTGCTCCGCACCAGCTTTTATCTGAATAAACTAGTTGTTTTGATAGCGAATGTCAGTCACTTAAAGTGTATGAAAACAAAGTCGATTAAATCTAGATTATGGTTTCAAAAATGATTTGTTATAATAAGGGTTGTATCGAAAATGTTTAAAAGGGACCGTCCGTTTCCAGCTTAATTCTCATGATCCTGATTGGTGTGGATGGTTTATATTTAATAATTTTAATTTTTCTTTTTTTTCTTTTTTTCTTTTTTTCTCTTCTAATACACATGCAGCAAATTGAACTCTTCAATCCTCCACTCTTGGGGTATTGAGAATTTAAGTTGTGGGCCCTTTATCTGTAGGATGGATACGCCAGATTTTGTTGCAAAAATTAATAAATCCTAGTTGCTCTTAACTGTATAATCAGCCACCTTGAACCTTGTCTAATTTGCTAAGGCTCCTTCACATCTACATCGGAGCATCTGATGTAGATCCATCAAAAAATCCTGGGGAAAAGGCTGAGTCATGATGGAAGTGTGACGGGCCCCATTACAGTCAATGATGTCTGCCGGGCGTGTCTGTTTTCGTCAAGTGACTGATCCATCTCCAGCTGGCATACTGTTTTTTTTTTTTGTTTTTTTTTCTGACCTTATAACGGAACAGAAAACCAGTATGCTTGTCAAAAAATGTGAATGACGCCTAAGACGTGTATGCAATATTATCCCTGTTGCTATATTATTAAACATATGGGTATATCTAATTATAAACAAAATCCTTAAAAGCAGTTTGCACTCCTCCTGACCACATCTTTGTACACATCCGTGATATGATATGATAAACGTATCATGCTTTAAATCGGGTGTACAACAGTTTCTGCTTTGGGACTGGTTTAATATGGCAATATATTGCTCTCAAAGGCCGTAATGAAACTTAAAGTATTACTTAGTCAGTTCTTAATGGTATTTCAAAAGTATTTGCCATTAATTTGTAATCACTGTAAACTCTAACCTGTTGGGAGAATAGAGGTCCCCTTCTCTCCTAGTTGGCACTCCAAAGAGCAGACCGTGCTTGCATGTCGTACTCTTCATTGAAGATTATGGCCGTAGTGGTAAAAGCCTTGCATTTTGATGCTAATATAGATGCGTATATAGCAAGCCACATCTGAATCATAGATTTCTTTTTGGAGTACCAACCGGGTCCAGAGACCACCGCCTTCTGATATATAGGGGACCTGAAGATGGCTGGACAGTGCCCTACCAGTACTGAGCTGCAAGCCATTCCTTCCTGTAATGTAAACTGCATGTGAGCAGTCTTACTCAAACATTTGTGCCTAGATGGATGGCGGTCCACACAGAATGGCATTGTGGGCCGCATGTGACTGCCTGACCGCAAGTTGTGCACCCATGCTTTAAATGTGTGTCTCTGCAGTTTTGTTCAACAGTTTAATATTTGACATTAAATAACACGGATAGCAATTTTTGGTGTCTGCAATCTGTAAAAGTGTGTTCAAATAGACTTCTAAATTCGGCTTGTAAGTGTATACAATGTGTGCCAATTTTGTGCAGTGTTTTTCCTGCATATTCCATAAAGCGTCTCATTGTATATTTAATATTCATGGTATTTTTAAGGCTTTTTATCTTGGCAAATCATTCTCTAATCTTCCTCCAAAGTGCTAACCGTAGTTAACAATATTTGCTTGCCTGGACGTTTTTTTTCTGCTGTTAAATACTGACAGACATTACTAATGTTTAAGTTGATTTATCAACAGTACTTTATTTAAAAAAAAAAAAATCTCAAATTGTCTTGTGAAAAAATGACTTGATTAGCGGAACAGAAAGAAAGCAGCAGGTAAAGAACTCTTCAATTTACATAAACTACAAATGATTTGGTGCTAAATTTTCTGCACTATTACATTTGGCTTTTATGCAGTCTTTATTTTTTTATTGAGCTGTTAACGCTTCCTGATATTAATCATAATGTTCCATTATGTTGATTGCTTGTAATAGGAAGAAAAGGGGTGTCTTCCTGTGCAACTGACACAGCTAGGCTTTGACGGCAGGCCTCCACAAGGTCTACCCTTTTCATTCCCTTTAACTGAATTTTGTTCATCAATTGTTTTGTTTCATGGGTGGGTGTTGGGGGTTTGGGGGGGCTTCGGGGAACCAGTGGATAGATATAATTGAGTATTTAGAAACTTCTGCCACAGGGATCATTTTCATACAGTTTGCCACGCATATTTGCTGTTGCCATGCTGCTTTCAATAGCTTGCAATTAAAATCTCTTATGTTAATGTGTACATCTAGCCGTGAAAACAAATGGTTTTGTCCAAAAAAGTTGTGCAGGTAACATGAAATGGATCAGCATAGGATTTTGCAAGGATAAAAATGATTTCAGATTTCGAGGTATACTTAAAGGCTTATTTAGACCACCTTATATCGGCCGGGTATTCACGCCGGCCGATATGCGGCGTCTCTCTCTGCAGGGAGAGGAGGCTGAAAGAGCCAGGAGCAGTGCTCTGAGCTCCCGCCCCCTCTCTGCCTCCTCTCCGCCCCTCTGCACTATTTGCACTGAGGGGGGGCAGGGCTAAGTTCTATGAATTAGCTCCGCCCTGTCCGTCTCCCCCCATTGCAAATAGTGGAGGGGGCGGGAGCTCAGAGCACTCCTCCCCCTTCTTCCAGCCTCCTCCCCCTGCAGAGAGGGACGGCGTGAATACGCAGCCGATATACGGTTGTTTGAATAAGCCCTAAGTTTGTACTGTGGCATTAAAGACTCTCACCCAGGCGCGCCCTCTTGCTCTGCACGCCGTGGGTGTATTTACTGCACAGGGAGCATGCAGCAGTACGCAATGCATTGCATAATGCTGAGTGCTGCCAAATCTCCAGACACTATCTTTGCGTAATATGCGCCAAAATAGAGTATGTTGCGTTTTTTCCCCCCACACATTTGGTATGCTTTGTGACATGTGCCATTGAAAGTCATCACAAGTTGGTCACCGCATATTATGCGTACACAACCCATGCTCGTAATATGCAATTCAATCTATTGCAGAGCTATTAGCTCTATGTATAAGGCCATGTTCACATGTTTGAGACCTGTTGCAGAAATTCGTGCAACTGTCCTAGTCAGTTGAATGGGACTTGCAGAAATCCATGCACATATTGAAGAAACAATCACCATTTTCACTTCTGGAAATTTCTTCACGTCTGCGGCTTGTGACTCGGACCTTGGGGTTTAGTCACATAGTGCAGTCAAATCATGGTGTGTTGGAATTTCATCGCACAGTGTGAATAAACCGTTATGTAAAGCGAGGGAAGGCAACTTCTAGGCACAAGGCAGTTGATCACCGCGAAAAATGCCATTTTTGAGTGGGAATTATTTTCGCCCTGTATATGTCTGAAATGTTAAAGGAGTCTTCCAACCTATTTCAAAAATTTAGCAGAAATCTGTAAGAGTGCATTCACACAAATGAGAAAATTGTACCAGCTTTGTGCGTTAAGACATGCGAAAATGCAACTCATCTTTGCAATGGGTGTGTTTTACATAAGCGATTGTTGTGGGGGGTTTTTTGTTTGTTTTTGTCTCCCCCTGTCCACCAGAGAATCATAGTGATTCTCCGCTTGCGGGCGGCAAATCGCAGCATGTTGTGAATTGCCACGATTCTCTGCAGTGAGCCCATCTGTCAAATAGGTTCAACGCGGAGACCCGCCAGCTGGCTCCGTGGCGGAGATATCGCAACGCCCGTGGACAGGCAGCCTACATGTGCTGCCCATCGTGCTGTGGAACCTTATGCAGCAGTCCCTTGTAATCTTTCGTTCACATGACTGCTGCAGCTAATGGTCACATGCTGTTATCGTACGTATGACCTCTGAGGCCAGTGGTCGGCTGCAGTAGTCACCTAAACAGCATGTCTGCTGAAGGAATAGCTGGAATCAGACCGGGTCAGCAGCATGTTTAAAAGCTAAATAGTGTGGGTATTTTGTTTATTTATTTTTTGTAAACCGCATTTAGTTGCTTTCTGCTAAATTTTTGATTAGGTCACAAAGCACCTCTGTGAAGTCAGCACCCCATCTTTCAAAAAAGTTAATTTTTTTATAAGTTCTGGATGCACCCCAAAGAGTTCTAGAGTTCCCAATTAATTTTAAAAATAGTTCTAGCAAATTAGGCAAAAAAATCAACAAATGTATCTCTGCGGTGCTAACTTCCAAAAATGATATTACTAAATCAGTGAGAACTTTGTAAATATTGGTTCTAGAGCTTCGAGCATTAAGAGTTTTCTTCAGAACTCTTGAGGTGCTACCCAGAACTCTTATAAAATCGCAGGATTTCCTAAAAAATTATTTACACATAACTGAATTTTTTTTGATCCGGCATTTGAAAATCAGCAAGAACACTGTAAATATTGGTTCTAGAGCTTCGAGCATTAAGAGTTTTCTTCAGAACTCTTGAGGTGCTACCCAGAACTCTTATAAAATCGCGGCATTTCCCAAAATTTCTTTTACACATAACTGAAATTTTTGGATCCGGCATTTGAAAATCAGCTAGAACTTTGTAAATATTGGTTCTAGAGCTTCGAGCATTAAGAGTTTTCTTCAGAACTCTTGAGGTGCTACCCAGAACTCTTATAAAATCGCGGCATTTCCCAAAATTTCTTTTACACATAACTGAAATTTTTGGATCCGGCATTTGAAAATCAGCTAGAACTTTGTAAATATTGGTTCTAGAGCTTCGAGCATTAAGAGTTTTCTTCAGAACTCTTGAGGTGCTACCCAGAACTCTTATAAAATCGCAGGATTTAAAAAAAATTATTTACACAAATCCGCAGCGGCGGCTTCTGCCGGCTTAGACGCAGCGGATTTGCCATCCCGTGTGGACGAGATTTCTGAGATTTCTCAGCTGTCATTCAGCTGACAGCTGCCCCTGATTGGTCCCTGCGCTGAGCCAATCAGAGGCAGCACTCACTCACCCATTCATGAATGGGTGTGAGTGAGAGCTGCCTCTGATTGGTCACAGCCTGACCAATCAGAGGCAGCTCATTCAGCAGGTGGGGATTTTAAAGCCCCAGCTGCTCAATACTACTCTGAGCAGTTCAGGAGAACTGCCGGCCGGCTGCGGCTGAACTCCGTCTGCTGGGACCAGGTGAGTATATTTTTTTTGTTTGTTTTGTTTTTACACATTTCTGGATGAATTTCAGGGAAGGGCTTATATTTTTAAGCCCTTCCCGAAAATTCATCGTGAGATCGCCCACAGCCCATTGCTTTCAATGGAGCCGGCTGCATTGCCGATTCCATTGAATTCAATGCGCTGGACAGCGCTGAACTGCTCCGGCCCGTTTCTATTGAAACGCGGCTAGGAGCAGTTTTTGCGGGCTTTTTTTTTTTTTTTCGGCCCCGGTCACGCGATTTGCGGATGCGCATCCGTCTTGCGATCCGCAAATCGCGGGAAAAAACGCCCGTGTGACCGTGGCTTGATTTTCAAATGCCGGATCCAAAAATTTCAACGTTATGGGTAAATATTTTATTTTATTTTTTTTTTTGAAATCCCGTGATTTTCTAAGAGTTCTGGGTAGCACCTCAAGAGTTCTGAAGAAAACTCTTAATGCTCGAAGCTCTAGAACCAATATTTACAAATTCTCGCTGATTTTCAAATGCCGGATCCAAAAATTTCAGTTACGTGTAAATAATTTTTTGGGAAATCCCGCGATTTTATAAGAGTTCTGGGTAGCACCTCAAGAGTTCTGAAGAAAACTCTTAATGCTTGAAGCTCTAGAACCAATATTTACAAAGTTCTCGCTGATTTTTAGATGCCAGATCAAAACAATTTCAGTTATGTGTAAATAATTTTTGGGGAAATCCTGCGATTTTATAAGAGTTCTGGGTAGCACCTCAAGAGTTCTGAAGAAAACTCTTAATGCTCGAAGCTCTAGAACCAATATTTACAAAGTTCTCACTGATTTAGTAATATCATTTTTGGAAGTTAGCACCGCAGAGATACATTTGTTGATTTTTTTGCCTAATTTGCTAGAACTATTTTTAAAATTAATTGGGAACTCTAGAACTCTTTGGGGTGCATCCAGAACGTATAAAAAAATTAACTTTTTTGAAAAATGGGGTGCTGACTTCACAGTGACTCAAAAAGCCCCTTTTAGGATGGTTTCACTCGGGCTTTTGTGGCAATTTTTAGAACCAAAGCAAAAAGTACATTCAAAAGATATAGGACATATAAAGGAAGAAATTCTCCTTCCACTACTGGCTTTGTGTCATGATGATTGCATCAAAAAATGTGCGTGAAACCCTTCATACCAGGGTTTTCCCAACACAATTTCTGACCTGATAACTGATAGGAGATTCTGTTGATCAATGTTTCTTTGACCTGTCCATTCGATTTAGTCATAAACCAGACTTTAGGGATCCACTTCCCAGTGGTCTCCATGACGGTTGTTTGTTTTTCCCAGGCAAATCAAAAGAAGTGCATCTAAGCTGCTACCTTCAGGGTGTCTTCACATGTAGCCTAAATGCCGCACATTTTATGTTCAGCAGCATTTGCGATACCGGCCACTTAGATGAGATTCCAACAAGAATCCCCAGGGAGCGGGCATATGCTGAGGATTGTAATTCTGCAGCATGTCTATTGTTGTGGATTTCGCACTTCTACATTGTAACGCGTGAAATCTGCAGCAAAGAAAGCCCATACCTTTTTGGTGCTACTTTTTGCCACAGTGGATCTGCAGCATTTGAACCCCAGACCCTTCGGTGATGTACAATTTCCTACTTGCCCACAGCGGCCGATGGTCTCATTCTTGGCAAGATTGTGCAGCCGTTGCAGGTGGGTGGGATTTCGGCTACATCGTGAAACCGTAACTTACAGTGAAAAACAAACCTCCGAGCTGCAGCCGAACTTTCCTACGTGATTTTAGTTCTTCTCAATTTCTGTTGTGATTTATATTTTAATACGAAATGTTTTGTAAGAGGATGCATTTCCCAACAGCAGATATGTTGCTTGCACATTGTCTGAAGTGCTTATTTGATCCCTTTGGTTGAAGTTATATTGATCGACTTTGTTGTATAATAACTAACCTTCTGTAATAAAACTTTTATCCTTGGGTCAAATTACTAGAATGCAGAATCTGCAAAGTTTACCTTTCAGGTATTTGTGCCTGCTAACCTTTTACACCAACACTTTTTTTTTTACTATGTAATTGTTTTTTAAAAAAAGGGGTGGGGGGAAAAAACGCACAAATGAAAAACTTGCAGTTGACCATGCCCTAAAATAACAAGCAGCAATGCTGACCTCTCTTCTCCCCCAGTAAGTGGCGCAATGATTCCCACAGCTCCTCCCGGTCTGTATTTACAGCAGAAGTCGGATGATCTGATCGTGCCCTCTACATGGCTGCAGCGAAGTTGGCTGTAACGGACCGCTCGGATCCCGCTGCAACTGCAAGGATCGAGGGGAAACTATCATCCTCGTTAACCTTTTACATGCTGTGATGAGTGTTTATCGTAACCTGTACGGGGTTAACAGAGGGAGAGCGCTTCCTCTGACATCGCTTCCTCTGACATCGGCTCTCCACCATTCAGTTGGAAAGTGCTGATGAGTCCTTGAATGTAGTGATGTCAAACAAATTTTCCTAAAAAGGCTTTTGCTTAACAAAAGCCGAAAAACCTGTTGTAATCACACCAACCCACAGAAGTTAGATCATTAATACCTCATACTAAATGCTATAGGAAGTCATCGGCAACCCTTAGGCACACCTCAGACAGGGTAATGGTGATCCCAGTCTCCCATCAGCAGTCGGTTATTTACATGTCTGTGTTGACTGTGGTATGTAAAGGGTTAAACACCCAGATCAAAGGCTTCTCAGATCCTGGCCATTGGAGCAGGAGTCTGGCTGTTCCCGTCACAGAGCACCTGTGTCGGACGAAAGCTGCAAAATGGCATGTTGGCAGCACATTGCCCGGTGTAAACCTACAGTATTACTAATCGCTTCGTGTAAATGGAGATTAACAAATGGCAATCAACTTGCAAAAATGTTGATCCCGAGCCCCCTTCATACCCAGCAGCCATCAGTTGTTTCATACAGCTGCCAGATGCCCGCAACTCCGATCGCTGCAGTTTAACTGCTTAGATGGCACCGCTTGCAGCAGTGTCTAAACAGCTAGCCAGAAGGGGGGGGAAACAATCCTGGGTTGCCATGGCAGTCTGGGGCTTTGTGAAAACTCCCAGTCCTGCCACGCGAGGGCCTAATAGGCTGGCATGACGAACTCAAAGTGATTGAGGAAGAGAGAACGGCAATGATAACAGGCGGGGTTTCAGACTCCCATGTATCCACTCCAATAGCTAAACTGTTCTCTCGGACTGCTGCTCTACCCAGATTTTGTTAGAAGGCAGTCAAGTCGTAAGATCTGAGGACTGACATGCAGATCATTTTTTTTGATCTCCTGTCCGTAGAGTCTCTTAATAGAGCTTAGTTTGCTTTACTATTGAAAGCCACTCATTTTCACTTGCTGATCCTCAAGAAAATTACTTTTGTGTCTGATTGCAGTAGCCATTCCAATTTCCATCCCTGTACGCAGAGTTGCTATAATGGAAACCCAATCCTTTAGACCTGGTTTTAGATTGCGTTTAGACTTGTAGATCAGATTCTAAACTTTTTAGTGACTTTTACACCTATGTAGGAAATGGAGTCTCTATCACCTGGCACTCTTCTCTGCAGTGCTACATCGTGGTTCCAGTTCTCGGTGAATATCGCCAATATTTGCCAATACGCTCTATAATGGGCAAATAAGCATCAGTCTTGAGTATGATAATATGGCATTATGCATGCCATATTAGATGTGAATTGCAACTGCAAAAGATCAAAACTTTATCTCAAAGGGTGCCAAGAAAAACTACTGATTACATAAGGAAAAAAAAACCTTACATCGCACCATTGGCAGAAACCTAAAGCTAAGGGGCTCCAAATTTAACAATCTAAAAGGCGTGTAATTTTTTATGAGCATGGTAAAAATAAAACTCAATAACTAATGGCCCAGTTGTAGTTTTCGATCCTAAGAATCCATTCAAAGCCGTATTGGAGCCCTTGATAAGAGACCGTAATTCTTTTAACTGTGCTACAATCTACATGAAGGGGAACAATGCTGTAAATATCAAACTTATTTAGTGGTAAGATGTGTAGCCATCCACTTACTGCATTCTCAAGTCTATAGTATGCTTCAACAGGCTCTCTGAATCTCCAAACATTTCCATCTACTATGATCACATTTTACTGAACCATGTCAAAGGGCTTTTCCAGGCTAAAACTATTGGTGACCTATTCTCAGAGGTTCCCAATATCAGATCATGGCGGTCTGCCACCCACGACGCCTGCCAATCAGCTGACAATGAATAGGCGCAGCTGATCAGTGGGACACTCAAAATGCCATCCTTAGCACAGTGGCTTGATCTAGGAGTGCAGATCTCTACCATTGAAGTGGGAGGGAGTTGAACTACCATACTGTCGGAGTGCTATGAATGGCGGTTTAAGAGTTCTACCTGTATGCACCTTCTAACCAACTGCTAGACGGGTCCTGGGCAATGGACCTCCGAGATTGGCTTTTGATCACCTATCCTCTAGGATAGGTAACCAATAGTTTCTATCCTGGAATACTCCTTTTAAGCTATGCTCCCTAATGGGACTCTGTGACTAGGCCACAAACCCACTACACAGGACGGTAATTGGTGCGCACTGAGCTTTTTATTTTCTGATGGGGTGAGCATTGTGTGGGAAACAAAAAAAAAAAAAACTATGCCTGTAAGGAGTTGGAACCGCTCTGCAGAGAAGTCCGCTGGTTCGTCCTTTTACTTGATTGATGTCCCGCAGGCCAAATGCACATTCACAGGTTATGTACGACACACACGCAGTGGAGGGCTACTGGTTTCTGCTGCTAGGTTTCTGCTGCTAGAGGTGGCTTCTGATTAAAGAGGCAGACTTGTGGAATATCTGTGAGGCTGTGGGCTAACCGGGCTTCTCTGAAGAGCAGCTTCACCTCTGACTTTTTACAGGCATGGGAATACAGAGTTCATAGTTTTTCCTGCTTGATGCTAATCCTTCCAGAATGTAGAACACCATCCTGGATAACAGTTGGTGGCTGTTTTAAAGGAGCCTAATTTCTCATAAAAGTTTCCTTTAACAGTGTAATTCTCCATTGGGAAGTTCTGTAGGTGATGCCATCTGTGCCAAAAAAAATGTTAAGTGCATCTCAAGCACTAAATGTTACGTTTTTACATCCCTTCTATGAATAGTGTGTTTTTATATACGGTAATTTTATTTTCTCAAATTGTTGACATTAAAATACCTGAAAGGTAAATCTGCTCTGCAATCTGTTTTGACTGAGTATGAAAGTTCCTCTTAAAGTTAGTGTATATTTCATGTTATGTGCAGGTCAGGTAGTTTCTCTGTGGGATACCTTGCTGAGCTTGTAGTTTCACACCAGTGAAGTCTCTTGGCAATGGCCGCTTTCTGTAAAATAGATTTTCATTCTACTATAGGATCTATTCTAACTTTCTCTTCCCTCAACACTTTTTTTGTTTGATCTTTCTGACACTTTTTTACATATTTTAAATTGCCTTCTAGTTGCCCATGTAGCTACAGAGAGCTTATTTGTCTTCCTGGTGTGATCATGATCAAACAGCAGGGGCAATAGTTTACATTAAACTTTTTTAATTGCATGGAAACTTTTGGGCTTATAGCTGACTTATGTTCTAGTTCAATTGTCTTTTCGTATTCGAGTGAATGAGTTGAATGTGTTTGAGTGATTTTTATTTAAAAACAAAAACCAGCTCATTGCTGCGATTTACTCATGTGATCTTTTTGTTCTCCAATTTTAGTACTATGGACTACAAATATTGGAAAATGTGATCAAAACGAGATGGAAAATTCTTCCTCGAAATCAATGTGAAGGTAAAGGCTCGTTTTCACTTAAATATGTAGCTATAATGTGATAGTTTTTTTTTTTTTTGTTTTTTTTACATTGCGAATGTGGAACATTTATATCATGTCTTTGAGATTTGAGGGATTTACTTAATTACATTCAGCTTTAAAGGGTTATTCAGAGCAAAAACGCTGCTCACTTTGGTGAAAATAAAGACTTACTTCCTTCACATGATTTTGCCCGCCAGTCATGTTAACCTTGGTCAGCAATTGGCTGCAGCGGTCGCATGTCTAGTCGGGACGTAATCACGGCTACAGCAGTAAGTGGGCAGTTGCAAGGAATCGGGTTAGGTAACTGTTTTTTGTTTTTTTTTGTATTTTATTCAGTGAGCAGCTTTCTGCAGTGTTTGCTAGAAGAAAAAATGTTAATTTTTGGTTTTGAATCTCCATTTCCAGGTATAAAGAAATACGTAGTTGGACTGATAATCAAGACCTCTTCAGATGCTACATGCGTTGAGGCAAGTGGCTTCTTTTGAAATAACAATTTATGGGCTAAAAAAAGTGTCCATTAGAGTAATAATTCTTTGTATTTCTTACAGAAGGAGAATGTGTACATTGGAAAATTAAACATGATACTTGTTCAGGTAAGAGGTGCTCAAATGTATATTATGAACCCTGACATCCCTTTTTGTGGTGAATGGTAAGGCTAACTTCACTCGGGAGAGTGCGATATAGGGCTGTGAATCCTGCCCCTATATCGCTCTCCCCACCTTGGGAATTCCCCAAAGATGTGAGGAGTTTTTCATGCTAAAACGGCCTCTCATCACTTTAGGGATGAAGGGAGGAAAGCTGAGTTTTCCGTTTTCAAAAGTAGACCTTGCATCGCATGCACCTTGCACGTGGTGCGATGCTGCCGCTGCTCCCATTGCAAGACAATGGGTGCTGCGATGCGAACGCATGCACAAGATGGAACATTCTGCAATTTGTTTCCCGAATTGCGGTACCATGCAGGAAAACATTGCTCATGTGTATTACCCAATTCAAAAGAACAAGGTTTATATTTGTGCGTCTTGGAACGCACAAATCTCACGCTATTTTATTGCCCATGTGAAGTCTGCCTAAGGCTTCCTGCACACAGGTGGATCGGACCCCGCATGCAGGATTCTCGCATCAGCGTTCGACACAATGCCCAGCAGATTACCCCAGTTCACCTGTCCAGCCGCTTCTGCACATGCTGTGGATTTGCTGGACGGCACTCCGTCGCACATGCGCAGTAGCCACCCGCTCTGGGGGTGAAACGTATACTGCGGAAATGACGCGGGACGGAATGCTTCCATTGACTTCAGTGGAAGTGCCGCGGGACGGAATGCTTCCACTGACTTCAATGGAAGCTGTCTGTGCGTAACCTGCACAAAATCACAGCATGCTGCAATTCTCCGCATGCGGAAAATCGCAATCCATTTCCGCTCGTGGAGATGAAATGGTGTTTTGTCATTGAATACTATGGGCTGTACTTGCTGCGGAGGCGGATGCCCACCACAGACTCCGCAATGCAAATACGTCCATGTGCAGGAGGCCTTAGGCCTCATGTCCACGGGGAAAATATGATTTAAGATCTGCAGCGGATCTCCCGCACGCGGATCCGCATCCCATAGGGATGCATTGACCACCCGCGGGTAGATAAATACCCGCGGATGGTCAATAAAAGGGATTTTAAAAAAAATGGAGCATGAAAAAATCTGGACCATGCTCCATTTTCGTGCGGGTCTCCTAAAAGACCTAAAATAGGAATTTAAAAGAATTAACTCACCCGCAGCGGACCGGGAAGGTCTTCTCTTCCTCACGGCCAGATCTTTCTTGCTTCGGCTCGGCGGATGTGCCCGGCGCATGCGCGCGGCACGTCGGTGACGTGCCGCCGGCGTGACGAATTCATCCGCCGGCCGAAGAAAGAAGATCCGGCCGCGACGCAGAGAAGAAACGGAGCGGATGGGAGGTGAGTTTATTCTCATTTATTCTTATTTTCAGCGCTCATGTCCGCGGGGCAGGAGGGACCCGCTACGGATTCTACATGTAGAATCCGTAGCGGGCCTGATTTTCCCCGTGGACATGAGGCCTAAGAGTTGTGTATTTAGAAAATCTAAAATAACTGCTACTGTATCATTTCAGATACTGAAACAAGAATGGCCTAAACATTGGCCCACATTCATCAGCGATATTGTAGGAGCCAGTAAAACCAGCGAGAGCCTCTGTCAGAACAATATGGTCATCTTAAAACTTCTGAGTGAAGAGGTTTTTGACTTCTCCAGTGGACAAATTACACAAGTGAAGGCCAAACACTTAAAAGACAGGTAAATGTTTCTTTCAAAGATCACTTTTGATTTTAATGCTGAACAATATTAAGCTCTTTTTTTTTTTGTTAACTAAATAGTCACCATACTTTTAAACGAACGTTGCAGAAAATCAATAGTACCGTTGAGTAGAACAGTTTTATATCACTACAGAAGAATGCTTCAGTCTCCACTTATCAGGGTTTCTTTCCTCTCCCTCATAGTCCTAAACTGTTCACTCAGAAAAGCTGCTAAAATATGTATTGATACATAAGTCAAATCAACATCATGCTGAACATGTCAGAATACATTTTGCCCATTAGTCTGTGCAGAGGAGCAGCAAAGTGAGAGCATCATGTCAACACATGCAAGGGCTCGCTCACACAAGTGGATGTTGGCTGATTATTATGCGCATACATTTTACTTGCGTAACATGTAGTACACAGCAAATACACATGTAACTTGCCTATTTTGTGCACCCATAAACTATAAGGCTGCCTATCCACGGCCGTAGCGCTATCCCACGGCGGATCGCGGCCGCCGCCCAGTAGCAGGGGAGAGCTGACTGTTCTCCACACAGATAAGCTCACCGCGGAGAATCGCTATGGTTCTGCGCTTGTGGACAGGGGGTTGCGCTCTTTCCATAGCGACTCTATGGAGAGCGTTGACTGTGTATAATACAGCCAAAATACACTTGTGTGAGTGAGCCCCAATACTGGTTTACTGTTTGACAACTACACTGGGGGAACAGGTTCTCCTCTGCTGTCAAATGTATTGGAGACATCATAGCCGGTAGTCTCCACCCACAAGTTTATAGAAACAAAGTTCTAGAGGATTAAATTGGTAAAAAAATGTAGAATGGGTACCATGCTACTCATGTACATATGGCAGTTTATTGTGAAAACTCACCTGAAACTACAGAGATGCTTCAAAGGCCGACTACTAAATACAAACATTACTAAGATAGGTGGGTGACTTTAATTATGTACATTTCTAATTGAGAAGAGTCCTTCGTCAAAATGAATTGTGACATAGTTGTGGGTTTATGGAATCCCACCAGAAGAAAATTAAGAAGGGTCTCTAATGCGTTCTAAAAATTTGAAGACTATTTCTTCTATGAGGAGGATATGATTGTTAGAAATGAGACGCCCAAAGCTTAGGCTGCACTACTGAGAAATTCTGACATTTCCTGGTCTGATTTCTGTCAGGTGCAGTGTTGTCATGAAGACTGTGTGAATCCTAATGATCAAATCCATCGATACACACACACAACTGGCACTATGCAAGCCAGGTAGGATGTAGCTATTTTATTTGGTTATATATAATTTTTTTCATTTAATTTTTTTTTAATCCACACACTTCATGACAACACTTCCACCTGATGGTTATCGCAGCAGTAATAAGGTCATTGCTATCTTTTAGTAGTGCAGAATTAAGCTTTAGGACTCATGCCCACAGCTGGGTCGGATTCCGCCTGCGAAATCTCAAGAGACCCCATACTCTCCTCTGGATCTACCACGAATGTCTCGCTCGGCGAGCAGGCGTGCATGTGCAATGACGCGCCAGCGGTGACTCAGATTCTCGCTGTACTTCCGCTATGCTCACAGCAGAAGAATCGCGGGATGGACGACTTCCATTGACTGCAATAGTAGCCGTCCGTTCGATTTTCTGCATAGAATAGAACATGCTGCAATTTCTTCCCCGTGAGCAGAAAATCGCAGTTCATTTCTGCTTGTGGGCATGGGAGAGTAGTAAACCACAGCAGGTCTGTGGACGGACATTGCTGCAGAATTCGCAGCATGTGTCTGACCGCGAATTCTGCAGCGATAATCTGTCTGTGGGCATTAGTCCTTAGGTTCTGTAACTTTTAAGATACTCTTATCAGTTTACCAGTCGTATCAGTGGGGAGAGGCGAAGAAGTAGCTATCTGACAATTCTGGAAGCAGGTTATCTTTTATGAGAAGAAAGGATTGGGCATGTTGAAATTTAGCATGCCTGATCATATCCCAGCATCTGCCTTTTCAGGGATGTTTTTATGGGCCCCCATGCGCATTAAATTTGTAGTCTGTCCCACTGAAATTGCCAGGTTTGGCCACTTTTTCGTCTGTATGGTCACCCTGTTATTTTAAAAACATGCTTTTATGTACTTTAAAGCCTGCTTTAATTTTTCGGGGTTTGTCTTATTTTAATGACCTGCTGTTGGTCTTATCTGCCTGATAAAGGTTCCCTGAGCCCAAAATATTTGGTGTTCATGTATGGTTTATAGAAATGCTCCAAGCTAAAAATCATTTTTAAGCCCAAGCACTACTTTTTGGCTTTTTACCCTTGTTTTGAAGCACACCACCTCCCCAATTGAGCATTTCTTGATTATCCATTGGATATACCATAAGTGTAGTTGGTGGAGGTCTGACAACTGAAGAGATCTGCTTGCTTATTCCTCATGAATAAAAAGGGCAAAATTAAAAATGTTAAGCTCAGAAAACTCTACATCACTGTAACCAATGATCAATATGTTGCATGTACTCGTATACATATGTCATTAGGCTGGGGCCACACACCAATTTTGGCCATAAGGCTAAAACTTGTGTGTAGCAACCTGTAGTTTTAGCTTTTATGGTTTCTTTTCTATTCAGCACGGTGCCCACCCAAGGCAATAATACTGACCACTTAAAATACAAAAGACCCTCAACTTCTTTCTGCCCTGAATGATTTCAGTTTTGATAACCAAGCAGAAATTTATGATAGAATTTGTTGCAGTTGGGATAATATTAATGCCTAATTGGCATGCAACATTTTTGTATATGCAAATAACAGATGAATAATAAGCTGTATCTTGTGTAAGTTGACTCACCATGTGATTGCTTTTTGTGTCAATAAATTATGATTAACCGCATAGTGTAAAATTGCTTTTGGAATGTGACTTAACTTTTTTTTTTTTTTTTTTTTGTTCCGCACCTCTACAGCATGTGCAATGAATTTTCAAAGATATTTCAACTCTGCCAGTTTGTTATGGTAAGTGTGCATGTACCACTGCCTGGTAGATCCTCTTCAAGAAAATTCATTTGTTGTAAAGAAACGCCCACCTTTTAAATATTTTGCAGAGCTAGAGCTAAAGTGTATTGCCGGGCCCCTGAGTAGACCTACTAGATAGAGCATTAACCCTTTCCAATCCAATGTCGGGCCTGCCTCGACATCATCACTCTGGCTCTCATTGAGGACCGTCGAGGAGAGGGCAGAAAGGGTTTTTAACCCTTTCTTCCTTCTCCTTTACACATTACATAGCGCTATGTAATGCACAGAAATTCCGTCCGGCGATCATGTGTCACCTGACCTCGGCTATCAGATGATCGCCGAGCCGGGAGGATGAAGAAAGAATACGGAAGAGTTACTTCTGCATTCCGCCTGGCGATCATGTGACCCCGCTGGGTGGCACCTGAGCTCAGCTGTCACATGATCACCGAGGCGGGAGGCCGAAGGGATGTAGTGATGTGAAGGGATGACTGTAATGTGACTGCTGGCACCCTCTTGCACGCTGTACGATCAGGGGGGTGAAGGGAGAATTTATTTTTTCTAAGAAAAAATAAATGATTGGAAAGGGTTAAACCCTAAAATTCTTGTCTGTGGCTAAGACATTTCTATTTTCTGTACAATTTACAATTTTGAGGCAATGTGGAGACTTTTTATTTATTTATAGCACAATTTTCGTTGTGAAAGGACTAGTACAGTACACTGGAGTTCAGTCAGTTGTATACAACTGTCTTTCTATGCACCGCAGCTTTTAAAGCTTGATGGTTAAAACTGGAAAGCCACGCTGCAAAAAGTTTCATCTATCCTTAAACTAATCTTCCACAACAATGTTATATAGTGCAACTTTCCCATTTTTAAGTATCAAGCAACCACTACAGTCCGCAGAATGTGGTCTGCAGCTGGCACTTAAAATTGGTAAGGTGCACTGCAAAAAGTCAGGGGAGCCCTAAGTAGCCCTTAGGACTAGTCAGGAAAAAAGCAGATTTGTGCTGCATATTCAGAAGTAATATTTAATGAGCCTTAAGGATGCATCAATTTTTTTTCTGTTTTATACTTTCATTCCAAAAAGCCCAACTTTTATTTTTACATCAACATAACCATATGATGGACTTATGTTTTGTGGAGCAAGTTTTAGTTTTCTCTTAACACCATTTTGCTTTGGTTACTATTGACCATAGTATTTTCAGGGGGGTAAAACGGCCAGGATCACACCAATATACATCTGACACCTGCGGGCTATGCTCATGAGCTTCCACTAAGTCCCACTGACCTATGATGTACATGTGCATCACGTTGGTAGAAAAGGTTAAAAAGTAAAAGCTTCTAAAACTCTTTGGATTACTATATAAACAACTATTCATGTCATGTGCTACTGGGGCTCTCATACCTGTGCCCCTATGTTTTTATAGACGCATCCTTCAGTCAGTCTGGTCATGGGTGAGCAAGTTGTGAAAATACCTTGAGGACGGCAGTGTTTACTTGTCTCCCGAAAGCTGTTCATGTTTGTCTATAATGGAGTCCTCTTATATAGTTGTCATTTTTTTACCTATAGGAAAATTCTCAGAATGCTCCACTTGTTCATGCAACTTTAGAAACACTCTTACGATTTCTAAACTGGATACCTCTCGGTTACATATTTGAGACAAAACTCATCAGCACGTTAATATATAAGGTACGGTACTTGGATTTGCTATGCAAAAAAAAGACTTGTTCTATGCTGTCTGGCAAAAATATGGCTAACTATTTATTTATTTTTTGCAGTTTCTGAATGTTCCAATGTTCAGAAATGTATCATTAAAGTGTCTAACTGAAATAGCTGGAGTTAGTGTCAGCCAATATGAAGAACAGTTTGTGACACTCTTCACACTCACGATGATGCAACTTAAACAGGTGAGACTTTTTGCCAATTATTTGAAGGCACAAATATGTATCCTACCTCCTTCATATTTGTAATTGATTTTTTTTCCCCCTGTCTTCAATAATAGATGTTGCCATTAAACACCAATATCCGTCTTGCTTATTCCAACGGAAAAGATGATGAACAGAATTTCATTCAGAACCTCAGTTTGTTCTTGTGTACTTTTCTTAAAGAGCACGGGCAACTCATAGAAAAGAGGCTCAACTTAAGGGAAACTTTGATGGAGGTTGGTTTTACATTACCCACAGTAGTAATTAGCAGCATATGATAGTTTTGCATGAAGTGCAACTTTATATGAAACATTGTAATAGTGTTTTACATCGTTCCTTTATTTCCTCTCGCTGTATTCAGGCTCTCCACTACATGTTGCTGGTGTCTGAAGTAGAAGAAACTGAAATCTTCAAAATTTGTCTGGAATATTGGAACCATTTGGCTGCAGAGTTGTACAGGGAGAGTCCCTTTTCAACTTCAACATCACCACTCCTTTCTGGCAGCCAACATTTTGATGTCCCACCTAGAAGACAGCTCTATTTACCAGTTTTGTCAAAGGTATAAACCATTCTGTTTGACATAATTTGGATTTGCCATACTTGGAATCTGCAACCATCCTTCCCTTTCTAGCAGATGCTGCTGGTGCATATCAGTATACATTTTATCAGATTGTTGCATGGCATACAGCCACTCCACAAGAGTGTAGAAATCCAGCATGTCATCTGTTGCCCATGGCCTCTATTGCTAAGGATGACAATACATATAAGATATAGGTTGGCAAAGCCGCCCGAGACCTGCTTTCCATCTAATGTGTGATAGGGATCAGGTAGTTACATTTCAACTGCCTGATCCTTTTTTGTCTTCAGGAGATAAGTTGCAGCCAAAGGTGTCTGCCAGCAGCTTTCTCCCTTTATTGTGGATGCATGCTCAAGTGTGTATGATGGGATCAGGAGAGCTGTTGGACAAACCAGTGCTCAGGTGAATTTACATTCAGAACAGGGAAGAGGGCTTGGGGACGAGCTGTCAGTTTACTCTCACAGAATTTGCTAAGATTTCATTTCCTCCACTCTGCAGTGGCTTGGAGAATAATAAAAGCATAGAAACCAATTACAGAAGTCTTAATTTCCCAAAACTCATTGATTTTAAGAGTCCAAATGTGAAGATAGCCTTTAACTCTGTTCCCTGCAGGATTTGTACGAGACTGTGAGGAACCTGCGGCAAATGCTGCAGACTAATGAACAGTGAGGGCAAGACTATATCCAGTTTACCATTGTAATTTTAGTGTTCATTTAGGCCCCCTGTCCACGGGCGATGCGAAGTCCCGCGGGAGATCGCCGCCGCCGGTCAGCCCTATCTGATAGGCTGGCCGTGAAGAATCGGGGCAATTTGCAGCATGCTGTGAATTGCTCACCGCGAGTGGAGAATCGCAGTGATTCTCCGCTCGTGTACAGGTATCGGAGCTTTCCATAGCAACACTATGGGAAGCGTCGGCCGGCAGTATACCGCCGGCGAAATCTCGCCCGTGGACAGGCACCCTTAAAGAGTGATTTATGGCAAATGTGTCTCAAATGATCATTGTAATCTTCTATTTCCTTTTTAGGTGCGCCTGTTGATGGTTAGTCGAATGGCTAAACCAGAGGAAGTTCTTGTTGTAGAGAATGATCAGGGTGAAGTTGTTCGGGAATTTATGAAGGACACAGATTCTATCAACCTGTATAAGAATATGAGGGAAACCTTAGGTAAATATATTCTACCTAATTTTAAAGGTGTTTTCTAAGTTTACTATTTTAACCAGCTGGCCATGCAGAAAAATGGCTCCACATCTGCTGTTCTCCATGCTGACCATGTTTACAAGCTATCAGCCTGTATACAGAATGTCAGACTGACAGCCAATCGCAGGCCTCAGTGGTTCACCTGTGCACATGCCAATTGGCAGTCTTTGTGCCTGCATGGCTTATACCATTTGAAATTGCCAGAAGTTGCATAATATATGCACGTTATTTTTCCTGCATATCATCTGGCAGCGTGGCAAAAAAATGCCCTTATTTTTCTGTGGTTTCTTTTTTAACATTCGAGAAGAATCCTCCTGCTTTCCTGAGCTTCAAAAAAATGTTTTTCTTTTCAGTATATCTCACACATCTGGATTACGCAGACACTGAAAGAATTATGACTGAGAAACTGCACAACCAAGTTAATGGATCAGAATGGTCATGGAAGAATCTCAATACCTTGTGTTGGGCAATTGGTTCAATTAGTGGAGCCATGCATGAAGAGGATGAGAAGAGGTTTCTTGTTACTGTTATAAAGGTATGCCTAACAATTTTAGTAAGTCAGATTTGTCACAATCTTCATGTGATGAGTCCATTAGTTTAACTGTTAACTATATATATTTTTCCCATCCATAGGATCTTCTTGGCCTCTGTGAGCAAAAGCGTGGGAAGGACAATAAAGCTATAATTGCATCCAATATAATGTATATTGTTGGCCAGTATCCTAGATTTTTAAGAGCCCACTGGAAATTTCTGAAGACCGTTGTAAACAAGCTGTTTGAATTCATGCATGGTATGGGCATATATTTTTTTACATTATCCGGTAGCATTAGTGGAATCACTAAAGCTATGTACTAATTGGATACAACTTATTTTCAGAGACCCATGATGGTGTGCAGGACATGGCATGTGATACCTTTATTAAAATAGCTCAAAAATGTCGTAGGCATTTTGTGCAAGTGCAAGTTGGAGAAGTCATGCCTTTCATAGACGAAATTTTAAATAATATTAACACCATAATCTGTGACCTTCAGCCACAGCAGGTAAGTTGTTGTGTTTTTTGTTTTAAACTAGATTCAACATTAATAAGTTATAAATATTTTCCCCTATGCACTCCAAGTTATCATTCGTTTATAATAATTAAAGTGTGTACACGTTACATAGGTAGCTTTTATTTTTATTTCCCCCCCCCCCCCCCCCTTTTTTTCTAATACTATTGTGTTAGCTAGTATTAACGCGTTTATAGGAGGCTATTGCTTATTTGCTAAGTGATCACCTTTGCAGGCTCACCAACTGCGCTATTATGAAAAGTTTCAGTGAGCCGGTTAGGTGATCTCTTGGGCAACCCCTAAGGTCTGGCAAAAGGTTTTCTTTAGGCTATGTTGGATGTTAACAGATACTCTTTGACCATTTCTTACAATTCTTTATAGGTTCACACGTTTTATGAAGCAGTTGGATATATGATCGGAGCTCAGACAGATCAACCTGTGCAAGAACATTTGATAGAGAAATATATGTTACTTCCAAATCAAGTGTGGGATAGTATTATTCAGCAAGCCACTAAGGTGGGTAGTGTAACAGTTTGGAAATGTGCATTTAAATACATTTTTTTATTTTCAATTTTATTCTGATCAGGAAAATTATTTATCCTAAAAATAAAAACTAATGTTAAGAATTTTTCTAAACTATAAATTTGGGAAAAACGCATCCTACATAGATAACACAGGATCGCAATATTCACAGAAGGTGATCATAGTTCTCCACCTTCCTGTACAGTGACCTTTTGTACAAATCATATAGCATGCTTATAGCACTCTGCCATAGAAGTCAATGAACATCTCCAGACTTTGTTCCTGTAGTCCATATTGCTGCTGTAATGCATGTCTATAAATGCTTATCCAGTCACACTTGCATCACTAAGATGGCAGGTGGCAGCCTACCCTTATCTCACATCTTTCTCTTACTAGTGGAACCATCGTGGAAAGATTTGACCTTTCCAAACAGCTATAGTCCTCTATCACTAGACATGGTGGCAGTGTTAGGGTGGACAGAGCAGAAACCTAGGATCAGCCCAAGCCAAGGGGGCACATATTGGTCAGTTTAGCATTCATTTGTGTACAGTGAAAATCTGTGGAATATATAAATATTTATAAAAGTGTTTATCGGTTATAGTACCACTATCAAGAATAAATATATGCTGCCACTCGTCTTAGTGCCAATGGGTACTGGTGTACCTTGTTGACACCGGAAGTGGTGGATGTCAACAAGGGTAAGGCTGGTGACTCCCCGTGTTCCTGATTGCCTGGACTGCTTGCTCTCCTTCCTCGGCTTCTGATGTCCTGGCACTCAGCACTCTGATCTCCCTTATTGCTGCCATCCTTTGCCTGTCATTTGCTGCCGCTCACCACTGTGGTGTCCCTTCTCCGCTCAGGTCTCGCTACCATGGTCGCGCTCCCTGGTCCTGCCACTCACCCCACCCCCAAACGATGTGCCTTCTTCGGTCACGGGTCATAGCTGCTCCTGTCGTCCTACTGAAGCAGGGGTCACTGCCTGCATATGTGGATGGAGGGCCGCAGACTCGGTAACAGCTGGGTAGCTTGGTGTTTGCTGCCCGTCTAACATTTCATTCCCCCCCCTTCCCACATTTTTTGCTGGGATGGAGGGTTAGTTGCTGTGTAAGGCTTGCATTATTTGCTGTAAAAACTTCCATGTTACTTTGGCCCCTCTGTAACATGGAACAATTTACAGCTAATTATGTAAGCCTAACACTGAAACTAACCCTCCATCCCAGCCAAAACTAAATCTGCACGCTGTTAGGCCCTTGCAGCAGCCAGCCAATCAGGACCTTTGGGGGTGTTACCTACCCCTTAGCTGTCACTCAAGGTCTACACCAATTCTGGTAGAGACATAATACAATAGTACCGTGCGGATGTACTGGTGTTACTAGTTAATGGCTTTGTGAGAATTCCTTTTATTTAAAACAGTGTGCAAGGTTTCTCTAATTTTAGTTGCATATGAGTAAATGGTTACATTGGTATACACAGCTTTTAAGGGATTAAATGTGGACACCTAAGGTGTAATGATGCATAGTAATGTGCTAACCTAACACCACACATTAACATTGCCTTGCCTCTCACTAGTGTTTTTCTGTTGAATGGGACAAATTGAATTGACGTTCTAATCTGCAGCTTTTTTTTTTTTCCCATCACAGAATGTTGATATTTTAAAAGATCCAGAAACCGTGAAACAACTCGGCAGTATCTTAAAAACAAACGTTAGAGCATGTAAAGCAGTTGGTCACCCTTTTGTTATTCAGCTTGGAAGGATCTACTTGGATATGTTAAATGTGTACAAGTGCCTAAGTGAAAACATTTCTGCAGCTATTCAAGCAAATGGTAAGCATGAACAAACTTTGTCTGTGTTGCTAATGCAGCGCCCATTAGATATGGAGATCATCATTTTTTTTATTTCTTTCATTACAGGTGAAATGGTCACAAAGCAACCTCTGATACGAAGTATGAGAACAGTTAAAAAGGAAACCTTAAAACTGATTTCTGGATGGGTGAGCAGGTCTAATGACCCTCAAATGGTAAGTTGGTCTAAAAAAGAAAATATAGTCCATGGCACACACCAAATTTTATGCATTTAAGGGTTCGTTAACATCAGTGTCAGAGGTGCCATTCGAACTACTTGCCGGATATCGAACAGACCCCATTATAGTCAGTGCGGGTCCTTTCGGTTCTTTCATAAGACTGCACAGTTTCCTGCTCCCTGAACACTGATACATTATATTTTTTAAAGCTTGTGCCCTTTCCTGCAAAATATTGATGTACGCCAGCTATAAAATTGCTAAGAAAAATGTGTCTAATCTGCCAGAAGAGTTGTACCAGATTTTTCATATAATATGTTCTAGCTTTATATATTTTGCTATTCTGTAAATTGATATGTCCTCTAAAAGTTGACAAAAGTCCCCTTGTGTGTCCTGGAGACGAGAATGATATCCAATTCTTGCTTAATTCACTGTTTGCATGCAGAATAGCTCTCCCCTGTATCAAGTGGTTTAAGCAAATGGACTTAATGCTTCGTTTGAAGGATTTCTCATGATGAAAACTGGTTATTTCAGTAAACTGCATGTCTTTCTACGCACTACTAACCTTTTCATACTTGTCTTAAAATGTTTGTCTTTCTATTTTCTACTAAGGTCGCAGAAAACTTTGTTCCACCTTTATTGGATGCTGTTCTTATTGACTACCAGAGAAATGTTCCTGCAGCCAGGGAGCCTGAAGTACTTAGCACAATGGCCACTATTGTAAACAAGCTTGGAGGCCATATTACAGCTGAAATACCTCAAATATTTGATGCTGTTTTTGAATGCACATTAAATATGATAAACAAGGTATGTGCAAGTGTTTCAAAGTTAGGTTGTAGCAAAAATACTGTACCATGTGCAGCCAGCTTGCATGTTACTGGGTAGCTGTAAAATGCTCTGTAGAACAGCCCCGTTCATCATGTGTAAGTATAATGTGTCGTTGGACTAGTTTCTATTATGGAATACCTTTTTTAAACTTAAGTTAATAATCTTATTCTTTTCTGCATAAAGTTAATGTGTATATACAGCGTGTATGAGTGAAAAAATTGTTGTGTAAAAGACAATCACGTTTTTCTATTCTGTTTAGGACTTTGAGGAGTATCCAGATCACAGGACAAACTTTTTCTTGCTCCTGCAAGCTGTAAATTCTCACTGTTTCCCTGCATTCTTGGCCATTCCACCAGCACAGTTTAAGCTGGTTTTGGACTCCATAATCTGGGCTTTTAAACACACAATGCGAAACGTTGCTGACACAGGTATGTAAAGTATTTTCCTTGTATGTATTGTCCACTGGTAACGAAAATGAAAGTGTTCATGGGTAGTAGCATTTGCTAAGATAGGGTGTCCCTGGGAGTTACTGCAATGACCTCTAGCCCTTCAAATTAAATGTAATCGGCTGTAGATCTGGCCTGAGCTTTATACTATTTTAATGCTAAAAGTAACTGGAGAACTTGAAATGAAAAGTTAAATGACTAAAAATGTAAGGCCTGCCTACCTTTCTGAATTCTACTGGATACATTTTCAAATGGGGCAAGGTGGAAGTCATAAGGGTGGGCGTGAAGGATGTCCTAAGCAGGCATTCCATTGACTAAAAATCTTACTATGATGGCTATATAAACTGACCTGCACACATTTACGTTACTTTTGTTTTGCCTTTGTTAATACTAGTTTTTAAGAATTTGTCTAGCTTATACTTTTTCAAAAATTCAGTATGGGAGTTTTACTGATTAAAAAATATTTTCAGGCTTACAGATCCTCTACACCTTACTGCAGAATGTTGCTCAGGAGGAAGCTGCTGCACAGAGTTTCTATCAAACCTACTTCTGTGATATATTACAGCACATCTTTTCTGTTGTAACAGATACCTCTCATACAGCTGGTAAGTGTTTCTATACATTGCTACTAAAGTTGTTTTAAATTAGCATTAGAAGGGCTGCTTATGTTTGTTTGCATTGTAAGACTTATGCCCCGTTTACACATAACAATTATCGAATTTGAGCGATAATCATTCCGTGTAAACGGGGGGAAAATCACTCACTATTCATTCACGGCTGCTTATCGCTGACTTCCAGTCAGCAAAAAACTATTGCTCGATCGCTAGTTTGTTGTATGTATACACTCCCTGCTCAGCGCTTTACATAGGAGGAGAAGCCAGCGATGTCTTTCAGTCTAAACGCTCTGCATGATCGCTAACAGCATTGGCGGTGACGTCGGCGCTCGTGCAGTCAAACAAATGTCAGCCCCTTGTACACAGATTATTGTTCAAAAAATAATTGGCTTGTGACAATGAGCAATAATGAGTGTAAACATGGCAAACAATTGAACAATGAATCCTAATTTGTTTGCCCATTTTATGCAAACCTAAAACCATTGTTCAGTTGTTTGCAAGTTATTGTAAAAAGTGATGTTTCAGTCATTCAGTGGCACAGTCCCCTGAAAGACGAATGAGTGGTGAAAAAAACCGTATCTGCGTGTGTAAACAGACTGCATTTTAAACCAAACTGCTGTCGTTCACTCGTTCAAACGATTTCTTGCTCTGTGTAAAAAGACCCCAAACTCTAGTCACATGACTGCAAATTGTGAAAGAAGGTGCGCAATTGTTACCATCTGTCAGGCACGTGCAATTTCAGTTAACTTAAAGGGAGTCTGACATCAAGGTTTTTCTGCGCTTTTTTTGAAAGGCAGCAGCATGAATGATCTACTGCCACATACAGCAAGTCCATCAATGGTTCACTTGAATTGGCGCAGCAGCTTTCTTAAAAATGGCTGCTGTTCCCCGCAGTGCATGCTTGGGATGTAGTCCTCCATTGTTTTGGGGGGTTTTTTGTGCCCTCCAGTTCTCACTATTCATGAGATGGGATTCTGACCATCTGCTGCTGATTTTGAAACTTTCCTGTACTGTGCTTAGGGAGAAATCTGCCATTCATTAGCAGAAGGCTAGGGAGGGCCACATCCTTTATGCATGCTACTGGAGTTTGTTGCTGTGGTTTTCTTGAAATCAGCATTTTAGTGAGCCGTCAGTAGTTTTATGCTTCTTGGGCTACCTTAAAGGGGTTCTGACATAAAAAAAAAAAAATTTTACTCACCTTGCCTGGCTAGGACCGATCGCCAGGCATGTCCCCTCCAGCCGGCATCTTTTTCTGTGGCTTGTAGAAGCAGAGCAGGAAGCAGTCATTTTGCTCCGTCCGTCAGCCACTTCCGAGGTGAACGGACGGGCCGCCCACAGCAAGCACGTCACAAGCAGTGCTTGCTGTGGGCGGCCCGTCTGTCCTGGCTGAACTCAGAGATTCTGCGTGTGCGCAGTGGAGACGCGGCCCGTCCTGACTCCTGTCAGGGGGAACCTCTCCACTACGCATGTGCGCAATCCCGGAGCGGCGCGGCTCGTGGAGGAAGAAGAGGAAAAGCGCGCCTGCTGGGAGATGACACCCCCACCCCACCCCCGATGTCAACAACAACAGGAGACAAGGTAAGTATTATGGTTTTTATGTTTTAGCAGCCATTAAACCGTGGGTTCCCTGTGTCCATTAGTCTGACCAGGGAACAATGGCTGCCAAAGCATTAAAAACATTATTCATGTCAGAACCCCTTTAAGGCTACTCTGACGTGCCACTTTTTACCACGATGATTGCAGCATCCCAAGCACCACAGTACAACGCCACCATTGATTTCAATGGGGACTCATAGAAGTACTGTAGCATTAAACAAAATGTTTATTTCTTCATAGGTTTAACAATGCATGCTTCAATCTTGGCGTACATGTTTAACTTGGTAGAGGAAGGAAAGATAAATGCACCGTTAAATCCTGCAAATCCACCTAACAACCAACTATTTATTCAAGAATATGTGGCCAATCTCCTAAAATCTGCATTTCCTCATCTACAAGAGTAAGTGATGCAATCTGTAAGATTTATGAAGTCCATCAAACTTTTTTTTTTTTTTTTTTTCATAACTGGTTATTTGATTACAATTATATTTTTGTATATTGTGAAATACTATTGGGCTAATCTGGGATTTTCTCTTTAGTGCACAAGTTAAACTTTTTGTGACTGGCCTATTCAGCTTAAATCAAGATATTCCTGCATTTAAAGAACACCTTAGGGACTTTCTTGTACAGATTAAGGTAAGAATTCTGTATTTAACTTTTTGCACGTTTTGTGGAGAATGAGCGTTTGGCATTTATTGTCTTTTTGATCACATCTGCCTGGTTTAGTATTAAGATTTGGTGTGATTGAAAGCCTAATCTTCAGCTTTAGCAATAGTTATAGTATGCATTTTCTCCATGCAAGTCCCAATTCACATTTGCGTTGGAAATGCATGTGCTAGATACAAACGGCTCCAAAAAGACTCCACTAACTATGGTGTTGTCCGCCTTCCAACATGCCACCTTGCATTTCCCCAGATGAGATGGCACTGCATACTACGTTATTTTGTGCAGCATTTTCTGCCAGATCGGCGCTGGAGACCTCGAATGGAATCTAAAGCACAGATGTGAACATTTTGTCTTAATGTTTTGTTCTGATCTATCCATGTTTACAACCTGTGTGCTTTCGTGTGCTTTCTAACACAGGAATATGCAGGAGAAGATACTTCAGACCTGTTTCTGGAAGAAAGGGAAACTGCCCTTCGGCAAGCCCAAGAAGAGAAACACAGAATACAGATGTCAGTTCCTGGCATACTTAACCCACATGAGATTCCTGAAGAAATGTGTGATTAGTTTTTAGAAGCCAAGTTATGCCGTTACTTTCCCTCCTCCCGCTGAACATTGGTTTTGTTCAGGAAAACATCACTTTGATTCTTGTTGACCAAAATGATGCCAATTTGTAAATTATGTCACCTAGTGGCCCTTTTTCTTATGCGTTTTTTGTATAACAGATTTTCTGTGAATTATCCTTCCATTGTTTAAAGCTTTGGTCATCTTTAGGTTTGCATGACAAAGAATTAAGGCTTTTTTTATATATAAAAATTACTCCCCCCTTTTTTGTGGCTGTGGGGTTAAAGGGGGTCAAATTTATTTAATACAAGTTTATTGCTGCAAAAGTTTCCTTCTTCCCCCTATAGAAGATCCATATTTTTGATTGAGTTTTCTCTCTAGTGGTTACTGCAGCATAGAAAAAAAAACTAAATTGAAAACCAGTTTGGGCGCCGAGTAAAGCATTGCTGCATTCTCTGAGACATTTATTTTAAGTTAAGTGGGTTAGACTAAAAAAACATCAACTTGGATAGACTTTCTGCAGCAAGATCATGTGCATATCATCCCATTGTAAAGCAACTTTGGAAAGTATGGGAACACAGTACAGTTAGTTATTTTTACACATTTTTGTTTTTGTGTGTGTGCTGTCGCTTTGTCGACAACAGCTTTTTGTTTTCCTCAATGAGGAGTGTTGCTCATTTGTGAGCCTTCATTAACGAGAAGTGAAATGGTTAAAAAAAAAATATTTATCCTGTTAGAATAGGCTTGCATCTTTTTAACAACTCATAAAAACTCTGGCTTTTGAGATGACTTGTACTAATTTACATTGTTTACCATGCTGTAGTGCTTTAAGAACACTACTACTTAAAAAGCAAAATAAACTTGGTTTACATTTAATTCTCTGGCTTCCAAAAGTAGTTCCAACAGAGACGTGACAGATACTATACTGGGCGGTTTGTAATTTTTGAAGGTTCTAATTGGATTTGCCTACACGACACATATTGTGAAAATCCTTTAATCTAGCTCCTGTTGATTGATAATCTAGAAGATGTAACCTTAAAAAAAAAAAAAAAACAGGAAACTGAACAAAGGTGTGTAAATTCTGCTGAAATGCAGCATTACAGGCAAATTTGGTCAGTGTTTTTTGAGCTACCTTTTTAGAAGGTTCTCTACCCTTACAAATGCAATTCTAGTACCTCAGTGCATTTAGGGCTTGGGGCTGCGAAATGCTACTCAAATCATCAGTCTAGTTTTCAATAAAAGAATGTCTGGATCAACAGGATTAAGTGTTTTTTACATACTTTTCTAGGGCTTTCCAATTACCAAGTATACCCGACAATCTGGCATAAATAAATGGATGCATTATTTAGTGTCTTAAATGGAATATAATAAGACTAGACCGAATTTGTCACTTTGCAAACGCAAAGCTTCCCATATTGATCTATCCTCTGGCTAGATCATCAATATCAGATTTATGGGGGTCTGTCACTTGAGACCTCGTGACTAATCAGCTGTTTGAAGATGCCACTGCGCTCTTCTTGGGCATGTGACGTCACGTTTTGTGAGTAACATGGCCTGAGAGCAGTACACTTCGATTCAAGTGAATGGGATTGAGATGCTACACTAGGCACAACTGGTATACAATGTACTGCCCTGTGATGGGTACGCACTGTAACTGCTGTGGTGCTCATTCCAGGGTTACTTAAAACAGCTGATTGTGGGGGAGCAGTCAACAAAGCCCCCCATGATCTGATATTGATGACCTATCCTGAGGAGAGGCGGTCTGTCTCATCTTAGTCTCATAAAGCACCTTTGAAGTCAATTGGGTTTTAACACCTGACACCACATTCAGACAGCTTTGTTGATAAAAGTATTGGAACATAAAGTGCTGAAATTCAGTTGTATTCATTTTTAAAGCGTTCGGGCTTCCTTTGGCCTCAATGACTCGGTAACCCTCCTTGGCATGCTTTCCACCAATTTCAAAGTATTGCCACAGGGTAGGTAATGCCACATTGTCCAGAATATCTCCATACCAATTGGCGATGACTTTACTGTAAACAATGGCCTAGTCCTTTCCAGCAGAAACATCCCCCACACCATTACAGTACCTTCTCTAAACTTCACTGTTGGGCCGATGCAGTCACATAGATGCCACTCTCCAGGCACCTGCCATCTCCAGGGTGTGGCCATCCGATCAGAAGATGGTATACTGTGATTCAGCTGTCCACAACATTTGCTCACAATTTTATAGTCCAAGAACAGTGCTCCAAGCACCGTTGCAGGTGCCACTGAGCATCCACTGCTGTGATGTTGGGCTTGTGTGCAGCCGCTCATCCATGGTAACGCTTCACATGTAGTTCCCTACAGATGGTTCTGGTGCTAATGAATGTTCCAATGACCTGCGAGACCACCTGAGCAAGTGTTTCATATGTGCGTGATGCCTCAACAGCTCGAACAAGCCTTCATTATCCCATTTCTGTTAGTTTACAAGGTCTCCCCATACATGGCTGTTCTGCATAAGCAGAAGGTGTTTTCCATTTCCGAATAACATAGCCAACGTTGGGAGGTTCAAAAGTGCTGGGATGTCTAGTACTGATTTGGTTTCTCAGGTAACATTCCACCACCAGACGCCGTTGAAGGTTTCTGTAATGGGATACTCCTGTGTGATGCACTCCTACCTGAGCGGTTTTGTTTGTTTTTTTTTGCAATGTGCACCTATGATACTCTCCTTACAATGAATACATTACATACCTACCTTCCATATAGATATGGTTGTAAAGGGAGCTCAGGACAGCAGAAAGTTAACCAGCCACAACAGAGGCTTTTGCATTTACATCCTCTTGCAGCAGCTAGCCTCTCTTCCTCAAAACCTGTCTCCCCCCACCACTACAATTTGGCCTGTGTTAAAGTTGCTAAGATCCTTACCCTTGCTCATGTTTTTGCTTTCAACATATGAACTTCAAAAACTGACTCTTCACTTGCTTCCTAATATAGTCTACTTCTTGCCAGGAGCCATTGTCACAAGATAAAACCGTGCATATTTAGTGCTAATAACTTGATCAGAATGTGTTGAGATGAGTCATTGGAGAACCTTACAGGTGTCTGAAAGCGACATTTTCTTCCATGAGCGCTGCATATTGAACAACCAGGGAAAGGTTTACACCCCTTCTGTGTTAAGGCGCTGCTCTTGGCCTAGGGCTTAAAAATTCTATAACAAAATACTGTTATGTAAAGGTGGCTTTTTAGGATGCATTTACACGGAACGATAGATCGGGCAACAGATGCCCTGTTCAAGCAACAATTGTTCCGGTGCGTTTACACAGAGCAAGCATCGCTGACTGAATGCAGGTAGAGTGGGCCGGGGATCGGTCTGGACTGTCCGCCTCCATTCACAGTAAATGGGAAGTCTTTCATAAATGAACGATGGCCTGTTTACACTGAACAATATGTTTTGTTTTCTGCATGCAGAAACTAAAAGACAAGCGAATAAGTTGTCGGTTGTCGTCCAGTTGGTGCATGCATTTACACTGAACGATAAACATTCAGATTCTCGGTCGAGCACGGGAATCTGAACAACAATCATTCCATGTAAAAGCACCATAAGGCTAAGATTTGTTGCAAAAAATTCATCTTCTAATCATCTGAATGGGGCTTTCAAGCCTTGCATAAACATTTGGATGTATGGAATGGATTTTTGTGTCAGAAATTTCTTAAATCTACCCTGTGTGAATGTCTAGTACCCTTAGGTTTCTTCCTGAGATGGTTTCCTCATTGGCCAGAGCCTAGCAGCCATAGTCTGAATTGCACCTAAGAAACTTGGGCGTGACTTGTGTCAGGCAGCCCACGGACCCTGCACATTGCATGTTCTTTTCATATCTGTGAAGATGGTCAAGAATAGGACCTCTATAATACAAACCATAAATCGGAAATGTTAAAAAAACATTCTGATTACTTACTATGAGGGATTCATACCCTACAGGAATAAAAGACCTAGTAATAGAAGACCAATGTGACTTAATAAAGATGTAAAAGAGGTAATAAACGGCAAAAATAAAACATTTAAACTACTAAAACGAGGCAGCAAAAAAAATTATGTAAAAATCAAAGTATGGAGAGACTCTTCTTGCCAGAGAAAGTAAAACTTACCCTAAACTGTTCCTTTGTATTAATCTTTTTACTAGTTATATAATTAGAGTGTTGGTCCTTTTAATAAATAATGGTGGAAAAATTGTAGAGGGCAATGAGGAGAAAAGCTCTAGCAAATAGCTTTGTTTCCAGTGTATTCGCAGAGGAGAATGAAATGTCAGATGAGATGAAAAGTGATGATGTAAACTCTCCACTAAATGTCACTAGTCTAACCCAGGATGAAGTGCACAGCCATCTTAAAAAAATTAAAAGACTAATGGCCGGGTCTCGATGGCGTACTCACCTGGGTTTTAAGAGAATTAAGTAATGCGGTAGACAGACCCTTGTGCCTTCTATTTAAGGACTATAGTGACGGCTTGTTTCACTGGATTGGTGCGTAGCCAGCATGGTGCCGATATTCTAAAAGAAATCAAAAAAGTGAACTTGGACTTTACAGGCCAGTAAGTCTTAATTACTTTTGTCGGTAAAATGTTTGAAGGGTCTCTACGAGATGTTGTCTTGGAGAACCTTAAGGAAAATGGTTGTATAACTCTATATCAGCATAGGTTTATGAGAAACCGCTCCTGTCAAACCAACCTGATCAGCTTCTACAAGGAGGTAAGTTCTAGACAGGACCGGGGCGAGTGATTGGATGTTTTATATCTGGAATTTTCTATAGCGTTTGATACTGTGCCATATAAAAGCTTGGTACATATGAGAATGTGGGTAATTTATTGGTTTAGTAATAGAAAGCAGAGGGTGGTTATTAATAGTACATACTCTGATGGGGTCACCGTTACTACTGGGGTATCACAGCGGTTGGTTTTGGGCCATAGTCTTTCTAATATTCTATTAATGACCTGGTAGAAGGCTTGCATAGTAAAATTGAAATATTTGCAGAAGACTCAAGACTAGAGATGAGCGAGCATATCCGCTAAAGGCAATTGCTCGAGCGAACATTGCCCTTAGCGAGTACCTGCCCGCTCGAGAGACAAGGTTCGGGTGCGGGGGAGTGGTGAGTTGCGGCAGCCGAGGGGGGGGGGAGAGAGATCTCCCCCCCCCCCCCGTTCCTCCCTGCTCTCCCCCACAGCTCCACCATTACACACTAAATGGGAAACACTGACAGGGAAAAGGATTTGGGGGTTTTAGTTAACTGGAGCAACCAGTGTCAGGCAGCTGATGGAAAGGCGAATAGGATCATGGGGTACATCAAAAGGGGTCTCTGGGGAATCTGCCTAGAACATTGTTTTTCTTTACCACACATTGAGTATAGGGTACAGTTTTGGGCATCGGTACTCGAAGGACAGGTTAGAGTTGGAGCCAATACAAAGGCAGGCAACTAGAGTAATAAATGGAATGGGTGGACTACACTTCCCGGAGAGGTTATCAAAATTGGGATTATTTAATATAGAAAAGACATCGAAGGTAGTGACCTAATAACTATAAATATATTGGGACATTACAAACATCTCTCTCATCTGTTTATACCCAGGACTGTGACTGTAACAAGGTGGCGCCCTCTACATCTAGGGGAAAGAAGGGTTTTACACCAACATAGAAGAGGGTTCTTTACTGTAAGCTCAGCGAGACTATGGAAGTCTCTGCCTGAGGACGTGGCGATGGGGAACTCGATAAAAGAGTTAAAGTGGCCCGGCTGCCTTTTTAGAGCGATACAATATTATGTTAAAATCACTAATAACGTCAGAAGGGTCTTTCATTATTCCGATTGCCAGACTAAAGTTGGGAAGGAACTTTTTCCCTTGAATGGGGAAAATTGGCTTCTACCTCATTGGGGTTTTTTTTTTTGGTCTTCCTCTGGATCAACATTGATGGGGGTTGGGGGGGGGGGGGTGATAGGCTGAACTGGATGGACATATGTCTTTTTAGGACATGCCATGAGCTTTTTTCACATGAAAAAATAAGACCATGCATGTGCGTAGCCTCATAAGCTAAAAGGCTGTGTACTGGCCATAGCATGCACGTGATTTGAAACTAGGACTGTGAACCTTTTGGCTTTAAGGAGTTTTTCTCAGGTTTTTTTTTTTTTTTGCTGAGACTACATCACACTATAGGGCCAGTTTAATAAGCTTCAACTGAAACCATCTCCATTCAGAGTAGAGTCTCAGATATAGGCCACAAACACCAAGGGTGTTAGCTAATATTTTGGGCAAACGGGCCGTTGGTTGACATTCAAACTACATTCGCTCGGGGCTTGCTGCTGCTCTGTAAGACCACTAACCTCAAAGTACATCCTGAGAAATTGACAATTACTTGGTTGCTAGCACAAAATTAAAAGGGTTGCCCACTGTGGTAGAGTATCTAAAAGCGTGAGTCACATTTAACAAACCCCTCTACTCAACCTATTGCTATCACAGGTGCTTCAGTCTCCATGGTAGCTTGATCACATGAGTTTGCAGTGTACAACTATATAGCAATAGACGTGAACCATCCTGTGAAAGAAGTCTCCAGCACATTGTTGAATACTTGACAATGAAGGTTCAGGCAGTTGAGTGTAAATTAGTGTCCTAATCATTAGAAGATGTGTGGTTCTTACATGCTGTGATGAGTTTAGGTGGTTGCTCCATGGTAACCTAAGAACTTCCTACTGGTATACTTTTACATCCTCTCAGTACATACAATTTCAGCTGATCATCTAATTGTAAGAAAGACAATTATTTGAACATATTTGTTAATACTGTCTCTAAACTAGTCCTGAGCACCATTCACCAATTATGAAGTTTCACCTAGACCACATGGGCACATACTCAATTCAGCAAAAGTGTAGAAATGAAAAGACCTTCCATCAAGTGCCCCTCTGATTCCAGGGCAAAATTCCGCCCAGGTATTATTGGAGTGAGTTCTATGACCTGTAGTTAGTCATCTGTACAGTTGTTGCCCCCCCCCCCCCCCCACACACACACACACACACTTTTTTTTTTTTTATGTCCAAGATAGCTGCTGCAATCTTCTGATTTACCTAATCCTTATAGTGTATTGGTGACGTTAGACTAGTGATGCAGTACATCTGCTTTCTGATTGGTCAGCGCTGTTCATATGATTAGCGCTGGTTAATCAGAGTAGGGTACAGTGTGCATTAGGTACAACTGAAAAGAGAGTCCCAACCAGATTAATCAGAGGAGTAATAGTGCAGAAGACTGAGGGCAGGCAATACAACACCCACCCCGTGGTCTTGGAGGCCACTGTATTATCTCAATGGAGGGGGTGGGGGAGCGAGAGGAGAGAAATCTCCACTGCCCCGCCCCCCTGCTAGCCGCTCCGTGAGCGAGACAGCTCTACTAGCTCCCGTGCAGCAGCATAGGAGTGAGGAAACAGAGGGACGAGCGTCGAGCATTGTTTGCCCAACATTTGTCACGTGTAAAAGGACCTTTAGGCTACATAATTTTTACTGGAAAAGGGCACTGCATTTTTCTCATTAAATTGGCAGACTCCATTCTAGGTCAATGGATGTTATGTGCCACTCTCGTAGTGTTTGGTTATAAACAGAAGCCATAACATAGATGTGAACCAAAGTTTCCCAACCAGAGGCTTTGTAGCTACACATTGATCTCAAGCTGTTAATTCTACTAGTTTAAAATGGTACCAGAAATGGCCAAGGATGTCAAACCAATGCTTGAATTTGGTACTTGGAGTAAAAACAATACTGACAGTTGCCAGTACTCCAAAAACCATATTCATTGGTCATATCTTTTATAGACTGCAGTTAAACCTCTAGTTAAGAAGGTGGTCTTGTAAAGATCAGATTTCTTGTGACAGATTTTTAGTTTAACTATATACAGTGAAGATCACTGTATCAGAAACAGCTGGAAGGTGACCTCTTGTGATCAGTAACATGATACTGTGTGATGACCATGTTGTAATGTGCTGACCTCTCCTCTACACTGCTCAAGGCAACATTTGGCTGTTATGGGTAAATGTGATGACTTGAGTGACTGATCACGGGCAGATTATTGGTAACTTGAGGTGTGGTGCCACTATTTTGAAACAGTTGCACTTGTTGGCTGTTCCCAAACCACAGTATCAAGATTGGTTGAACCATGGACCGACAGCGGCAGGCCACATCTGGTTGATCTTAAGTGAATGTTGGGTGGCACATATGGTATCTCAGCAACGATATGCCACAGTGAACCAACTAACCCATCACAGTACAACAGCAAGGAAGCGGGACAAATTTCCACAATGGCCCCATAGTGTACGTTGCGTGGACTGGCGTTCAATAGCCAAAGAATAACAAGTATGCGCCTATATCATCGCCAACAATGCCTCGTGTGGGCCCAGGGAAGATATCAATAAACCTTAAACACATGGCATAAGGTTGTCTTGAGTGACAAGTCCTGTTGAACTATATGGATGGCGGGGCAGCATTTGACAAATGGCAAAAAGCCATATCCCATGGGTACACCTTTAAGGTGCACTATCACGGTTTGGAAAGTGTTTTACTTGCATGGCTTAGGACCATTGCTCGTTGTACCACAATCCTTGAATGGTGAACACTACCGGGACCTATTAGCTGACCATCTGCACCCATATCTTAATGAAGTCTTTGACCACAGTGCCATCTTTCAGCAGGACAATGCTTCATGTCATTAAGCTTGCATCACTAAAGGGCCTTTTAGAAAGGACGACTGTCGGCAAAGGATGCCCGACACTCGTCCCCGAACATACTAGCTCCCATGCACCTGCATGGGAGTTAGTATCATTAGCTCTCAGTGGGGAGGCTGCAGGAGTTTTCTCTCCTCTCGCTCCCCCGCCCCTCTCCATTGACATAACACAGCGGACGTTCATTACTGAACGACCGCTTTTTACACTAAACGATGAGCTGAACGCTCATCGTTCAGTGTAAATAGCAGCGGTTCAGTAATGAACATCTGCTGTGTTAAGTCAATGGAGAGGGGCGGGGGAGCACAAGAAGAGAAATTTCCTGCAGCCGCACCACCCCCCTGCTGGCCGCTCTGTGAGCGAGCCAGCACTACTAGCTCCCGTGCAGGAGCACGGGACCGAGAACACACAGGGACGAGTGTCGGGCATCGTTTGCCCAACATTCATCCCATGTAAACTGACCTTAAGAGTGGATGGAGGAACACAAGAATAAATTCTTCACACTGCCTTGGTCCCAAACTCAAATGATTGTAGCCCCATTGAACACTCTTTGGATATACTGGAAAGGGCTCTTAAATATGCATTAACTGACAGAGCTGCTGTAGTGATGTGGGTAAAGTTGATTATGGAGGATGTTCACTACCATGTGGAATCTGTTCCCTTGATGTCTGAAAGCCATAACCTCCCAAAAAGGTGGAACAAACCCATGATTAAGTAGGTGTTCCTAATGCAGTGATCGTTCAGTGGTTTATACACACTGGCCATCTTTGAGAAGATCATACCTCTAGAAGCCAGTTTCAATGCAATTTTGGGTGGTTGTCTCATAGAGGTTTCACTGTATTTCCTTTTTATGTCTCAATAAGACCTATGCAGTGTCTTGCTAATTAAGAATATCTAGGGCAAAAGGGTTGGATTGCAGTTACCAAGGCAAGCCTTAACCCCTTCAGTGGCAGGTTTCCTACCCCCCTGTCGTACCCACCAGGGCAGGTTTTTTAAATGGTCTAATCATTGAATTTCAACTCATTTTCCAGTCGTGTTCCAAAAGCCATAACTTTTTCATTTTTCCAGTGACACAGCCATATGAGGGCTTGTTTTTTTGCGGAACAAGTTGTACTTTTTGATGGCATCATTTTTGGGTATATATAATGTGTTGCATAACTTTTGTAAAAACATTTGTAGGGAGATTGGGGGAAAAAAAGAAATTCTGCCATTTGTTTTTTGGATTTCATTTTTATGGCGTTCAGCGTGCAGAATAAATAGTGTGATAACATTATTCTCTGAGTCACACGATTCCGGCGATACAGAGTTTATACAGTTTTTATGTTTCGCTATTTTTGTACATTTTAAGCATTTTTTTTAAAGGTTTGCTTTTGTGTCGCCACATTCCAAGAGCCATATTAATTAGAGATGAGCGAGCACCAAAATGCTCGGGTGCTCGTTACTCGGGACGAACTTTTCGCGATGCTCGAGGGTTCGTTTCGAGTAACGAACCCCATTGAAGTCAATGGGCGACCCGAGCATTTTTGTATTTCGCCGATGCTCGCTAAGGTTTCCTTGTGTGGAAATCTGGGCAATTCAAGAAAGTGATGGGAATGACACAGCAACGGATAGGGCAGGCGAGGGGCTACATGTTGGGCTGCATCTCAAGTTCACAGGTCCCACTATTAAGCCACAATAGCGGCAAGAGTGGGCCCCCCCCCCCCTCACAAAAACTTTTACTTCTGAAAAGCCCTCATTAGCATGGCATACCTTAGCTAAGCACCACACTACCTCCAACAAAGCACAATCACTGCCTGCATGACACTCCACTGCCACTTCTCCTGGCTTACATGCTGCCCAACCGCCCCCCCTCCCCCCCACAGCGCACACCAAAGTGTCCCTGCGCAGCCTTCAGCTGCCCTAATGCCACACCACCCTCATGTCTATTTAGAAGTGCGTCTGCCATGAGGAGGAACCGCAGGCACACACTGCAGAGGGTTGGCACGGCTAGGCAGCGACCCTCTTTAAAAGGGGCGGGGCGATAGCCCACAATGCTGTACAGAAGCAATGAGAAATAGAATCCTGTGCCACTGCCATCAGGAGCTGCACACGTGGGCATAGCAATGGGGAACCTATGTGCCACACACTATTCATTCTGTCAAGGTGTCTCTGCATGCCCCAGTCAGACCGGGCTTTTTAATTCATAGACACAGGCAGGTACAACTCCCTGTTGTGAAGTCCCTGTCGACCGACAGCATGGGTGGCTCCCTGGAACCCACCAGCGATACACAAAAATATCCCATTGCATTGCCCAACACAGCTGAGGTAGTAATGTCGTGCTTAATGCAGGTGGGCTTCGGCCCACACTGCATGCCCCAGTCAGACTGGGGTTCTTTACAAGTGGAAACAGATGCATTTATAATTCCCTGTGGACCCACAGCATGGGTGGGTGCCAGAAAGCCACCGGCGGTACATAGAAATATCCCATTGCATTGCCCAACACAGCTGAGGTAGTAATGTCGTGCTTAATGCAGGTGGGCTTCGGTCCACACTGCATGCCCCAGTCAGACTGGGGTTCTTTACAAGTGGACACATGTAGGTTAAACTCCGTGTGCACCTACAGCATGGGTGGCTCCCTGGAACCCACCGGCGATACACAAAAATATCCCATTGCATTGCCCAACACAGCTGAGGTAGTAATGTCGTGCTTAATGCAGGTGGGCTCCAGTCAGACTGGTAATATGTACCTTAACAGTAACCGCGTTGGTGGTAATGTGGTGGTGACTGCGGACCTAGTAGCGCGGTTTTATTTTGTTTGTTTTCTGAATGTGGCCAGGATTAAGTGGGCCGTGGCGGGGGGTGTTTTGGAGGCCCGACGTGTCCTCTCCAGGTGTCTGTGGTTATATGCACCTTAACAGTAACAGCGTTGGTGGGAAATGGCCTCGCCGCCATCATGTCTTTGGGAAGCCTCTGTTTCCACACCCCAGAGACATACCATTAGCAGCGGTATAGGCAGAGCCCATAATTAGTAACATTTCAGCCGTAGCATTAGCGACAGGCCCCACTAACATATCACTAGCAGCATTATAGGGGGAGCACAGTCTTAGTTCCATTTCAGTAATAGTAGCAGCCTACACAGGCCCCAGTAACAATTCCGAAGCAGCAGTATAGTGGGAGCGCAGTCTTAGTTCCATTTCAGTAGCTGCAGTATAGCCAAGGCCCAAGTTACATTTATGTAGCTAAAGTGTAGGCCAACCCCACACACACTTCTGTACCATGAGTGCAGGCGAAGAACATAGAAATTGCTATGATTACACTGTAGGTGAGGGCCCCAAAACATCGGTGTACCAACAGTACTAATGTACCTCAGTAAAAATTGGCCATGCCCAACCAAGATGGCAGGTGAAACCCATTAATCGCTTTGGTTAATGTGGCTTAAGTGGTAACTAGGCCTGGAGGCAGCCCAGTTTAACAAAAAATTGGTTCAAGTTAAAGTTTCAACGCTTTTAAGAGCATTGAAACATATAAAAATTGTTTAGAAAAATTAGATGAGCGAGCCTTGTGGCCCTAAGAAAAATTGCCCGTTCAGCGTGATTACGTGAGGTTTCAGGAGGAGGAGCAGGAGGAGGAGGAGGAATATTAGACACAGATTGATGAAGCAGAAATGTCCCTGTTTTGGATGGTGAGACAGAACGTAGCTTCCATCCGCGGGTGCAGCCTACGTATTGCTTACGTATCGCTGCTGTCCGCTGGTGGAGAAGAGAAGTCTGGGGAAATCCAGGCTTTGTTCATCTTGATGAGTGTTAGCCTGTCGGCACTGTCGGTTGACAGGCGGGTACGCTTATCTGTGATGATTCCCCCAGCCGCACTAAACACCCTCTCTGACAAGACGCTAGCCGCAGGACAAGCAAGCACCTCCAGGGCATACAGCGCGAGTTCAGGCCATGTGTCCAGCTTCGACACCCAGTAGTTGTAGGTGGCAGAGGCGTCAGGGAGGACGGTCGTGCGATCGGCTACGTACTCCCTCACCATCCTTTTACAGTGCTCCCGCCGACTCAGCCTTGACTGGGGAGCGGTGACACAGTCTTGGTGGGGAGCCATAAAGCTGTCCAGGCCCTTAAAGACTGTTGCACTGCCTGGGCTGTACATGCTGCTCTATCTCCGCACCTCCCCTGCTACCTGGCCCTCGGAACTGCGCCTTCTGCCACTAGCGCTGTCGGATGGGAATTTTACCATCAGCTTGTCCGCCAGGGTCCTGTGGTATAGCAACACTCTCGAACCCCTTTCCTCTTCGGGAATGAGAGTGGGAAGGTTCTCCTTATAGCGTGGGTCGAGCAGTGTGTATACCCAGTAATCCGTAGTGGCCAGAATGCGTGTAACGCGAGGGTCACGAGAAAGGCATCCTAACATGAAGTCAGCCATGTGTGCCAGGGTACCTGTACGCAACACATGGCTGTCCGCACTAGGAAGATCACTTTCAGGATCCTCCTCCTCCTCCTCAGGCCATACACGCTGAAATGATGACAGGCAAGCAGCATGGGTACCGTCAGCAGTGGGCCAAGCTGTCTCTTCCCCCTCCTCCTCATCCTCCTCATGCTCCTCCTCCTCCTCCTCCTGAACGCGCTGAGATATAGACAGGAGGGTGCTTTGACTATCCAGCGACATACTGTCTTCCCCCGGCTCTGTTTCCGAGCGCAAAGCGGCTGCCTTTATGGTTTGCAGGGAACTTCTCAAGATGCATAGCAGAGGAATGGTGACGCTAATGATTGCAGCATCGCCGCTCACCACCTGGGTAGACTGCTCAAAGTTTCGAGGGACCTGGCAGATGTCTGCCAACCAGGCCCACTCTTCTGAAAAGAATTGAGGAGGCTGACTCCCACTGCGCCGCCCATGTTGGAGTTGGTATTCCACTATAGCTCTACGCTGCTCATAGAGCCTAGCCAACATGTGGAGCGTAGAGTTCCACCGTGTGGGCACGTCGCACAGCAGTCGGTGCACTGGCAGATTAAACCGATGTTGCAGGGTGCGCAGGGTGGCAGCGTCCGTATGGGACTTGCGGAAATGTGCGCAGAGTCGGCACACCTTTACGAGCAGGTCTGACAAGCGTGGGTAGCTTTTCAGAAAGCGCTGAACCACCAAATTAAAGACGTGGGCCAGGCATGGCACGTGCGTGAGGCTGCCGAGCTGCAGAGCCGCCACCAGGTTACGGCCGTTGTCACACACGACCATGCCCGGTTGGAGGCCCAGCGGCGCAAGCCAACGGTCGGTCTGCTCTGTCAGACCCTGCAGCAGTTCGTGGGCCGTGTGCCTCTTATCTCCTAAGCTGAGTAGTTTCAGCACGGCCTGCTGACGCTTGCCCACCGCTGTGCTGCCACGCCGCGCAACACCGACTGCTGGCGACGTCCTGCTGCTGCTGACACATCTAGATTGCAAGACAGAGGTTGAGGAGGAGGAGGAGGGTGCTTTAGTGGAAGAAGCATACACCGCCGAACATACCACCACCGAGCTGGGGCCCGCAATTCTGGGGGTGGGTAGGACGTGAGCGGTCCCAGGCTCTGACTCTGTCCCAGCCTCCACTAAATTCACCCAATGTGCCGTCAGGGAGATGTAGTGGCCCTGCCCGCCTGTGCTTGTCCACGTGTCCGTAGTTAAGTGGACCTTGCCACTAACCGCATTGGTGAGGGCGCGTACAATGTTGCGGGAGACGTGGTCGTGCAGGGCTGGGACGGCACATCGGGAAAAGTAGTGGCGACTGGGAACTGAGTAGCGCGGGGCCGCCGCCGCCATCATAGCTTTGAAAGCCTCCGTTTCCACAACCCTATACGGCAGCATCTCAAGGCTGATAAATTTGGCTATGTGGACGGTTAACGATTGAGCGTGCGGGTGCGTGGCGGCGTACTTGCGCTTGCGCTCCAACACTTGCGCTAGCGACGGCTGGACTGTGCGGTGCGAGACATTGGTGGATGGGGCCGAGGACAGCGGAGGTGAGGGTGTGGGTGCAGGCCATGAGACGGTAGTGCCTGTGTCCTGAGAGGGGGGTTGGATCTCAGTGGCAGGTTGGGGCACAGGGGGAGAGGCAGCGGTGCAAACCGGAGGCGGTGAACGGCCTTCGTCCTACCTTGTGGGGTGCTTGGCCATCATATGTCTGCGCATGCTGGTGGTGGTGAGGCTGTTGGTGGTGGCTCCCCGGCTGATCTTGGCGCGACAAAGGTTGCACACCACTGTTCGTCGGTCGTCAGGCGTCTCGGTGAAAAACTGCCAGACCTTAGAGCACCTCGGCCTCTGCAGGGTGGCATGGCGCGAGGGTGCGCTTTGGGAAACAGTTGGTGGATTATTCAGTCTGGCCCTGCCTCTACCCCTGGCCACCGCACTGCCTCTTGCAACCTGCCCTGCTGCTGCCCGTGCCTCCCCCTCTGAAGACCTGTCCTCTGTAGGCGTTGCACACCAGGTGGGGTCAGTCACCTCATCGTCCTGCTGCTCTTCCTCCGAATCCTCTGTGCGCTCCTCCCTCGGACTTACTGCCCTTACTACTACCTCACTGCAAGACAACTGTGTCTCATCGTCATCGTCCTCCTCACCCACAGAAAGTTCTTGAGACAGTTGCCGGAAGTCCCCAGCCTCATCCCCCGGACCCCGGGAACTTTCCAATGGTTGTGCATCAGTGACGATAAACTCCTCTGGTGGGAGAGGAACCACTGCTGCCCAATCTGAGCAGGGGCCCGAGAACAGTTCCTGGGAGTCTTCCCGCTCCTGAGCATGTGTCATTGTAGTGGAGTGAGGAGGCTGGAAGGAAGGAGCAGCAGACAGAGGATTCGGATTTGCAGCAGTGGACGGCGCAGAACTGTGGCTGGACGATAGGTTGCTCGAAGCACTTTCTGCCATCCAGGACAGGACCTGCTCACACTGCTCATTTTCTAATAAAGGTCTCCCACGTAGACCCATTAATTGGGCGATGAATGTGGGGACGCCAGAAACGTGCCTCTCTCCTAATCGCGCAGCAGTCGGCTGCGACACACCTGGATCAGGAGCTCGGCCTGGGCCCACACCCTCACTTGGCCCTCCGCGTCCTCGGCCGCGTCCACATCCTCTAGGCCTACCCCTACCCCTCAGCATGCTGTATTACCAGTGATTTGATTTCACAGGCAGGAAAGAAATTGGCGCAAGCCTGCAGGCCAAATATAATTTTTTAACTTTTTTTAAAAAGGAAAGGCCCACTGCCTCTAGTGAATGAATAATAAGTTTAAGGGCGCCCACCCACTGGCGATTTTTTTCCCTGCGAAATTCGCAGCATTTTTTTCTCTGCAGGGGTCTATGGGACTTGTAATGTTAAAATCGCGATCGCGCAAAATCGCAATTTACCGCGAAATCGCGATTTTGCGCGATCGCGATTTTAACATTACAAGTCCCATAGACCCCTGCAGAGAAAAAAATGCTGCGAATTTCGCAGGGAAAAAAATCGCCAGTGGGTGGGCGCCCTAATAACTGTGTTGCGGCCCTGCAAAAGTGTCACAGAACTTTACTGTTGCAGAGTTATTAACTGTGGCAGAGCAGGTATTTCCCAGGCAGGAAAGAAATTGGCGCAAGGCTGCACTCAACCGTAGCTGGTTGCGTCTGATTTTTTTAGGTTCTCCACGCAGCACACACATACCCAGAGCCCTTAGGACTGACAGAGGCAGGGCAAATATACTTTTTTTCCCTTTTGTTAAAAAAGAAAAGGCCCACTGCGTCTATTCAATGACTAATAACTGTGTTGTGGCCCTGCCTACACAATTCTGTGCCTGTAGTATCAATGGAGGGTGCAATGCTCTGCACCGCCGATTTTGAGAAAAAAAAAAAAAAAGCAACACAGCTAACAGCAGCCTGCACAGTACTCCACACAGTTAAATGTGGCCCTAGAAAGGACCGTTGAGGTTCTTGAAGGCTACACTCACTCCTAACACTCTCCCTGCCTAAGCACCACTTCTGTCCCTAATACCGGGTGCAATGCTCTGCACTGCCGATTTTGAGAAGAAAAAAAAATTTCTCCACTGCTAACAGCAGCCTGCACACACGTAGATGTGGCCCTAAGAAGGACCGTTGGGGTTCTTGAAGCCTACACTCACTACAAACACTCTCCCTACAGCAACTCCAATAGAACAGCACTTTCCCTCAGCTAACTCACACGGCATCTGAGGCGAGCCGCGGGAGGGGCCGACTTTTATACTCGGGTGACATCTGATCGCCCCAGCCACTCACAGCAGGGGGGTGGTATAGGGCTTGAACGTCACAGGGGGAAGTTGTAATGCCTTCCCTGTCTTTCAATTGGCCAGAAAAGTGTGCTAACGTCTCAGAGAGGAAACTGAAAGTAACCGGAACATCGCGTGGTACTCGTTACGAGTAACGAGCATCCCGAACACCCTGATATTCGCACGAATATCAAGCTCGGACGAGTACGTTCGCTCATCTCTAGTATTAATTTTATTTTTCCATTGCTGGCGCTCTAGAAGGCCATGTTTTTGTGGGATGAACTCTAGTCTTCATTTATGTATTTTTTTGGAACATGTAAAATTTTGATCGCTTTTTATTCCATTTTTTTCTAGTGGCAAGATTAACAAAGTCTGTAATTCTGGCATGTTTTACTGCATTCTCTGAGCAGTATAAATCTATTAAAGTAATTTTACAGGCCGGTACGATTACGCCAATACCAAATTATAATAGTTATTTCTCTTTTTCATGACTTTTTCACACTTAAAAAAAAAAGTAATAAAAGTTAAAATCACCCTCCTTTTGCCATATCTATAATAAAAAAAACTAAATCCTAAAAGAAAAATACACATTTGGTATCGCCGCGTCCGTAAATGTCCGATCTATCAAAATAATGCATTATTTACCCCACACTATGAACGTAGTCCGAAAAAAAATAAAGAACGCCACAAATGCACTTTTTCAGTCACCCTGTCTCCCAGAAAAATGCAATAAAAAGCGAACAAAAGTTGTATGTATTCCGGATTGATACCAACGTAAAATACAGTGAGCCCTCACTTAACTACGTCAACGGAAAAATAAAAAAGTTATTGCGTGCAGAAGATGCAGCAGAACATAATTTAAAAAAATTAAATGTCTTTGAAAAAAAATACAAGTACTACAGCAAAAAAAAACTATACAAGTTTGGTATCGCAGTAATCGCACTGACACAGAGAATAAAGTTATCAGGTCATTTTTGTTGCAGTTTGTGCGCCGTAGAAACAAGATGCACTGGCGGAATGTCATTTTTTGTTTTCATTTTACTCCACTTACAATTTTGTAAAAGTTTTTCAGTACATTATATGGTACTTTAAATAGCACCATTGAAAAATACAACCTTTCCCGCAAAAAACAAGCCCTCATACAGCGACGTCGATGGATAAATAAAGGAGTTACGATTTTTTAAACGTGAGGAGGAAAAAAAGAAATGGGGGAAAAAAGGAGTTAAATAATGTTCCAACTTCCTTCTCTGGGTCACTACGACACACGGATACATGTGTGATTTTTTATTTATTTATTTTTTTACAAATTATAGGGAGACAAGTGTTTGTTTGTTTTTTTACTTTTATTTTTGTCCCTTTAGGGAACTTCTACAGAGACCCATCAGGACCCCCTGATCACATTCTGAGGGTCCAATGGTGACAGCCCTTTACATGCTGCAGTCACAAACTGCAGCATGTAAAGGGTTAACACAGCAGAGATCGGAGGTTTTCTCTGATCTCTGCTGTAAGAGCTGATGCCTGGCTGTCCTCTGACAGCCAAGCACTAGCTCTCCCTGCCACAGAGACCGTCGGCTTGCTTTTGACAAGCCGATGGTCTCTATGGCAACCTATAAACAAAGCAGGAGACTTAGAAGCAGGAGATTGCCAGCAGATCTGCAATATCTTCTGCTTCTGCTGTTCAAAGCCATTGCTTTGTTCTCTGTGGGACTGTGCAGGCAGAGCACAATGCCACAGTTTGTGGCATTGTGCTCTGCAGCTCCCATAGTGATACATAGCCCGGAAATCTTACGGGCTATATCACTATCGGCAGTGGAGCTCGTCCCGGAAAATTTCCGGGCGTGCCACTCAAGGGGTTAATACAGAACACAAAGGGAACAGGTTTTCCTAGTTTGAAAGTAATTGTTAGGGCTTATTCACATAAGCGTATTTGCGCACACAATACACAGAAAATAGAACCCATGATCTGTGAGCGGAAACCGCTCGTGAGCATGAAGAATCATTTTACCATAGCATGCTATGGAGGGTTATTGCTCCCGAATCTGGAGGCAGATACCTGCTCTGGATTCTGCAGCAAAAATCCACCCATGGACATGAGGCCTTAATGTTGTGCAGTTTTAAGCTCAATAGGGCCCATTCACATAGGCATATTTCCCATCCATGTGATGTTCATGTATTTCACAGACAGCACACAGACTAATTATAGCCAATCAGATTATTCATATTAGCTTGTGAAAAGAAATCACAACATTTTTTTTTTGGTCTTTTTCATAGATGAGAATAGAACATGCAATGCTCACTGTCCGCAGAGAATAGACAGCACATGTGTGCCCCTGTGCTGTCTAATGTGAGTTGCACCTAATACCCTGCATGAGAAATTACACTTTTGTTCACTTCTATTACTTTTACCTATATTGGTTAGGGCAAGTAGAATCATGTAATGGTAGAGTTGGAAGGGACCTCCAGGTTCATCGAGTCCAACCTCTGCTCAGGGCAGGATTTACTGGATCATCCCAGATAGATATTTGTCCAGCCTCTGTTTGAACACTTCCATTGAAGGAGTTCACCACCTCCCATGGTAACCTGTTCCACTCATTGATCATCCTCACTGTCTAATATCTAATCTGTGTCTCCTCCCTTTCAGTCTTATCCCATTGCTTCAAGTCTTTCCTTCTGCAAATGAGAATAGGGCTGATCCCTCTGCACTGTAACAGCCCTTCAGATATTTGCAGACAGACTTTTTTTGCAAGCTAAACATTTCCAGATCCTTTATCCATTCCTCATAGGACATGGTTTGCAGACTGCTCAACAACCTGGTAGCTCTTCTCTGAACTTGCTCCAGTATGTCGATGTCTATTTTTAAATTGAGGTAGCCAGAACTTGACACAGTATTCCAAATGAGGTCTGACTAAGGAAGAGTAGAGGGGGATAATCATCTCATGTGATTTAGACTCTGTGCTTCTCTTAATACATCCCAGAATTGTGTTTGCCTTATTTGCAGCTGCATCACACTCTTGGCTCATGTTCAGTCTGTGATCTATTAGTATATCAAAGTCGTATTTACCTGTGCTGCTGTTTAGCTGAATTTCTCTCATTCTGTATGTGCTTTTTTCATTTTTCTTTCCCAGATGCCTTTACTTTCTGAGAGAAAACAAATACAAAATTGGAACTTAAAAGTTCGGCCTTCTGAATGTGATTTTTAAGTAACTCCCCATTTCATCCTGTAAACATCCTATAGCATAATTCACTTTTTTTGCTTTTGACATAACCCCAAAATCCTTTTTTATTACTTTTAGCCTCTGTTGCAAGCCTCAATTCATAATCAGTTTTATTTGCTCTACAGTTTCTGCAGACTGCATTATATTCTTCTTTAGATCTTTCCTCCCTCTTTCCATTTGAAAACATATTTTTCTTCTTTTTCAGCAAGTGTTTAAGTTCTGTGTTCAAGTATTTAGACGCCTTCACATTTTTCTTATGTTATTATGTTAAGCCCTTATTCTAAAGTAGCTAATAATTTCAATTTAAACACAGTACTTCATAATGACAATAGGAAATCAGGTTTGCAGAAATGCATTAAAAATAATAAAAGCTAAAATATCACAGAAGTATGCGTATTTAGACACTTTACTCAATATCTTGAGAGTGCGTGAACACTAGAGATGAGCGAATGGGGGGGGGGGGGGGAGATCTCTCTCTCTCTCCCCTGCTCACTCCCGCAACCCACCGCTCACCCCCAACGGCACCTGAATCTTTGTGGGCGAGCAGGCCGGTACTCGAAAAGGACGATACTCGCTTTAGTATCTGTCCTTAACGAGTATGCTCGCTCATCTCTAGTGAACACCAAGCTGTGTAAAGATGCTATTAGGGTGCACAAGGGATAGATGAGGGGAATTAGAAGAGAAGGTAAGAAGATAGTGGTCAGATTATTCACATCTCCATTGGAGACTATTTGGAGCCTTCAGAACAAATCCGGCAGCCAGCTGTACTATTTAATCTCTAAAAAGTTCAACCAGCTTACCAGGAGTCGGACCGACCACATAATGGTATCGTTTTTAATTTTTTTAAAGTAGGAAAACATAAAAATATCTATAAAGTTGACCTGTCCTTCCTATGGCAACTTGAATGCTATAAAAGTATATGCCTCTGAAAATGGTGCAATTGTATTTTTTTCCATGTCACACCACTTGAATTTTTTGTAAAAAGTTTGGTATGGATAATGGTATCATTAAAAATACAATTCATCCCACACACAAAAAAAGTCCTCATACAACTAGTGGAAAAATAATAAAGTTATGGCATGTGAAAGGCAAAGAGGAAAATGAAACCCCGAAAAATGGCTGGTGTAGTTAAAGAGTTGCAATCAAGTCTGGCATCACTCTTTGATAGGAAGCAATGGGGACTGCCCACATGACACATTTAGAACTCTAGGACTTGAAACTGAGAAAAGCCTTTGTGTTGGAGCAGGAGGGAGTAGAGGGAAAAGACAGACATTGTTGGAGTCATCAGGGCTGAAGTAGAAAATATATGCAGCTGGCTTCGATGACATAAGGACATGGTAGGTCCTCTTCAACCCGTTAAGGAGGCGAGACTTTTTTTTCACTTTGCTTTTTTGCTCCCGACTCATAACTCTTATTTATCCACCAATGCAGCCATCTAATGTTAAAATTGCAACGCAACTTCGTTGCTTTGCGATGCAATAAAAAGGAGGCTGCATAGGTAAAACATCTCACATCACAGAAAGATAGCATGCTGCGATTTTTTTGTTCTCTCAACATCGCATCAGTAAAAACATCACAGATGGTAAGGAAACCATTGAAAATCGTTGGTTTCCTAATCTGCTTTTTTCTGTCTGTCACAATTTTCTCGCCCGTGTGAAATCACCCTTAGGGCATTTTTTTTAACGCTGTGATATCACTGCGTTTTTTTTTATGCAAATGTCAATAGGACTTTCTAATGTTAAAATTGCATGGCAAAAACGCAAACTTGCGATTTTTGTGCAATGTGATTTTAACATTAGAAAGTCCCATTGACATTTGCAGTAAAAAAAAAAAATGCAGCGATATCGCAATGTTAAAAAAACGCTAGTGGGTAAAAGCCCTTACTTTGATAGATCGGACTTTTATGGACGCAGTGATACCAAATATGTTTTTTCTTTCAGTTTCCATAAGAGACAAGAGCCTGCAATGGTTTGATCGCTCCTGCAGTATGGTGTAATACCAGCCTCTTGCTGAGCTTCATAGGATTAATAATACACTGCTATACTGAAGTTTAGCAGTGTATTATTAGGTCAGCTTTACATGGGCAAGATTCTCGCACTGCCCTATCTTTGGGCGTGGCCTCGCATCACCCATAGTCTTTAATGGGGCCATTGGCAGCATCGCACTCGCTACTTCCCTAAAGTGATGTGAGGCAGTATAAAAACGCCTCGCATACGCGGGAAATTGCATGCTGGCAAGTGCGATAGCGGGTCGTCTTATTCTTGCCTAAGAATAGTAATAGATGGTGGTATTCATTTAAAGGAGATGTCTCGAGGAAGCAGTTAAATTTTTTTTTTGCCCAGTCCCCCCCATTAAACATACATTACTAATTACCCCTGTAAATGACATTTCTAGCTGGTTCGTACTTACCGTTCCAGCGTTTCAGCAACTTATAAAAGTTTCCTCAAGATGGCCGCCGGCTCTTTCCCCGTCGCTCGCTGCAGCCCGACGTGCGCGCTCCCGAGACGCCGCCAGCTGTGTCTCCATGGCAACCGGACGCATCGCAGCCGCCGACCAGACGCCCCGCAGCCGCCGACCAGACAGCAGGTAACCGGCGCTAGCCCCCGGCTCCCCAGCGCTAGACCCTCAGCCCAGGTGAAGGCCCCGGAGCCCAGCGCTAGGTTCCGGAGCCCAGCGCTAGTTCCCCCGGCCTAGCGGCAGCCCCCCCATCGCAGCGGCAGCCCCCCCCGGCCTAGCGACAGCCCCCCCATCGCAGCGGCAGCCCCCCCCGGCCTAGCGACAGCCCCCCCATCGCAGCGGCAGCCCCCCCCGGCCTAGCGACAGCCCCCCCATCGCAGCGGCAGCCCCCCCCGGCCTAGCGACAGCCCCCCCATCGCAGCGACAGCCCCCCCGGCGCAGCGCGGCGCAGCGGCAGCCCCCCCCCCCCGACAAATCACTTACCTGGGAGGCTTCTCGGGGCTGCTGGGCTGGGCTGGGCTTCTCCGCTGGGCTTCTCCAGTTTCTGCACCTTCCTCTAACAGAGGATGGTGCAGAATGGCCGCTTCAGCGCGCTCCCGAGCAGTGACAGCTCGTCTGCGCATGCGCAGAAGAGCTGTAGCGGGGAGCACACTGAAGCGGCTCGTGCTGAATGGAGAAGACCGGACTGCGCAAGCGCGTCTAAAAAAGCAAGCTGCCGGCGAATTTAGACGGAACCATGGAGACGAGGACGCTAGCAATGGAGCAGGTAAGTGGAATAACTTCTGTATGGCTCATATTTAATGCACAATGTACATTACAAAGTGCATTAATATGGCCATACGGAAGTGTATAACCCCACTTGGTTTCGCGAGACCACCCCTTTAAGTGCCCTAAAAAGTTAAAGTGAAAATAGCCATTTTTGCCTACCTTGTTTTACTAAAAATATAATAGAACCAATGTGGTATGGATCAACAAATGGTAACATTAAAAAGTACAACTTATACTGCAGGAAACATAGATAACAAACTCAGTCTATTTGCAGATGACCTACTCCTAACGTTAACTAGACCACTGACATCCCTACCTAATCTATTAGCGGTCCTAGAAAAATTCAGTGCAATTTCGGGCTTGAAAATTAATCAGTCAAAATCCAAAATCCTCTTCTGTCATACTCCCTCCATACACAAAAGCTTATTGAACGAAATTTCCGATTTAAAACCTGCCCCTACTACCTTCCCTATCTCGGAATTAAACTCACAAATACCAATGAAACAGTGTTACGCCACTCTGTCCCCCCAAGCACCAGGTGGGGTGCCCTGATCTTCCCGCACCCCACTGTCCCTGCCTACTGGCTTCGGCCCTGGCTAACCCCAGGCGGACAACTGGACGGCGGTCCCTGTCCTGGCTAGGGACCTGGCGACTGACAAGATGTGACTAACTGATGGGGGGAACAGAGTGCCGACAGAGAAGGCAGATGGAAATGACCAACAGAACAGACAGAGAAAGCAAAGCTGAACTGAGACTTAGCTGCAGACAGGACCGACTAGATGCTAGCAGAACCAATAACTGGCAGTGAGCTCAGATCGCTGCCAGTCTTTTAACTACAAGGCTCCACCCAGGGGCGGAGAGTGGGAGGAGGCAACTCCTCCCACTGCTGCATTAGAAGGATGGAGGCGTGCGGGCGGCACCCTACGGGTGGACACGCCCACGCCGCCGCCCCCAGCCGCCGGGAGAGCCCCGACACCAGACCTCCAGGACGCCAACGCCGGAGCGTCGCGCGCCGACCACGGGACCCCGCGCCGCGCTGTATGGTAACAAACCGTCTATAAATGGAATTATGAACCACTTTTCCACCAATTGAGCTTAGATCTAGTCAGGTGGGATAGTCAGAATCTTTCCTGGATAGGCCGAATCCATAGTATAATGCTGCTACCAATACTCCTATACCTATTCAGAACATTACCCATTCTAGTCCACACCTCGGACCTACTAACGTTTCAAATAAAATTATTATTCTTTATTTGGGCACATAAACGCCAAATTCAGAGGTCTCTCTGTTCCGTGCATCCTTAAATACTATAAAGCAGCCCATTTGGCCCAGATTCCCCCCATTTATGCAGGATTTCAAGCCCCCCTATGGACCTCTATTGAAGCCACCCAAGTTTCTCCAGACGATTGGCCTACTCCACTCTGGACTAAATCCCCACTTCCTCCTAACTTCAGGAATACCGCTCCTTTCTCCTTTTTCTCTATACTGTTATGGAGGCAGGCGCATTTCTAACTGATACCTCAATATGTCCCTTCCCCACTCACCCCACTCCTAAACAAATCAGCATTTCCCCCTGGACTAGAAACCGCACAATTTGTATAGTGGCAAACAAACAAAATTACTTCCCTTTACGATTTCCTAATCCATGGTAAACTGATCTCCATTTTTTATTTTAATAGCTAGTATAACCCCCCACCGGAGGAGTGGTGGAGTTAAACGCAGGTCTTTCCTTATTGGGTTTCTATAATGCACCCTACAGCTAAGATAGGGATAAACAGCATGGAAGCAATATGTAAATTCTGCCTCATACACCGAGGCCCCTTAACCCATTTTTATAATATCCTGAATGGAACATTACAAGATTCCAAACTCCCATTCATGCTATAATGGGAGTCTGACTTTCGGTCCACTTTGTCTCTTAACTGTTGGCACCACTGTTGCGAAGCATTGAGCAAAAACAGTTGGCAGGTCTCCCTGACCGAAACATCCCTAAAGGTGTTGCATAGAGCCTATCTTGTCCCTGTGAGGATCAATTTTATTTACCCAGAAATCTCCAACCTCTGTTTTCAGTGGGGTGGTGAAGTGGGCACACACCACCACATATGGTCGACCTGCCCAACAGCACAGGCCTTCTGCAAAAGGGTCTCTCACCTCATAGTCTCTGTAGCTGGGATGAGAATAGGGCTCGATCCATATGTCCTTCTACTGGGGGATAAACCCAAAGGCATTCACAACGCCGCATTTAAGATCCTACAGTATTTTGTTATGGCCACACGCATTTTAATAGCACAGCAGTGGCGAAAACCAATATTCCCATTTGATCCACTTATTACCCGCAAGAACAAAATTCTTATAAACGAAAAACTTAAAGCCATTCAATTAGACAGAATTACTCAGTTTGAAGAGAGTGGGTTGGAAAGGTTCCTTGGGAGTAATGATGATACAAAAGACGAGTGTGACCTGCAACCTTACCCTTTTAGTTCAGATCCAACAGAAACAGACCATTAGGCCTCCTGCACACGGGGGCATTTGTATTGCGAAATCCGGACTGGGATTCCGCCTTCGGATTCTGCAGCAAATCCAGCCCATAACATGCTATGAAAAAACGCAATTTCCTGCCCATGAGCGGAAAACGATTGTGATTTTCCACTCACGGCGGAGTAATCGCTGCATGCTGCGACTTTGTGCGGGCTATGCATGGCTAGCTTCCATTGAAGTCAATGGAAACCATCTGTCCCGCGGCCATTTGGAAATCATCATTACAGAATGGCTGCAAGAGCCGTATCATCGCCATCGGCCGCATATGTTTATATTCCACAACACTTCTGCTCGATTCAACTCAAACAACCAATCGCTGTGAATCAGCCAACCCAACCCAAACAACCAATCACTGTGAATCAGCCAACCCAAACAACCAATCACTGTGAATCAGCCAACTCAAGCAACTAATCACGTTGCGAATCGAGCAGAAGTGTTGTGGAATATAGATATATGCGCTCCGGCCGGCACATTCTCAGCAGAGGAGGCCGTGTCATTGTCATAGAGATGGCGCGGCGTCATCTGTACCACGCGTGTGCCGTTCGGCACATTTGCAGCAGAGGAGAAGACCAGCAGAGTGGTAAGCTAGGGTCACCGGCCAGGCACTGGGTTGAACTCTGCTGTGGGAATCCCGCATGCGGGGTCCACCCCGCCCCTTGTGCAGGCGGCCTTAACCTCTACCTCATACCATACATTAGCTTACTTCTAGTATTCTCTGTTTATTATAGTGTTCTGTTTGTTATACTAAACTTGTAAACTCTGTACTTACCTAAAGTGCCTATATCACTGCTGCAGTGTTGCCATTTCTTAATTTAAAATACAATAAATATGTTTGAAACATAAAAAGTGCAACTCCTCTTGCAGAAAATAAACCACCTTCGCACAGTACCATTGACAGGAAAAAAAATATTAGGGGTTTTTGAATGCAGCAATAAAAAATACATTTTTTTTTTTAAAGTGGGAAAAAGTTTTGGGAAAAAAACCTTATAGAAATTTGGTATTGACATAATGGTACTGGCCTGAAGAATTAATTTAACATATCATTTACACTGCATGGTGATGCTGTTAAAAATACAAATCAAAAACATACCAGAATTGCAGATTTTGTTAATCTTGCCTCTAGAAAAAAATGGAATAAAAATCAAAATATTATATGTTCCCAAAAATTGGATAAATGAAGACTATAGTTTATCCTGCAAAAAAGACAAGACCCTACAGAGCAATGGAAAAATAAAAATGCTATGCCTCTTGGAATGCGGCAACACAAAAGTACATCTTTAAAGAAAAAAGTGTTTTTAGTGTACAAAAATAGCAAAAGATTAAAAAAAACTGTATAAACTTGGTAATGCCGGAATCGTGCTGACCAGACAGTAATCTTATCACATTACCTATGTTGCATGCTGAATATTGTAAAAAAAGAAATCAAAAAACAAATTGCAAAATTTCTTTTATTCCCTCAATCAAGTTTTTAATATAAATTGTACAATACAGTATATGTATCCCAAAATGATATCATTGAAAATATAAATTGTCCCGCAAAAAACAAACCCTCATATGGCTATGTCAACAGCAAAATTAAAAAGTTATGGCTCTACTAATGTGATGATGAAAAAAAACTCAAAAATTAGTCATTTAGGCGCAAACAGGCTTCGGCACTAAGGGGTTAAAAAAGAAACAAAAAAGAAAACCAAATGAAATGGTAAATGTAAACAAATTGTCTCTATACACAACCAGGAAATGAGCATGCCATTATGAACCACAATCAAACCAAAGGAGATAGGAAGGTGTGAACATGGATCAAAACAGCGATTCTTGAGAAATGCCTTGCGCTGTGTGCTGCTGTTATGAAACAGAAACATACCTGTGGATAATAGAAAGCATGATAAGATCAGATGGTCGTGATGACCGTATACATTCCATGACATTACATTACGGAACACTCACCAGACAGGAGCCACTCCTCAGTATAATGCCTTTTTGGTGGAGTGAGACAGAACTGTTAGGGCCCATTTATATGCAAAGGCAATCTTTCAAAGGACTGAAAGATTGACAGTTTTAGCGATCATTTTGCATAAAGTGTTAATAAACACTATTGCCCATTAGCACTTTATCAGCTTCATTTGTGTGTAAAAGGGCCTGCGGGAACTGTCCGCAGAGCACAGCATGTGGTCTGAGCTCTGCACACAACTCCATTGTTCTCGTACAGGCTGTCGGCAGAATACAATGCAATCTCTGACTCTCGTGCAGAACACAGCGTGCGGTCCCTATTATCTCTCTCTGGCTGAATGATGGATTTTAAGCTCACCTTAAAATCATTGTTCAGCTGAAGAGTGAACGATGGTAGCATTTACATGCAACAATTATCGCTCATATGCCATCATTTGAACGAATTTTGAGCGATAATTGTTGCGTGTAAATAGGCCTTTAGTCTTTCTGAAAAGTTCTTTCCACAGCAGAGCTCTGTCAAAGTGACTATCTTGTTCTGGGTCATCTCCATTTTCTGATTGGAATGTCTGGCCAGACTGAAAGTTTTAGTAAGAATCCTGGTAGTTCTGAACTTTTTCTGTAGTGGCCCGAAGTCAATGTATCTGGCCCTTCCATAACTGTCATACATGTCATATCTTCAATGTGGATGCACTGTGCAGATTGTCTTGTCTTTAGCTATGTGTATAAATAGGTGTGCAAAAAAGAGTTTGGGTTCCTTTTCCTAAATGGTAGAGTGTGGAGGGAGAGTGCCGTACACATGGGGGTACCTTCAACCCTCATGTGGTGAAGAATGGAAGCCGAAGAGAGGTACCCTGATGTTTCAACTCCAGGACCCCTACCTCAAGTGAGAGTGAGAGAAGGAGCCGCCGTGCAGTTTCCAAGTATCCACCTGCGAGTGTTAGTGGAGTGTTGTGTCCTCTTCCAGTGTGTGTGTCCAGTAGCGTAGTCATACAGATAACTAAGACTGTAGGCCCAGTGTCATCTTGTGTTCTCCTCCCTGACCTCATTGAACTGTTCTTCCTGCACTGGTATGTGAAGTTGTAAGGTGGAGAAGTAAAGTTCCAGTCACTGTCCGTTCCCAGTGATTAGTTCTCCTAATTTAACTGTGTGTGGACTCTCTTATTTGCCCATCGGACACTCAACGGAGTAAAGGAACGGTGGCGTCACATGTGACATTTCTTCAGATCCACCACAGCACTTATTTAGATAACCACTGTCCCAGCGTTGCCTGGAAGAGGCCAAGCGATGCCTTGGCTGAGGTTACGCGTGTCCCTCAGGGGAGGAGTTGGTAGAGCCACTGTGACAATTGCCATCTTTACCCCGCCATCTCCTTAGTGTGTGCCTTGGTCGCTGCTAGACGTTGCACTTCCATTCAATAATGACAGGCTACCATGTTCTTTCAGATCTTTAATGTTGCAGCCATGTTTTGTATCATTCCCAAAAACTATGGTTTCAAACAATTATGTGTCAGAGATCTACTGGCACTTCTTTTGACTTTACGACCTTGATTTTACTCAAATGTGCATTGTCATTGTAGAATTTTACAATCGTTTAGAATATTTAACCAGCTGCTTAATATTGTGTAGGTCCACCTAATGCCACCAAAGTAGTTATGACCCATAATGGCATGTAGTTCACAAGATCTCTAAAGGTGTCCTGTGATGTCTGTTACTAAGACATTAGCAGCAGATCCTTTAAGTCCTGTAAGTTGTGGGGTAAGGGCCTCCGTGGATCTGACCTATACGTCTCATAGATGCCTGATCAGACTGAGATCTGGAGAGTTGGAGGCAAAGTCAACACCTTGAACTCTTTACAATAGCCCTCAAACCATTCCTGAACAATTTTTGCAGTGTGGCAAGAACCCAGGGGAACATTGTTCACAGCATCACACTCCCTCAAACAGCTTACCTTCCTCTCGTGGTACATCCTGACCTGGTGCCATCTCTTTCCCAAGTAAGCTATGAAACAAGCGTTCCACATGATGTAAAAATGTGATTGATCAGACCAGGCCATCTTCTTTTGTTTCTCTGTGATCCAGCTCTGATGGTCAAGTGCCTGTAAGGAAAGTACTTTAAAGAGGGTAATATTATATTTGTTAACTGAGGGGTTGTTTCTCAGCTCCTTCCAAAGCTTGCTCCCTGTGGTAATCTTTCCACTGTCCTGTTACAAAGGGCTGTATGACAGTGCCAGAGGATGGTGAAGGAGATCAGGAGGACCAAGAGTAGAGCAGAGAAAGCTACTATTACAGACAGACTTTAGGCAAATCTTTTGCTCTTATCAACAGTGAGTGGGGACTAGACCAGAAGCTAATCAGAGAGAGGATGAGATAGACAGAGAGATAGCTGTGTAGTATTGAAAGGGCGTGGTTATGTTATTCAGCCTCTGAAAGAGGAGAGAGGAGGGGCAGCTGAGCTTCTGTGCAATCATGACGGAGACCAGCTAATCAGTGCTGGGAACATCCCTGAGCCAGAAACATGGGAGAGCCTGCCAACCAAGCATGAGGTTTTCTAAACACACTAAAGGAAAACCCCATGCAAAAAACAGATACATGCATCATTTTTATCCTTTTTTAAATTTATTTTTATAAGGGACTTAAAGAGATATGTATACATTTATTTTTCATGCACAAATGTTTTCATAGCCTTTAACCTCTTAGTGACCAAGCCTGTTTGCGCCTTAATGACCAGGCCAAATTCTAAACATAGAATAACTCTGTAAAGGTTTTGCATATACAAGTCATTCTGACATTGTTTTTTCGCCACATATTGTACTTCACTTAGATCGTACAAATAGACCGATAGAATCTGCGTATATTTATCAAAAGTGCCGCAATTGGGAAAATTTCAAATATTTTGAAACATACTGTGCAAATTTTTGATAAGATATATATTTCCAGCTGTTTACCTTATTCTGGATGCATATTTGAAGAATTAATGTAATTTAAAACATAAAATTTCATATTTTTGCAAATATGTCATTTTAAAGGCAGTTTTTTTCTACAGTGCACATGAAAATGAGGATTTGCACTCCAAAATGGATACCCTCCCAAAATGGATACCCTTGTTTGTCCTGTGTTCAGAAACATATCCTTGGTGGCCCTTATCTTATATCTGTATGCACAACGGGGATGAAACCGAAAGGAGCAGCTGATGGCTTTCAGAACAGACATTTTGCTTTTGGTGGCCTATAGAAAAACCCTATCAGGATTTTGTTATTTTTTTCTCCCTGTATTTCTACCCATAGAGATTCCACATGTTCATCTCCTACTCCTATATCTTCCCCTAGTCTCTGCTTTAACCCTTTCCAATCCAATGTCGGGCCTGCCTCGACATCATAATTTCCCTCCACAGCTCCGATGTCGGGGCAGGCCCGACACTGCAGTGCAGGAGTGCATCTGCACCCGATCATCAGACACATCGGGTGCAGATACACTCCTGCACTGGTCCTCTTCGAGGACCCCTGAGGAGAAGGCAGAAAGGGTTTTAACCCTTTCTGCCTTCTCCTTTACACATTACATAGCGCTCAATTAGCGCTATGTAATGCACAGAGATTCCGGCCGGCGATCATGTGACCGCCGTTGTCACCAGACCTCAAGCTGTTACATGATCGCCGAGCCGGGAGCCTGCACCGTGGGGGGGGCCTGCTTACCTGTCTGGCGTCTTCTGCATTCTCCCTTCTGTCTCGCGGCTCGGCGATCATGTGACCGCTGGGTGCCACCTGACCGCAGCGGTCACATGATCGCCGAGCCGGGAGGCAGAGGAAGAATGCGGAAGACGCCGGACAGGTAAGCAGCCCCCCCCCCCCCCCCCCCCCCACGGTGAATTGAGCATCTGCACCCTCCTGAACTCTGTCAGTTCAGGAGGGTGCAGGGAAATGTATTTTTTCTCATACATTCTCACCAGCTCCAATTTATTTGGAGCTGGGGAGAATAAATGGGAAAAAATAATTGGATTGGAAAGGGTTAAGTATGATTTAACGTACAGACACACCCCTCCCCCTTTCTGGTTCCCACGGTCTCTTCTGAGGAGATTGTACCCTTGTAAATTTGCCGCTCAATCGCACTTATCATCAAGCTATGTTTCCATTATTCCGACTATATCATAGTTTTCATCGGCCATTCTCGCTACAAGCTCACCCACTTTACCGATCAGACTTCATGCATTCGTGGTCATACAATTTATATCATTTTTTTTGTTCTTTAAATTCGTTTTGTTGCTATTCGTACTATTGTCTGATCTGACAGTTCTAACTGTACTAACCCCACCCCCTGCTCGACCCCCATTCCCTTTGCTTAGACCCAGGTCGCTAGCTACACTGACTACCCCACTATTTCTCTTTTTGCCCTCCCCCCAGTCCCTAGTTTAAACACTCCTCCAGCCTTCTAGCCATCTTATCCCCCAGCACCGCTGCACCCTCCCCATTAAGATGCAGCCTGTCCCTACGGTAGAGCCTGTAGCCGACAGCAAAGTCAGCCCAGTTCTCCAGGAACCCAAATCCCTCCTTCTTACACCAACTTCGGAGCCACTTGTTTACCTCCCTAAGATCCTGCTGCCTTTCTAGTGTGGCTTTAAGTGCAGGTAGTATTTCCGAGAAAACTACCCTGGAGGTCCTCGCCCTAAGCTTGGATCCTAAGTCCCTGAAATCATTTTTGAGGGCCCTCCATTGACCTCTAATTTGTTCATTGGTGCCAACGTGCACCATGACCGCTGGATCCTCACCAGCCCCTCCCTGTAATCTGTCAATCCGATCTGCGATGTGTCGAACTCGAGCGCCAGGAAGACAACACACCGTTCGACGATCCCGGTCTTTATGGCAGATTGCCCTGTCTGACCCCCTTATAATTGAGTCCCCCACCACTATGACATGTCTAGCCTGCCTTGCATTCCCCATCCCCGTCTCACTGGAGCAGTCATCTCCCTGGCGTTCAGAGGGCATGTCGTGCTGCAGCGGTGCTGGCTCTGTAATGGCACCCCCCTCATCTGCCAACGTTGCAGCCTTGTTGGACTGGGGGGACTCTTCCCCCTTAGCTTGCTCCCTTTTATTAAAACACGTAACTACTTCTTGTTGAATAAATTTCTTTTATTGAAAACAGAACATCCATTTTATTTAATGTTGGCAAAACTATGTGGGAAGGCCACAGCTTTATTTATTTATTCTAACCTTAACTTATCTTTTCTTCCCATGCCTATCAACTATTTCTTAACTGCTAACTCTCAAATTCTTTCAAGGCGTGAGAAAGCCCATTATGGCCTGTAGACGCCCTCAATTCCCCAGCTGGCATGGAAATTCCCCTATCAACGCCTACCGCTGTGACAACTTAACTACAACTCATCGACCATGAAACCCCGTACCCCTTTCCCCTCAGCTCCGAGGGCGGGCGGGTGGGCATCTTCTCTCCTTCTTTGCTCCGCGTGGAATGGCCGATCCTCCTCCTTCTTCTTGCTCCTCTTCCTTTGCTAACTCCTCCTACCTCCTTTGGTCACTACCTCCTCTTCCTACTTTAATCTCCGCCCCCCAGTCCCTTGCTCCCTCGCTACCTGCTTTGGAACTATCTAGACTGGGGGGACTCTTCTCCCTTAGCTTGCTCCCTTTTATTAAAACACGTAACTACTTCTTGTTGAATAAATTTCTTTTATTGAAAACAGAACATCCATTTTATTTAATGTTGGCAAAACTATGTGGGAAGGCCACAGCTTTATTTATTTATTCTAACCTTAACTTATCTTTTCTTCCCATGCCTATCAACTATTTCTTAACTGCTAACTCTCAAATTCTTTCAAGGCGTGAGAAAGCCCATTATGGCCTGTAGACGCCCTCAATTCCCCAGCTGGCATGGAAATTCCCCTATCAACGCCACGAAGGAGTGCAGCCTATCTACACTGCACTCCGCCCCCCACAAGCCGCCTCGACCCCATCCTGCAGCCCTGATAAGAAGGTGTCCAAACCTATGTCACTTAAATGAACACCATCCTTTCGCCACATCCCTGGCACCTTCTTCTCCAGCTCCCAATGCCTAATGGCTACCCCACCTATTGACCTAACAAACTTTGAAATCTTGAAATTAACGGTCTTCCTGACCCTATCGATAGCCTCCACGTCTCTCGCGTCCTTCCACACTCTTCTTGCAACTATGTCAGACCATACCAAAATGGTCTGCTCAAAAAATTTTCTGAACCTCAGCATGTCTTCTTTCATGAGCGTCACCAACTCCGCGACTTTTACTCTCCCCAAGTCATTCCCACCTGCATGAATGACTAGAATCACCTTCCCTTGGGACCACCTGCTGATGCACAATATCTCACGGAGCAGCCTGGTCCATTGCAGTCCTCTTATGCCGTGCCATTTTACCTGGACCTCTTTCAGGCCCAGGTTCCTGCCAATAGGCCTGGTCCCCGCTCTTTTCTTAGCCCAGTGAATAAAAGAGTGTCCCACCACCCATATAGTCCATTCCGAACCTGTAAAGCAAACACAACAAAGGAACACCAGAAGTTAACATCATCCCCCCCTTATTATAAAACTCGCAAGTCAGGTCGGACGTACGACTTGTACGCTTCCGACTTCCAGCGTCCGACCCGCTTTACTTCTTCTACTCTCAAGCCGCATGCGAACGCCGATGTGGCTGCGCCAATCCTAAAGGAATGCGTCCCAAACTCACTCGGTTCAAAACCTAGGTTCCGCAAGCATGCGCGCATAACCGCCCCGAACTGGAACTTAGTTAGAGGGGCCCCGGAAGCATGCACCAGCAGTTGTCCCTCGCCGCTGTGATGCGCTAAAAACTTTTTTAATAACGATACTGGACATAACGCTGACCCTAGTGCGGCTATGCGTAGCCACTCGCCTGCGCCATACACGTCCGTCTTAGACTTCTGAATTCTTAATTTTACATCGGCCTCGCCGCATAATACGTCCGCAAAGCACAACTCCCCCAGCTTCCTTCTGCTGGGGGCTACTAATTCGCCCAGTCTCAGCGCCGCGAAAAATGCTAGCGAAAAAGCGACTCGGAAAAGCAGAACCTCTCCTTCGTCTTTACATACCCGCTCCAAAACTCTCATTATCGCGTTGAGTAACTCAAAAGTTATTGGCCGCCTGTCGTCTCTTGACGACTTCTCTTTTTTCAACCTTTTATAATCTGTCAGAAGACAAATTCCTTTGTCACGTCGCGTTGTCCGTGCATGCGCAACAAAAAGGCGATAGCCGATAAGTGCTTGCGCGCCGCGTCTGACGACGCGCCCCGTCGCCGCATTCCTGCTAATAAATCCAGCGTGACTGCTCTCGCCCGCTCTCCTTCGGGGAAATGCCCCCCCGCTGCATCCAGCCATGCTTTCCATATTGTGTTATACCGTTTCCACGTCGATTCCGCAACTGAATTGCGAATCAGAGTTATAAGCTCCTTTCTATTATCTCCCATAAGAACGACGGGCAACATACCCCTTCGATATTCGCTGTCGGGTGAAGTTCCCTGAATCTCTCCATCTGGAAACGAGAAAGAGCGTCGGCCGTGTTATTATTCCTTCCGGGTACATGTTTTGCCTTCAGCTTGATGTTATTTTGTAAACATCTCAAAACCAAATGGCGTATCACCGCCAAAACCAATGGAGATCTGGATGATTGTTTATTCACTGCTGTCACTACTGCCTGGTTATCCAACCAAAAGCAGATATTCTTGTTCTCCAAAATCGAGCCCCAGATCTCCACTGCCACCATCAATGGGAAAATTTCCAAAAGCGTTATATTTTTGACCCATCGTCTCTCGACCCACTCTCTGGGCCATGCTGCACAGCACCAACTATCCTCCAATATTACTCCAAAGCCGCACGCACCTGATGCGTCCGCAAAAAGGCCAAGCTCCTCGTTCGCTACCTCCACCGACTGACAAATCACCTGCCCGTTGAATGCCCGGAGGAATACTTGCCAAGCGTGCAAGTCTTCCCGCATTCCCTTCGTCACTCTGACAAAGTGATGCTGTTCCCGTACACCTGTCGTTGCCAACGACAGCCGCCTCGCGAAAGGGCGGCCCATTGGAATGACCCGGCATGCGAAATTTAACAGGCCTAGAAGTACCTGAAGCTGGTGCAGTGTAACCTTCCTAGAACTGCCCACCAGCTTTACCTCTTGACGTAGTCGCGCTACTTTCTCTTCCGGTAACCTAAAAACCATCGCCTCTGTATCGATCTCTATGCCTAAAAAGGTTAGGCACGTGACCGGACCGACCGTCTTCTCGCGTGACAATGGCACACCCGCTTTTTCCATCAAACTTTGAAAATAAGACAGTAAAAAACCGCATACGTCCGAGTTTGATGGCCCGACGAAAAGGAAATCGTCCAGATAGTGCAAAACCGATCGCATGCCTGTCTCGCATCGAAGTATCCATTCTAAGAATGAACTGAAGACTTCGAAATAGTAACACGAGATAGAGCATCCCATCGGCAGGCACATGTCCACGAAATAAAGGCCCTCCAAGCGGCAGCCCAATAGGTGGAAACAATCTGGATGCACCGGCAGCAGCCGGAAGGCTGCTTCGACTTCTGCCTTAGCCAATAGCGCGCCCCTGCCTGCCTGCCGGACTATGCAGACTGCCCTATCGAATGAAGTGTACGATACGGCCGTCTGTTCCTTTGAAATGCTGTCGTTAACAGAATCTCCCGCCGGGTAGGATAAGTGATGGATGAGCCGGAACTTGCCCGATTCCTTCTTTGGTACCAGGCCCAAAGGTGAAACTCGCAAGTTCTCGAACGGCGGCTCCTGGAACAGTCCCGCCATTCGACCCAACTCCACTTCCTTCAGCAGCTTCTCCATCACTAACTCCTTGTTTTCGTACGCCGATTTTAGGTTACGACTAAGCGTTATCGCGGAACTTGGCTTATGCGGGATTACGAAGCCCGAAGCGAACCCCGCTTTAAGCAGGTTTGCTTCCCGTCTCCTGTGGTACTTGTCTAACCACACCTCCAGGAACTGGGCGTTCACTGGCGTTGCCCCCAGGCACAGGTGTGCCTGAAGGCACGTTCTGTTTCTGTCTCCTGAAGCAACGCACCGCAGCGTGCGACCCGCCGCAGAAGGAGCATTCATGTCGGAATTTGCAAGTGGCAAGAAACCGGCAGTGTCCTTCATTAAAGGCCCAACAGGACCCCGAGGGCTTATGCGCCACGGGTGCCTGTTGCCCAAACCCGGCTCCCATGGTGTTATTTGGAAAAAACGGCTTCGTCGGTTTTTGTGCCAAAATGAGCTGGATCCAGGCATCCGTCGCCTTCGTTGCCCAGCTCACCTCTTTTATACCCGAAATGCGCCGACGAAAATCTTCGTCATAGCGCCACCATGCTGCACCACCGTGCAGCTTGTAAGCGCTATGAATCGTATTGATGTATACCAGCAACTCCGGACCCTTGCGCGGCTGTTGCTGGCACATCATGTGAGCCAGTGTTAACATGGCTTGCAACCAATTGCTAAACGTCTTTGCAATTCTAGGCTTTTTATCGACTCCTCGCTCCGACAAACGCTCTTTGTCTACCGCCACATGCTCCACCGATAGGAGCGACCATATGTCGACATACACGCCACTCTTTATTTTTTCCACTGTATCCTCCGCGAGGCCCATACCTAGGGGGGCCACGCCACAGAAAAGTGAATCCGAAAACCTTAAACCACCTCTCACCGACTCTTCGCTTTTCCCGCCCGCCACCTCTGGCGAGTACCTGGGAGCGTGAGCCACGTTACACACCACGGGCGAGTCTCGTCTCCCCGGATAAACCTGGGACACCCTTTGTCCTTTATTCTTTTCAAAATCATTCACCAGCGCTCTCAGCGCTCCCATAAAATTACACATATTACCGGGTGACGAGTCACCCCACACTTTTTCACATGAAAACTCACCCTCCAATTCATCCTCCGGCCTTGCCGAGGGAAAGGACGGGTCGCTCGATCTAAATTGGCTCCGCGACGGGCTCGCCACCCCGTGTCGTACCATGTCCCTAACGGGAGAGACACCACGGGGTAACATGCTATAGCCGCGTGAGGCTCTGCTATCCGCGACCGGTTCGCTCCGCCTGCTGGAGCGGATGGCCCGCCTCTCGTCTGTGGAGGAAGCCGGTGAATAAGGTGAAACGTGGCGCGTAGCCCAAGTCGAGGACCCTTGGCCGCTACGCCTAATGCTCCTATGCACCGCTTCCGCTCTCTGCCGCCCCTTATCACCGTGGGACGCCTCGCGGTCTGCACACAACTCCCTTAACTCCTCTGATGAAGAACTGCCCTGCCTTGCCTCGCTGTGCCGCCCCCTACCCGCTGTGTTAAGCTCACCTTGCCTATGCCCCACTCTCTCACTGTCCCGCTACCGGCCCCATGTCTACCGGGCGCGTAGCTCCTCCCCTCCCCCCTTATTCCCCCCTGGCTATACTGCTCTTTCTGCCTTGCCCCGTAAGTCCCTTGCCGGCTTGTAGTGGCCCCCTCCATCCTCAATGACATGCCCCTCACATTAGTGTGCGAGCCCCGGGGCGATAAAGAAAACAGTCTAGCTGCGTGCTTCCCCCCTCCCCCCCTCTCCCCTCTGATTTCCCGCCATGGGCTCATACCTCCTCGCTGCCCCCCCCTTTCGCTTCCACTCCTCTGCCCCCTACTACGCGTGCTGCTGCCGCCCGCGCTGCTGAGGGACTCACTCCCGCAGCTATCGCTCGTCTCCTGCTGCTCACGGGTTCCGGCGCCGAAACTCATTCCCGCCCAAAGATCCCTCCGCCGGCGCGGCGCGAGGGTTGTACTCCTTTTCCCCCCGACGGACGCCGGACAGCCGCAGGGCAAGCCCTTCCCGCGCTGGACTTACCCTTCTTGGAGACCGCCGCCCCACTTCTGGTAAGTCCTTGATTTTCCTCCCCGATCACTCCTGCGCCTCCTCCGGTAGCAATCTGGCTGCCTCCCGCGGTTGTGCGCTGCGACCGCGCTCCTCCGCCGCCGCTTGCTCTCGCCGGTCTCGGGCTCGCATTCTGGCCCCCCTTCTTCGCGGCCGGGCTCGGGCTCAGCCTGGTAGGGGGGAATCTTCTTCTCTGGGGTCTTCCGCGGGGCTCGCTGCACTCTGCCTGTCCCGGAGGGTCCCCTCCTGCCCCGGCTTCACCCGACGACGTCGGTCCGATCTCGGCTGCCATCAGCAGCAGCCACTCCGGTCCCTGGCTGGCGACCGCATCTTTTATTTGTAGCACGAGCTGGTCCATCTCCGAATCTTCCTCGCTAGCCTCAGCACGTCTTCTCTTCTTCTTTGCTCCGCGTGGAATGGCCGATCCTCCTCCTTCTTCTTGCTCCTCTTCCTTTGCTAACTCCTCCTACCTCCTTTGGTCGCTACCTCCTCTTCCTACTTTAATCTCCGCCCCCCAGTCCCTTGCTCCCTCACTACCTGCTTTGGAGCTATCTAGGTTGTGCCAGTTCAGGACTAGCCTTCCTGGTTCTCTTCCCTCTACGCCTCCTTCTATCTGTCACCCAGCTAACTGCCTTCTTCACCTGCTCTTCCGTACCACCATCCGCCCCCGCCTCTACCCCAGTGAATGCCTGCTCAGTGAGCAGCAAACTCCTTTCCATGTTGTCAATGGCTCTCGGTGTTGCCAGTTGCCCATTTAGATCCAGGATTTGGGTTTCTAAATGTTCGACGTGCACGCATCTTGCGCAACAGTATGCACCCTCGATCGGCTGATCAAGGACCGCATACATTGCACAAGTAGCACACTGGATGGCATTGTCAGACATGGAGCTCATCCTAATGGAGATCTACAATTTTCTTGTGGAAGTAGGGAAGATAGACTTGCTCACACTCCGCTCACACGCTGCCGCCTCTGCGCAACCGCTCACACGCTGCCGCCTCTGCGCAACCGCTCACACGCTGCCGCCTATGCGCAACCACTCACTCGCTGCCGCCTGTGTGCAACCTCTCACTCGCTGCCCCCTATGCGCAACCGCTCACTCGCTGCCCCCTATGCGCAACCGCTCACTCGCTGCTCAAAAGACGGCTTTGAGTGATTTTTGAGCGAAAATCGTTGTGTCTAAAAGGGCCTCAAGCCATAGTACTTACCGTGAGGTAAAAAACCCCACACTATTAAAGTCTCCCCTATTTTGCGGCAAGTATAGATGAAGCACTTGAAAACCATGTGATTCACTGTTACTTCACGCTAAATGGCAGCAATATGTAGGAAACAGCATGTAGTTTTGGCTGTTCGGGTGCTTACTATGTTATGGTTAAATCATAAAAAGGTGTGTGCCTTTCCAAATCATGTCAGGTCAAATAACAAGATATCTCAAGTGGGAGTTCACAACGGGCAGTCAATTTATTTATTTTTTTGCTATTATTTTTGCATTGAGTTTTAATTGTTTTTTTGTATTTTTTATATAGCGATAAGTGAAATCACTCCAAGGATGATCAAGGTAAAGGTTCCTGGCTTTTTCCGGCATCAGCCAGTAAAACCAATAATGTCTCAATAAAGGCCGACTCACATGGCTGTATAATTGGGCCGTGTGCTATCTGTGGATTCCACAGGCAGCACATAGCCCCATACAGACGCAGGCTATTCAGGTGGCCACATATTCACATGGACTGATGTGAAAGAATTAGCTTCATATCCTATTGTTGTTCGTTGTCATGGACGAGAATAGCAAATATAACGTTCAGGGCTTATGTTGGACAGAACGCTGACAGGTGTCCGTATGCCGTTCAATGTGAGTTGCATCCGTGTTTCTTGGGTGCAAATCCCATACAGCCATCTGAATGCAGTCTAACATAGCCAGCATTGTTTTTTAGAGAATGTTTCCTAGTTCTGAAGGGCTTCACACTTGGCCTAGCAATTCAGTACATGCGGTGCTAATCCTGAAGGACTCATATACCAATGAGTGTAAACTTGAGGATCTGCTTCAACTAATGAGACTGATGTAAAGATTAGACATCCCAATAAATAACCTATGCTGTACAACATTCCTCCAGGGACCAAATCAACCCAAAGAGCCTATTAGCTTTTTATATTTAAACTGGCACTGCACTTTGAATAAACTTGTGCTTATGCGATGGCCAATGTGTTAACTAGCTAAAGTAAAAATGGTTTTATTTCCCTAAAATCACATATTTGTGCTAAAAAAAATCAAAACTATGAAGTGCTGGCCACTGGGAGGTCTCCCTTACTTCTACTTTTCTGTCCACTGCCTGTTATCATGTGAATTCCATCACTAGTAGAGATGAGCGAACGTACTCGTCCGAGCTTGATATTCGTGCGAATATTAGGGTGTTCGGGATGCTCGTTACTCGAAACGAGTACCACGCGGTGTTCCGGTTACTTTCAGTTTCCTCTCTGAGACGTTAGCGCGCTTTTCTGGCCAATTGAAAGACAGGGAAGGCATTACAACTTCCCCCTGTGACGTTCAAGCCCTATACCACCCCCCTGCTGTGAGTGGCTGGGGTGATCAGATGTCACCCGAGTATAAAAATCGGCCCCTCCCGCGGCTCGCCTCAGATGTCTTGTGAGTTAGCTGAGGGACAGTGGTATCGTGCTGGAGCTGCTGTAGGGAGAGCGTTAGGAGTGAGTGTAGGCTTCAAGAACCCCAACGGTCCTTCTCAGGGCCACATCTAATAGTGTGCAGTACTGTGTTAGCACTGTATATTTTTTTTTTTTTCAAAATTGGATCTGCAGAGCATTGCGCCCTGCAATAGGGACAGAAGTGGTGGTTAGGCAGGGAGAGTGTTAGCAGTGAGTGTAGGCTTCAAGAACCCCAACGGTCCTTTCTAGGGCCACATCTATCCGTGTGCAGTACTGTCCAGGCTGCTGTTAGCAGTGTTGCATATTTTTTTTTTCTTCTCAAAACCGGCTGTGCAGACCATTGCACCCGGCATTAATACTACAGGGATAGAATTGTGTAGGCAGGGCCAGAAGACATACATTATTCATTGAATAGACGCAGTGTGGCTTGTCCTTTGAAAAACAAGGGAAAAAATTCTATTTCGCCTGCCTCTGACAGTCCTCAGGGCTCTGGGTACGTGTGTGCTGCGTGCAGAACGTAAAAAAAAATCAGACGCAGCCAGCTACGTTTTACTGCAGGCTTGCGCGACTTTTTTTTTCCTGCATGGGAAATCCCTGATCTGCTGGAGCCAATAACTTTGCATCACTGCAGTTCTGTGACACATTTGCAGGGCCACAACACAGTTATTAAACTTAGTAGTATTCATTGAATACACGCAGTGTGGCTTGTCCTTTGAAAAACAAGGGAAAAAATTCTATTTCGCCTGCCTCTGACAGTCCTCAGGGCTCTGGGTACGTGTGTGCTGCGTGCAGAACGTTAAAAAAAATCAGACGCAGCCAGCTACGTTTTACTGCAGGCTTGCGCCAATTTTTTTCCTGCATGGGAAATCCCTGATCTGCTGGAGCCAATAACTTTGCATCACTGCAGTGCTGTGACACATTTGCAGGGCCACAACACAGTTATTAAACGTAGTAGTATTCATTGAATACACGCAGTGTGGCTTGTCCTTTGAAAAACTAGGGAAAAAATTATATTTTGGCTGCAGGCTTGCGCCAATTTCTTTCCTGGCTTGGAAATCACTGGTAATACAGCATGCTGAGGGGTAGGGGTAGGCCGAGAGGACGTGGACGCGGCCGAGGATGCGTAGGCCCAAGTGAGGGTGTGGGCACAGGCCGAGCTCCTGATCCAGGTGTGTCGCAGCCGACTGCTGCGCGATTAGGAGAGAGGCACGTTTCTGGCGTCCCCACATTCATCGCCCAATTAATGGGTCCACGCAGGAGACCTTTATTAGAAAATGAGCAGTGTGAGCAGGTCCTGTCCTGGATGGCAGAAAGTGCTTCGAGCAAGCCATCATCCACCCACAGTTCTGCGCCGTCCAGTGCTCCAAATCCGAATCCTCTGTCTGCTGCTCCTCCTTCCTCCCAGCCTCCTCACTCCACTACAATGACACATGCTCAGGAGCGGGAACACTCCCAGGAACTGTTCTCGGGCCCCTGCTCAGATTGGGCAGCAGTGGTTCCTCTCCCACCAGATGAGTTTATCGTCACTGATGCACAACCATTGGAAAGTTCCCGGGGTCCGGGGGATGAGGCTGGGGACTTCCGGCAACTGTCTCAAGACCTTTCAGTGGGTGAGGAGGACGATGACGATGAGACACAGTTGTCTTGCAGTGAGGTAGTAGTAAGGGCAGTAAGTCCGAGGGAGGAGCGCACAGAGAATTCGGAGGAAGAGCAGCAGGACGATGAGGTGACTGACCCCACCTGGTGTGCAACGCCTACACAGGACAGGTCTTCAGAGGGGGAGGCACGGGCAGCAGCAGGGCAGGTTGCAAGAGGCAGTGCGGTGTCCAGGGGTAGAGGCAGGGCCAGACCAAATAATCCACCAACTGTTTCCCAAAGCACACCCTCGCGCCATGCCACCCTGCAGAGGCCGAGGTGCTCTAAGGTCTGGCAGTTTTTCACAGAGACGCCTGACGACCGACGAACAGTGGTGTGCAACCTTTGTCGCGCCAAGATCAGCCGGGGAGCCACCACCAACAGCGTCACCACCACCAGCATGCGCAGACATATGATGGCCAAGCACCCCACAAGGTGGGACGAAGGCCGTTCACCGCCTCCGGTTTGCACCGCTGCCTCTCCCCCTGTGCCCCAACCTGCCACTGAGATCCAACCCCCCTCTCAGGACACAGGCACTACCGTCTCATGGCCTGCACCCACACCCTCACCTCCGCTGTTCTCGGCCCCATCCACCAATGTCTCGCACCGCACAGTCCAGCCGTCGCTAGCGCAAGTGTTGGAGCGCAAACGAAAGTACGCTGCCACGCACCCGCACGCTCAATCGTTAACCGTCCACATAGCCAAATTTATCAGCCTTGAGATGCTGCCGTATAGGGTTGTGGAAACGGAGGCTTTCAAAGCTATGATGGCGGCGGCGGCCCCGCGCTACTCAGTTCCCAGTCGCCACTACTTTTCCCGATGTGCCGTCCCAGCCCTGCACGACCACGTCTCCCGCAACATTGTACGCGCCCTCACCAATGCGGTTAGTGGCAAGGTCCACTTAACTACGGACACGTGGACAAGCACAGGCGGGCAGGGCCACTACATCTCCCTGACGGCACATTGGGTGAATTTAGTGGAGGCTGGGACAGAGTCAGAGCCTGGGACCGCTCACGTCCTACCCACCCCCAGAATTGCGGGCCCCAGCTCGGTGGTGGTATGTTCGGCGGTGTATGCTTCTTCCACTAAAGCACCCTCCTCCTCCTCCTCCTCCTCAACCTCTGTCTTGCAATCTAGATGTGTCAGCAGCAGCAGGACGTCGCCAGCAGTCGGTGTCGCGCGGCGTGGCAGCACAGCGGTGGGCAAGCGTCAGCAGGCCGTGCTGAAACTACTCAGCTTAGGAGATAGGAGGCACACGGCCCACGAACTGCTGCAGGGTCTGACAGAGCAGACTGACCGTTGGCTTGCGCCGCTGAGCCTCCAACCGGGAATGGTCGTGTGTGACAACGGCCGTAACCTGGTGGCGGCTCTGCATCTCGGCAGCCTCACGCACGTGCCATGCCTGGCCCACGTCTTTAATTTGGTGGTTCAGCGCTTTCTGAAAAGCTACCCACGCTTGTCAGACCTGCTCGGAAAGGTGCGCCGGCTCTGCGCACATTTCCGCAAGTCCCACACGGACGCTGCCACCCTGCGCACCCTGCAACATCGGTTTAATCTGCCAGTGCACCGACTGCTGTGCGACGTGCCCACACGGTGGAACTCTACGCTCCACATGTTGGCTAGGCTCTATGAGCAGCGTAGAGCTATAGTGGAATACCAACTCCAACATGGGCGGCGCAGTGGGAGTCAGCCTCCTCAATTCTTTTCAGAAGAGTGGGCCTGGTTGGCAGACATCTGCCAGGTCCTTCGAAACTTTGAGCAGTCTACCCAGGTGGTGAGCGGTGATGCTGCAATCATTAGCGTCACCATTCCTCTGCTATGCATCTTGAGAAGTTCCCTGCAAACCATAAAGGCAGCCGCTTTGCGCTCGGAAACAGAGCCGGGGGAAAACAGTATGTCGCTGGATAGTCAGAGCACCCTCCTGTCTATATCTCAGCGCGTTCAGGAGGAGGAGGAGGAGCATGAGGAGGATGAGGAGGAGGGGGAAGAGACAGCTTGGCCCACTGCTGACGGTACCCATGCTGCTTGCCTGTCATCATTTCAGCGTGTATGGCCTGAGGAGGAGGAGGAGGAGGAGGATCCTGAAAGTGATCTTCCTAGTGCGGACAGCCATGTGTTGCGTACAGGTACCCTGGCACACATGGCTGACTTCATGTTAGGATGCCTTTCTCGTGACCCTCGCGTTACACGCATTCTGGCCACTACGGATTACTGGGTGTACACACTGCTCGACCCACGCTATAAGGAGAACCTTCCCACTCTCATTCCCGAAGAGGAAAGGGGTTCGAGAGTGTTGCTATACCACAGGACCCTGGCGGACAAGCTGATGGTAAAATTCCCATCCGACAGCGCTAGTGGCAGAAGGCGCAGTTCCGAGGGCCAGGTAGCAGGGGAGGTGCGTAGATCGAGCAGCATGTACAGCCCAGGCAGTGCAACAGTCTTTAAGGGCCTGGACAGCTTTATGGCTCCCCAGCAAGACTGTGTCACCGCTCCCCAGTCAAGGCTGAGTCGGCGGGAGCACTGTAAAAGGATGGTGAGGGAGTACGTAGCCGATCGCACGACCGTCCTCCGTGACGCCTCTGCCACCTACAACTACTGGGTGTCGAAGCTGGACACGTGGCCTGAACTAGCGCTGTATGCCCTGGAGGTGCTTGCTTGTCCTGCGGCTAGCGTCTTGTCGGAAAGGGTGTTTAGTGCGGCTGGGGGAATCATCACAGATAAGCGTACCCGCCTGTCAACCGACAGTGCCGACAGGCTAACACTCATCAAGATGAACAAAGCCTGGATTTCCCCAGACTTCTCTTCTCCACCAGCGGACAGCAGCGATACGTAAGCAATACGTAGGCTGCACCCGCGGATGGAAGCTACGTTCTCTCTCACCATCCAAAACGGGGACATTTCTGCTTCATCAATCTGTGTCTAATATTCCTCCTCCTCCTCCTGCTCCTCCTCCTGAAACCTCACGTAATCACGCTGAACGGGCAATTTTTCTTAGGGCCACAAGGCTCACTCATATAATTTTTCTAAAAATTTTTTATACGTTTCAATGCTCTTAAAAGTGTTGGAACTTTAACTTGAACCAATTTTTCGTTAAACTGGGCTGCCTCCAGGCCTAGTTACCACTTAAGCCACATTAACCAAAGCGATTAATGGGTTTCACCTGCCATCTTGGTTGGGCATGGCCAATTTTTACTGAGGTACATTAGTACTGTTGGTACACCAATGTTTTGGGGCCCTCACCTACAGTGTAATCATAGCAATTTGTATGTTCTTCGCCTGCACTCATGGTACAGAAGTGTGTGTGGGGTTGGCCTACACTTTAGCTACATAAATGTAACTTGGGCCTTTGCTATACTGCAGCTACTGAAATGGAACTAAGACTGCGCTCCCACTATACTGCTGCTTCGGAATTGTTCCTGGGGCCTGTGTAGGCTGCTACTATTACTGAAATGGAACTAAGACTGCGCTCCCACTATACTGCTGCTTCGGAATTGTTCCTGGGGCCTGTGTAGGCTGCTACTATTACTGAAATGGAACGAAGACTGCGCTCCCACTATACTGCTGCTTCGGAATTGTTACTGGGGCCTGTGTAGGCTGCTACTATTACTGAAATGGAACTAAGACTGTGCTCCCCCTATAATGCTGCTAGTGATATGTTAGTGGGGCCTGTCGCTAATGCTACGGCTGAAATGTTACTAATTCTGGGCTCTGCCTATACCGCTGCTAATGGTGTGTCTCTGGGGTGTGGAAACAGAGGCTTCCCAAAGACATGATGGCGGCGAGGCCATTTCCCACCAACGCTGTTACTGTTAAGGTGCATATAACCACAGACACCTGGAGAGGACACGTCGGGCCTCCAAAACACCCCCCGCCACGGCCCACTTAATCCTGGCCACATTCAGAAAACCAACAAAATAAAACCGCGCTACTAGGTCCGCAGTCACCACCACATTACCACCAACGCGGTTACTGTTAAGGTACATATTACCAGTCTGACTGGGGCATGCAGTGTTGGCCGGAGCCCACCTGCATTAAGCACGACATTACTACCTCAGCTGTCTTGGGCAATGCAATGGGATATTTCTATGTACCGCCGGTGGCTTCCTGGCACCCACCCATGCTGTGGGTCCACAGGGAATTATAAATGCATCTGTTTCCACTTGTAAAGAACCCCAGTCAGACTGGGGCATGCAGTGTGGGCCGAAGCCCACCTGCATTAAGCACGACATTACTACCTCAGCTGTGTTGGGCAATGCAATGGGATATTTTTGTGTATCGCCGGTGGGTTCCAGGGAGCCACCCATGCTGTAGGTGCACACGGAGTTTAACCTACATGTGTCCACTTGTAAAGAACCCCAGTCTGACTGGGGCATGCAGTGTGGGCCAAAGCCCACCTGCATTAAGCACGACATTACTACCTCAGCTGTGTTGGGCAATGCAATGGGATATTTTTGTGTATCGCCGGTGGGTTCCAGGGAGCCACCCATGCTGTCGGTCGACAGGGACTTCACAATAGGGAGTTGTACCTGCCTGTGTCTATGAATTAAAAAGCCCGGTCTGACTGGGGCATGCAGAGACACCTTGACAGAATGAATAGTGTGTGGCACATAGGTTCCCCATTGCTATGCCCACGTGTGCAGCTCCTGATGGCGGTGGCACAGGATTCTATTTCTCATTGCTTCTGTACAGCATTGTGGGCTATCGCCCCGCCCCTTTTAAAGAGGGTCGCTGCCTAGCCGTGCCAACCCTCTGCAGTGTGTGCCTGCGGTTCCTCCTCATGGCAGATGCACTTCTAAATAGACATGAGGGTGGTGTGGCATGAGGGCAGCTGAAGGCTGCGCAGGGACACTTTGGTGTGCGCTGTGGGGGGGAGGGGGGGCGGTTGGGCAGCATGTAACCCAGGAGAAGTGGCAGTGGAGTGTCATGCAGGCAGTGATTGTGCTTTGTTGGAGGTAGTGTGGTGCTTAGCAAAGGTATGCCATGCTAATGAGGGCTTTTCAGAAGTAAAAGTTGTTGGGAGGGGGGGGGGCCCACTCTTGCCGCTATTGTGGCTTAATAGTGGGACCTGTGAACTTGAGATGCAGCCCAACATGTAGCCCCTCGCCTGCCCTATCCGTTGCTGTGTCGTTCCCATCACTTTCTTGAATTGCCCAGATTTTCACACAAGGAAACCTTAGCGAGCATCGGCGAAATACAAAAATGCTCGGGTCGCCCATTGACTTCAATGGGGTTCGTTACTCGAAACGAACCCTCGAGCATCGCGAAAAGTTCGTCCCGAGTAACGAGCACCCGAGCATTTTGGTGCTCGCTCATCTCTAATCACTAGTAAAAAAAAAAGGTAAAGTTTACAGGAAGTGGAAAAGTGTGATAACTTATTCTGCCAAAAAGGTTAATGTAGAGGGAAGGGGCAGTAGGAAGAAGAGAGACTCACACAGATGCTACTAATACTGAATGTTTACTGTCTTAAAGCTACTGAAATCCCATCTACACTGTTCAGAACATCTTTAGTGTTCTCTAGTGTTACTTCTCTGAGTGTGCTGTAGAGAGCTAAGGAGCTCTATGTACAGTTTTCTGCATATGTAGTGTATAGCAGACATCATGGCAGCTAGTCTCCACCCACCAGTTTAGAGAGAATCTCAAATTAGAGATTCAGCCGGCAGAGGGGAAGATGGGGACAAATACAGGATACAAGTTATATAATGGTCAGATACAGTGTAATAACGAATATACATTATTTTATACATTACATGTATTATTCTGAAAAGCCATCTGTAAGTGCAGGGATGCTTTAAGGCTACCAGTGCAGCATACAAATGCAAGATACTTCTAATCCCCGCTCCACGGGACATGCATACAATTATTTTCGGCTGTTGATTCGTTTCAAAGGGGTTACCTCTGAAGTGTAGAAAGAATAAAAACCCCAAAATCGACATTTTAATAGTAAAAGATGTTGCAAAACCTCCCCCCAAGCTAATAATTCCAGAATTGCTGTCTTATGTTCAACCCACTTGCCAAAAAAACTAAAAAGTGTATTGTGCAAAAGTAGTAAAACATGAAAATGCTTTCACACAGGAGTGATGATCGCCCAGTGAATGGAGGTGGAGCGTGCTAAAGATTGTCCCTAGCCGTCCACCACCATTCACAGAAAACATGCCGTCATTCATAGAAAAACAACTGCCTGTTTACACGGACCAATCGTCCTTTGATTTTTATACCTGCTGAAACTGAAGGACAAACGCCGTTCATCCATTAACAGCATTTACACTGAATGATTATTCTTCATTTTTCGTGATCCAGTGAGAATCTGAACAATCCTTCCTTGTAAAAGGGCCCGTGGATAAGACGGTCCTAAAATTTGATAGATTTGTAATTCTGCAGAACTACTGTGATAAATCTGAGACATTTTAAGGCTTGTTTTACATGCAGCGCCTTTCCTTCCATCCAATAGCTGCTAGGCGAAAAGTGGGTGGACCCCATTATAGTCAATGGGGTTTGCTTGATGCTGTTCGGTTCCGTCTAACCATTCGGCCACGGGTATTCCCCTTTTCTGCTCCGCAAATGAATCCCTGGCACAGATGTGATACCATCCTAATACTGTGTACTTCAAGTTTTCACTGTCTGACCTTTAGACAGTGTTAGTAAATAAGATCCATAGTGCAAACTCCAAGCAGCAAAGCAAACTTTCGTCAACCCAAGAGATGGACACTGAACTAGGAGAGGGCTCTAACTAACTTAGGCCAGGCATACATCAGCAGACTTTATTCCCCCATGCAGAAGGCCCGCAGCGAATTCCATCTGTGAACGCAGCTGCTGAGCCTGCGTACCTTATTTTTCTGTCTTGTGGATGACCGTGACAGCTCGCCGTCGTTCATGCCGTTTTTTTTTCCTTTAATGTTTTGTATTTTCTGCATTGTTGCTTAGTGATGGCGCAGGTACCCACAGCCCATATGCAATGTTAACAAAGATTAGAGTGTGAACAGAAAAGTGAGCCTGGCCTTAGGTGGATTAGAATTCTAAATAATATAAGTCAGTCTAATGGTGTTTTTCATCTATATAGCCAAGTAAGGCTATTTTTAGACAGAACGATTCCCATTTGCACGAGCGAGTGACGTCATCGGTAGCTCATTTGCTCTCATGCAGTCTGTTTAGACAGGCAGATTCCTAGTGAGTTAGGCGCCCTGATAAGAATGGCCCCACAGTCTTCCTCTCGACCCTGACTAACCCTGATGGGACACTGAACATACCGCTGTATACACCGAAAACACAGAACAGGGTGGGAATAGCGCAGGGACGGGAAGGCAAAAAGGGGAAGCGAACACATGGACAAGGCTGAGAAATAGGCAATAGGATACAAGACAGGAGGCGTGCAAAGACTGGAGAGCAGCAAACAAACAAACACCGATAAAGTACAGGATAAGCACAGCTAAGAAGACAGAGACGAGACCTATGCTGGGTGTTAGAGGCATACACACAACACTGAGGCAAAGAGGGAGGGTTCTCAGCTCAGCTAAATAGGGATGTACTTACTAATACCCTACAGCTGAGCTAGGAGAGCTGAAGCATGTAACCACTGAAGTGCTGGAGAGAAGTATGCAGCAGTTCAAGTTACAGGGAAAGCAGGACGACGCCCACATCTGTCAGAAACAGCAGGAGACAGACAAGTCTGAGCTGCAGACCTAATAGTTGTTCATTCGTTGGTTTGCGTTTACATCAAAAGAATATTGTTCACTTTGTTTTGTTTGAACAATATTGTTTCGTCTAAACGCACCTTTAGATAAGGTGCAGACAGAGGCGTAACTTGAAGCTTCTGGGCCCCAATGCAAAACCTGTAACAGGGCCCCCAACTATAAAGCTTTATTCATACTACTAGGCTTACTATGTGGAGAAGTTAGGCCTTATGGGCCCCCTAAGGCTTCTGAGCCCGGGTGCAATCGCATCCCCTGCATCCTCTATAGTTACGCACATGGGTGCAGAGGCGTAACTTTAAGTTCCTGGGCCCCAATGCAAAACCTGTAACAGGTTAATTCAAAGACTATAACGCTTTATTCATAGTACTGGGCTCCCTATATGGAGAAGAGAGGTCTTATGGGCTCACTAATTCTCCAGGGCCCGGGTGCAACCACATCCCCTATAGTTATGCCAGTGGTCAGGTGACTTGTAAGCCTTTGTTTCTCCCAGAAAAAAAAATGAATAAATGATCAACCTTTCAGATCTCTTTACACTGTGCTAAATAGTTCTTGGGACAGCAGGACAGACATAGGGAATGGAGATTACATTCCTTATGAAAGGAGGGCTGGGTATAGAACACTGGAACCCACCTTTTCAGAAAAGCCTGCCATCTACAGCAGTGTTCCCCAACTCCAGTCCTCAGGGACCGCCAACAGGTCATGTTTTCAGGATTTCCTCATTGTTGCACAGGTGATGTAATTATGGTCAGTGCCTCAGACATTGCCACAGGGACGGGAAGGCAAGGCCAGTCTGTCACTCGTTTAGTCATATTTGTTCTTGCTTTTCTTTGTCATGTACTGAAATCCTTTTCATATGTGCAGCACGCTGTAATTAATGTCACATTAAAAATGGATAATGGTGACCTGATTACAATTTACCAATGTTTGGAGCTCCCATATACACTTTTAACTGATGTTATGGCCAAGAGAAAGTAACTTTTAAGGATAGTTATTAATATGGGACCTCGACCAGATTTTCAAAGTGAAATTAGCAGAAGCTTTTAGGACTAAAGCCCTATTTACATGCAATGATTATCGTTCAAAAGTTGTTAAAATTATGGCTTTTGAGCAATAATCGTTGTGTGTAAGTGCTACCATCGTGCATTTTTCGTTTGAACGATGATTTTTAGTTCAGCGTAAAAACCATCATTCAGAACGCATGCAGGGAGCTGGAAATAACATTGTATTTTCTGTGCAGCCCATGGCTGAACAATGGAGATAATTACAGAGCTCAGACCTCCTGGTGAGTTCTGCAACAGCTTCTGGAGGCTCATTTGCATGCAAATGAAGCTGATAAAGTACTAATGGGCATTAGTACCCATTAGTACTTTATGCGAAATGATTGCTCCAAACTGTCATTCTCCTTATCTTCTGAACGAATTTTGAGCGATCATCTATGCATGTAAATGGGGCTTTAAGGCCCCCTTCACACAAACGTATGCGCATTTGCACATGCCTGAGTGCTGTGTTTCTGCGGAATGAACAATGCTTTTTTGCACGCACATTGGCATATTTTACTGTACTATTTGTTCCCGCAAGACATTTTCATTTGCACGTGGCAAACAAAGATGCACTGATTGAAATGGCTAATTAGTTTTAATGAGATACTGATATGTTTAATTTTTTCAGTGGAATTACGCAGTGTTTCATGCATCTTCTCGTGTTTGCATGCGCATTTGCGTACCCCCCATTGACTTCTATGGGCACCTTTGGTACGCAAATATGCAGAAAAATAGAGCATGTTCTATTTTTTCGTGCAACTGAAATGTGTGCGCTAAATATGAAAATGTGAACTAACCCATTGAGATCAATGGGTTGTATTCTCTGCTTATTGTGCGTGCAACATTTGCACACACAAATATGCCCGTGTGACGCCGGCCTAAGGCCAGTTCCATTTTTACTACAGGTCTGAACCTGGTAGGTATTGTTCTAGCAGACCCTTTTAGGAACTTTTTTCTCACCAAGTGTTTAAAGGTAAAGACCAATTTACAGTGGATATAAAAAGTCTACACCCCCCCGTTTGTCATGTTAAATCCAACAAAGATTAATCATTTCAGCTTCTGTACAATTCCATTAAAAACAAGCTGAAATCTTTTAGGATGGAAAAAAAAAACAAAACTAAAATAATGCGGCTTCATAAATGTGAGCACCCTCTTATATTGGGGGACGTGGTTGTGTTCAGAATTAGCCAATCACATTTAACATCATGGTAAATAGTAGTCAGCACCCTGCTGCCATTATTTATAGTGATTCTGATTTACCCCATATAAAGTTCAGCTCTTTTAGGGGGGATTTTACTGGTATTAGTGTATTATGTCGCCACTGGAAGTTAGGGGTGGCGACATGATACAGGACTGTCAAAAAAAAGTAACTCCCCCAGCATTGGATTGACTGGGGGGGTTTATCCACGAAGCGCTGTCCTGAGGACTGCGACAGCAGCAGAAGCGTCTGGTGTGAGCGGGCGAGTGGCCATGAGACACAGCCTTGAGGCCGCGCCCAGGACAGAGCAGGCAGCCGCCACCGGCTGGAATGCACCACACAGGCGGCGGCCGGGATGTAGGACTCAGCCGCCAGCCTGCCACCATCACAGGAACGGCGCAAGGGACGGAGCACAGGGACACCGGACGACAGTTTGCCGGCCGCCTCACCTAAGGGGAGACTGCAGGAGCTGAAGGAAGAGAGCTGCAGGCGATCACACTGCGCTGGGGGTGACAGCATGAGCCAAGGGTATACAGAAACAGCGGCATAAGGGGAGACACCAGCAGCCAAGGGGAGACTGCAGCAGCGCCGGAGCCACGGCCGCAAGGAGCAGGAGCCCATTCCATTGCGGGAAGGGGGAGACAGCAGGAGCCGAGTGGAGAGGGAGAGAGCGACAGCAGAAGCTGGCCTTACTCACCTCAGCCACTGGGGAACATTCTCTGAAGGCCACCACAACACACAGCAATGGAGGGTGACCCAATCACACACTGGGGGCGTGACATTGCTGTCAAGCTCCCTAACACTGAGCTACACCCACCACATCCGGTGGCGTCAAGATACACTAATACCGATTTTACCGACATTTTCTTAGTTGCATTTTTCAGCAAAAACCATAAAGAGCTTGCAGGACACCAAAGGGATTGTTGAGAAGTATCATTTAGGAGAGGGGGACTAAAAAAAGGTATCAATGGGGGTCTGACCTTGAATCCTACATGGGAATGCATATGTGTGGCCATGGCTTTATACACTTCAATGGGACGGAGGTTGCCCAGCGCATCAATCTCCCTCCATGTCATAGATGTGAATGCTGTAGTGGTCACACATGTGCACCAAAACTATATTCTCATGGAGTATTTGGGATATGCAGATTTTGAAAGCACCGGGGTCCCACTGGTAAGACCCCCAGTGATCTGGCACTTTTTTCCTATTCAGTGGATAGGGGATAAGAATCAAAATTGCTGTAACCTCAAGGAGTTAATCGTATCTCGGAGCAGTATACGTTTTGGGACAATTCTCAATTGTTTTTTAGGTAATGTAACAGTCTTTCAGGGGGTGGGGGTGGCACAGACACTCTGGACTCGAAGGTGCATAAAACTTACTTCAGTTTTTTATTTTTAAAGCATGCTCCAGGCAGAAAACAACAGAAAAAGTCCATGTAATATACCAAATGAAATGCTGCACCACGCAGGGTGCTCAGAGGCTTCCTTCTCAGGTTGTCAGGCACTGACTCCCTGGGAGCTGCAGCCTTTTATGCCCCAGTAACGGGGTCAGTGCCCACAGCTGAGCTTCCTAGGAATCAGGGTGAAGTTGTGGACTGGACCGCCACCCTGTCCAGACTAAGAGCCTGGGAGGGAGATATACTCCATCCACAACTTCACCCTTTAACTGCCTACAGTAACAATGTGGTTATTATAAAAAGTAGAGGCCAGTTGTAAGCTTACAGATTTCATGGGTATGGGGATAGGTCATCTTCAGCTGGGGACTTTCCTCTCCACAAACACCATTGGAGACGCGGGGGTCTCACATTGCACAAAAGTGGTGCGAGAATATCGGCCATGTAAATACGGCCTCTCTCGACAATGAAGGATGAGTCAACAATCAAACAGTCTTCCAAACAAGTTTAGCAAGTAGCCAGGCACTTCATGTGCTTCTCAAGAAGAACAAAGACAGCGCCCATTGTCCAATGTAGCCTAAGGGATTAGTTCAATTTTGAAATATATAGCTTTAATAAAGGATTCCTAACTACACTGACATCTGGTGCAGTTTTACCGGGCCTTCATGACAGCTGTCCTTAGTACTTAGTAGAGTAGCTTTTCCTTTATGACCTGCTGCAAACATGATGCAGAGCCAGAGACCAGCTTCCTACAGCTTAGGAATCTTAGCCCATTTCTCATGGGGAATGTCCTGCACTTCACTAATATTATGGGATATGTGTGATGTAACCGTCTTCTTCAAATCCAACCAAAGATTTTCTAGGAGGTTCACGTCACATGATTATGACGGCCGCTCCAGAATCTTCAAGACTTCTTCTGAAACTAAGCCTGGGTGAACTTTGAATTCTGCTTGGGATCATTGTGCAGTGACCGTGGTGCAGGGCCCACAGCTGAGGAGATGGCGGGGTATCTGTTAGAGATGTCACAGTGGAACTACCATCTCCTCAGCTGAGGCATGCAAGCAACCCTTTACCAAGGCCCTGTCAACCCTCTCCAGGTAACCCTGATGATGTGGTTACCTGTATAAACGTCTGCGTGGAAACTTTGGTATTTGTCACGGGTGACGCCACTGTTTCGTCCACTGTGGTGAACTCCGACGATGGTCCAATAAATAGTCCACACACACAGGGCTGTAGTTTAAATAGACTAAACCGAGAACGGTTGGTAAAGCCTTTCTCTACTGGAACATTCAACAGGGGTAATATACAACAGTCCTTGACATGGAGGATTGGAATTAAGACAACTTATATTTGTGGGGAGGCAGGGAGGCAACTCGGGGCATCTTGATACATACAGTCCTCGTTATCTGTAGCATCACTCTCCCGGACGACTTCTCTTACTCTCACTCTCTCTACTGGCCAACACATACTGTTTAGTTGTCTGTGAAGGTACTCTCTCAATCCTTCCATAGTAGCTTCTAAACTCTATGTCAACTGGGGATAAGACGGGGTATTCTCCATTCAAAGTAGATGGATGTATTGCTCTGCTTCTTCCATACTGGATAGGCCTAGGTGGGGATGTCTCCTCCTCACGTGTACTGCTTGGCAAAGACTCCAGACTCCAAGAACAACTACCTACATTTGCACATCTTGCAAACACATATATCTTTCACGCTCACGTGACAACATTGAATACATGACAACATTAGGTACACAGAAACTGTTACATTTTCCAGACATACCTAGACATTAACCTTTTGCATGCTGCAGCTGTGCAATATACATAAATCACTGACAAGACAATTGCACAGTGCATCCACATTAACCTCTTCCCGCTCCATGACGTACCGGTACGTCATGGCAGGCTGGTACTTCGCGCAAAATGACGTACCGGTACGTCATCGGGATAGCGCGAGATCATGACTGATCCCGCAGCCAGCGTCCCGCTGCAACATCTCCGATGCCCCCCCCTGCTGTTACCCCTTCTCCTGCCGCGATCTAAGTAGATCGCGGCAGGGAAAGATTTCACAGAGGGAGCGCGCTCCCTCTGTGTCTACGGCCGGCTCTCGCGATGTTATCGCGAGAGCCCGGCCTGTCACCATGGCAACAGGACGCCAGACACTGGCGTCCTGTATTGCCAATGCCTATGATCGCTGTATAAGCGATAAGGCATGGCAGAGCAGTAGCTCTGCCATACCTTATGACAGCGATCATAGGCACAGTGCTGCAAGTCCCTCAGAGGGACTCAAATAGTGTAAAAAAAAGACAACAAAAATGTAAAAAAAAGAAAAATGTTTAAAAAAAAGTTAAAAACCCCCTTTTTTATGCTTTTTCTAATATTAGCATAAAAAAAGGTAAAAAAAAATTAAAACCCCACATATTGGGTATTGACGCATCCGTAACGACGTGTACAAAAAGTTGAACACGCTTTTTATTTTGTACGACAAAAAGCGTAAAAAAACCCGCTAAAAAACAGAGGCAAAATGCTAATTTTTAGCATTTTGCCTCACAAAAAATGCAATAAAAGTGATCAAAAAAGCCGTACATTCCCCAAAATGGTACCAATAAAAACTACAGCTTGTCTCGCAAAAAATAAGCCCTTATAGAGCTCCGTACATAGAAAAATAAAAAAGTTACAGGACTTTGAATGCAGCTATAGAGAAAAAAAAAGATTTCCAAAAAAAAGGCTTTTTATTGCAAAAGAGTGTAAAAACCTAAAAAAAATAAGAATTTTGGTATCGTTGTAACCGTACCGACCCGCAGAAAAAAATTAGTGTGTCATTTATGCTGCATGATTAACGCTGTCAAAAAATAAAAAAATCTATGTCAGAATTGATGCGTTTTCTCTCTCTGTTATCATAAAAAAAATTATAAAAGTTTTACGATATAGCCTATGTACCCAAATGTGGCACCGATAAAAACTACAGCTCGCCACGCAAAAAACAAGCCCTTATAAGGCCGCGTCGACGGAAAAATAAAAAAGTTATGGCTTTTGAAAAATGGAGATGGAAAAATACCAAAAATCGCTTGGTCCTCAACACCAAAATAGGCCATGTCATTAAGGGGTTAAAGACATGACAGACATTTAGGGACACATATATGAACATTTATGAACTGTTATGGACGGGCCAGATATGTATACTTCAGGCCACTACAATTGTTCTATTGGAAGTTCCAATGATGACGAAGCTTCAGCTTCCTCACAGAAGGCATGACCTTTCTCATGGGATTTCCTGCTACTGGATAGAATCCATCTTGCCGGCCACATGCTTCAGGTTTCCAGTGACAGAGGAAGCAAAGCAACCCCAGAGCCTCACCGAGCCACCGCTATGCTTCACTGTAAGCAGGGTGATCTTTCAGTATATGCTTCATTCTTCCTCCACCAGACATAAAGCTGATAGGCTCTCTACAGGTAGCCACCCGGCTAGTAACTCACCAGCCCAGATGGTATTTTTCACCAGCCATATTAATGGCCAGTAAAAAATAACTCAGCTGTGAGCACCTGCAGCAACAAGTATTTCATTCACTCCGTCACTCCGGTCTGTCCACCGCTGCTGTAATCAGAGACTGTGATTGGTGACCTGTCCTCCCAGTATCTGCCCTGCGTACAGGATGTGCAGGAACACAGACGTCGGCAGGACAGTTTCAGGATCAAAGTTTCTGATTACAGCAGCGGCGGCCGGACCAGCGCTACGGAGAGAGTGAGATTAACAGTGGGGAGGACACAAGCTGGGAAGCACTGTGGGGCACTATTAATACTGGGGCCACTAAGGGGAACTATTAATAATACGCATCCTCAAAAAGCCTGAAAAATCATTTTGCATCCTCAAAAATTCTGGAAAATCATGCTATGTCTTATTTTCGGGGTATGTATTATTTTCAGGGAAACAGGGTACTAGGGCTAGCCAGGGGCATACTTACTGACAGGACCATTAAGGGGGACACTATTACTACTTTGGCCACTAAGGAGAGGTCACTATTATTATTGGGGACACAAAGAGGGATACTATTATTTCTGGGGCCACTAAGGGAATCATTATTACTACTGGGACCATTAAAGGGTCACTACTACTACTGGGGGCAACTATTGGGGGCACTATTACTACTGGAACTATTAAGGGGCACTATTACTACTTGGGCCTCTAAGGGAGGCACTATTACTACTGGGGCCACTGAGGGGGGCATAATTACTATTTGTGACCCTAGAAAAATGTAAATGGTGATAAGCCTTGAGTGGTATTTTTTTGTGACAAGGGTGCCAACCCTACGCCTGTCAAGTACATTGACCTTAGGCTACATTCAAACAACCTTCAGAACCCTGTTCTGAGGTTCTGTCCCAGGGCTCTGTGTGGAAGCTCAAAAATGGCATGCAGACGGAACACTGGACGGCTCCATAGACTGCTGTTAGTAAAAGCGTAGTTGACTATTGTTGTCCTGCCAAATTGCTTGAAACAGACTTGAACCTGCTGAACCGGAGAACAAAGCTTACAGCCTTCATCTCCGTTTTACTAACAGTAGTCGTTTTCGGCCATCCAGGCGGCGCCCTGGAATGGAGTAACTGAACAGCATTCTGAACGACTCTGTAAATGTAGCCTCATGCCTCATTCGCACGAGTGTGTGCGTTTTCATGCTGCCCGCACGTGGCTGAGAATTGCAATAAAGAAGAATAGCCGTGATCTAATCCCAAAATTAATTCGCGTTTTCTAGTCCAGTCACATGGGTGTATCACGTGTAAAATACATTGCAGCACGGAATTCCGTCGGTCGACAGAATGGCTGCTATTTAAAGATGAGCGAACCTACTCGTTTCAAGTAATTACTCGATCGAGCACCGCGATTTTCGAGTACTTCAGCACTCGGGTGAAAAGATTCGGGGGGGCGGGGGGAGGCGTAGTGGCGTGGGGGGTAGCAGCGGGGAACAGGGGGGAGCCCCCTCTCTCTCCCTCTCCTCCCCACTCCCCGCTGCAACCCCCCACTCACCCACGGCGCCACCCGAATCTTTTCGCCCGAGTACGGAAGTACTCGAAAATCGCGGTACTCGGGCGAAAAAGGGGCGTGGCCGAGTAGGCTCGCTCATCTCTACTGCTATTAGCTTAAATAGAGCAGCTGTCTTCTTTTCCGAGCGCCGGACGCAGATTAACTCCCTCCCCCTCCCCTTTTTTTTTGAGAAATCGTGCCACGCTCTTATCTTTTTGCGTTCCTTGGAATGCATTGCACATCGCACAGAGTGTGATGTGCACGCAAGTGCGATGCAAGGTTTACCATCAAAGACAAAGGGAAACACTTGGCGTACCGGAGGAACGCTACTTTACCTGAAGTGATAGGAGGCGGTTTTAAAGAAATATGCCTCGCCTTTGCGGCATTTCTGCATCAAAAACAGGGTGAAATCCGCACCTCGCAGTCAGCAGCCCCCACACTGCAGCGCACAGAACAGCCCTCACCCGACAACCGCTACTAAGTGATGCGGCCGCTGGTCAGAAGGCACCACTTTCGCATCACATGACTGGCGGCCCTGGTGCTTGGTAACGGTTGCTGGGTGAGGAATGTGAGGGCTGCACCTTGTGCTGCCAAGAGCGCGTGATTGCGATATGCGAGGAGCGGAAATGCTGTGGAAAATCCGTAACATATCCGCAAGGGCCGATTGACACGGCATTATGTAATGTCGGTCAGTGAAAAACAAATTGATTTTACTGTGTGTGCGTGTTGCACGCATTTTTGTCGCATATGTGTGCTTTTTTAAGTCCGTGCGTCATCCATGTGTCAACAGTTTTTCACGTGTGCAAATAAAAGTTTGGTTGCACAGTTTTTTTTAAGTGCAATTTCGGTCGACCTTACAACATGTACGTCTGAATTCACCAATTGACTTCAATGTGTCCGCGTGCCATTCCGTATACAGTGAGTAAAGAATATGGCGGCACACGGACAGAAAATGTGCGGGTGTTAATGGGCCCTTAGAAATAGGCTACTTTCATATGAGCGAGCGTGATATTGGTCCGAGAAACTCACGCTCGTGTTTCATGCCATGATGGGATCGACTTCAATCGGACGCAGCGAGCGCCATGCAAGGTCTTCTAAGGTCCCATTCAAGATAGGCATTCACGGCCAAAGATAGAGCGTGCTGCGAGGAAAAAGTCGCTCATGCGAATTAATCCATAAAAAGGATGGATTTCATATCTGTGTTCGTTTTGTGCACATCACACCGCGCAAGGCACGCACGAAAATATTGTTCGTGTGAATAAACCCTTTCTGCTGAGATTGAAATACGTGGGGCAGACTAAGGCTGGGTTCCCACTGGGCAGATTCCGTGCGGAAATCTCACAGTTTGGCTCCAGCGAAAAAACGAGAGATTTCCGCCAGAAAAAGCGCTGCTTCAAAACCTGCGGCACTTAGCCGCGGGTTTTGAAGCGGCCTGGCCGCACGCTTTTCCGTTGCGGCCGGCACTCCCAAAGAGGAGAGCGTGGCCGCAGCGGAAAAAAAATGGACATGCTGTTTCCGGCGAATCCGCACCGCAACACTGGCTTCTGCCCGCTTTGCCATGGCGGATTTGCCGTCCTGTGTGGACAAGATTTCTGAGAAATCTCACACACATGGCTGGCTGATCTCGGGATTAGCGGCCAAGGTGGATTTGCCGCGGCTAAATTCCAGACTTATAAAGGAGGGTACTTGAGACGTATTAAATTGCCCTGCGGCTGTGCACCAAAATCTCCAGCATATTTTGCGCTGCAGATCCACCATTGGGGAGAATTTAAAAATGTTTTTTTTGTGGCGAATTGGCGGCACATTTCACCCTTCTAATTGAAGAGGACAATTCTGCCGCAGAGCTGCACCAAAATCTTTTGATGCGGATTTTTCCACTGCGCAAAAATTGATACCACTTCTGCTCCCTTGAAACAGTTGCTAGGGGCATTACTGACCAATCACAGCGCAGCTTTTATTTCCTACCCTGCTCTTGGAAAACGAAAGCTGCTCCGTGATTGGTTGCTATGGGCAACAAAAGAACGGTGTTTATTTCCAGTCAGATAACTGTAAACCCAGAGACTTTCTACTGGTACTAAAACAACTCCCAGCATGCCTTGCCAGCCTCCTGTCAGGATATGCTGGGAGTTGTAGTTTTTGGCACAGCCGCTCGCAGGCCTCAGGCCTTCACGAGGCTCCCCCTCCTCTCCCCTTCTGGGTCATGTGACCTGACAGCTCGGCTGCTGGGAGGAGCTGAACGAAACCGAACGGCCGAATCACTTCCGGAAACAGCCGAGCTGGCCTGAGCATCCCCAACCAAAATGGCGGCGGCTGTGGTAATGATGGCTCGGTGAGGCAGTGAGTGACTCCGCTTGTCGCCGCCTCGGTCCCGTTTGGGGAGGAAAGAGAAGCTCCTCGTCCTCCATCTCCCTCCTAGCTGCATCGGTCCTCGCCGGCACCCGGCCCCGTGCGCTCCTCGCCCCCCGCTCGTCCCGGGGCCTTGCAGCCAGAAGCGGCGCCGCGGGCAGCGCTAGATCCATGCTCGGGACGCGGCTGCTTCATGAACGATGTGTGAGATCTGCGCAGACCTGGTGGAGGTGTTGAACGAGAGTAAGTGCGGGCGGGGGAGGCTGCGGCGGCCGGCCGGGCCTAGGAGGCCGCGGGGAGGGGGCAGCCTGTCATCTGCTGCAGGGCGAGCCTGCAGGGGGCGGCAGAGAGTCGTCAGGTCTGTGCTGGGACCCCGCTGATCACAAGGATGGGGTCACCATTGGTGGGATCCCCGTCAGTCTTACGCTTAGGTGGTCCGCGGACGCCATTCGGTACGTCTGCAGATCCGCGCCAAAGTCAGCGAGGCGTAAACCTACCCTGAGGGGAGCGGAAAATCAACGCCAATCACCGCGTCAAAATTGGGACTTTGGCGCGGATCTCTGCAGCGCGTTTCACTCCTTCGATCACAAGTGTGAAGCCGCAGCGATCGGCGCTGAATTCTGCGACTTATGGTTTTTAGAGCAAGTGCAGATATACCGCACCAAAATCTGTTGTGTGTGAGCGCCCCCTCGCCGCCGCTGTACGGTCGTTCTGCGTGCAGCACCCGGTGATTCCCGTTGTGCCGCTCATACTTGTGTTTATTGTTTATGCGTATTACTCATGAAAGAAAAAATGGCGCCGTGTGGTGATGTTGGATGCCAGGATAGCGTGTGGGCAGTGGCGTCACGTAGGGCATACTGCGTGCAGCCTGCAGGTAACCGCGGGCGGGGGAGGGTAACGCCACATGGGACGGAATATTCCGGGTCCTGAAGGTAGGTCATCACTAGTTCTCTGGCACAGCCCTTACTAGAGGGCGAAGAAAGATGGCTGCGGCCGCACTCCTCCGGCCACCGGAGGCACTACAGGCTGTGATGGGCCGGTGCTGCCTTAGATCACCCGTACATCTTTGTTCGTCCAGGAGCGACGTGTCGCTCTACCAAAAACCTGCCGCGTATGCTGTGAGCGAGCCGCGCACTTCATGTACCGGAGGCGACAGATCAGCCGTTGGTCGGGCGTATTGGTAGCCGCTCGTACTGCGCACGATGGAGCGGGATTGTATACGTCATTCATCCGTTTTTGCCTCTGGTTGGGGATTATTTTCTCCGAGGGGGGGGGAGGCAGTTTATACCCAATTGGAAATGATAACATTGAATTCAAATGTGGATCCAATATGGACGCATCCGTATTCGCGCGTTCTCATGGTGGGCGGTTTCTATCCGCAGAACGGATGAGTGCGCAGGCTGCACCGCAATGTCAGGTCTTTGTGCGTCCCTGGGAAGAGACTCGTAGACTCAGGCCACTCTCACGCGTGCCGGCGGCAAAACGGCGCAATTTTACCGACACAACATTGCAAGATAGAGTAGACAGCGCTCAAAAATAATGGCGCGTTGGAGTGCATCTCTCCGAGGCCCCATTAAATTAAAAACGCCGCGGTAATCGGATGCCTGCGGCCGCTCTCACTCCTTGTTACGGATACCCGCTGGCGTGTAAGTAGAGCTCCGGTGGAGAACGCGCGTCCCACCTCTACTTATCCACATGCCTTCCGCTGGCGTGTCCTGTGCACGTATGTACTGCCCGCCTAGAGACGTGTGTCTATGGAGACCCCGGTGGTCTGACTGCTGCAGGTCCTGCTAACTCTGGGGGGCCGCATGTGTTAGATGATCAGGGGTTACACACAGCATCGGACGCCTTCTCCGAGGCCCGCCTGTGCTCGGGGGCTGCGACCGTCAGGCAGGGCGTCCCATCTGATTTGTAGACCATAGGATCGTGCAGCGGAAGTCATTTCAGGCCCTCCTTAAGGGGGCGCTCACACGGGCGGATGTGCTGCACCCCTCCGGTTTGGATTCAATTGCAAGGCTGAAATCTGCAATGATCTTTGAGGCGCGGTAAGCGCAAAAGCTAGAACAGGCAGCGCTCGAAAGTCACGACACTGGAAAGCCCTGCGTTCGAACACGTCTGTAAGGCTCCATGAAATCAATGGCTGCGTTATATCGCGGTGTTCAAAACGGCGCGGTAGTCGTGGAAAAAAAAACGTCCGTGTGAGAGCGGCCTGAGAATATATGGACACGCAGCAGAAATATCTGCAACTGTCTCATCCTTGGGAATGGGGCTTGCAGAAATCCGTGTTCGCGCTGCGGAGAGAACGCCATTCACATAATTGCAACTGCTGCTCAAACCTTTTACACTGGACTATCTGTCGGGCAACATATGCCCAGCAAGTCGTCCCAGCGGTAGTTGTTGCTGGGCTCTTACACGGGAATGAGCATCGCTAGTGAATGGCGGTGGAGCGCCCGGGGATCGGTCCCACCCGCCTCCATTCACAGTAACAGGCGGTCGCTCCTCAGTGACCCGCTGCCCGTTAATACGTAACGATCCGTCGCTGATTCTTCTCATGCGGAAATGAAATGACAAGCAAATTGGACCTCATTCGCCGTCCTGTCGCCGCATGCGCTCACACTGAACGGTAATCGTTGAGATTCTCAATCGCAGGAATCCGAATGCTGGTCGTCTAGCGTGAAAGCGTTGTTGCTGAGCCTGGAGGGGCGGTAATCCAGTAGGCTTCTCTGAATCGTGCGAGGTGTGTCAGGCTGCCATCATCTGCCCCAGGCTTGCCCGTCCTGGTGGTATCTCTGAGCCTGGGGGGCAGTAATCCAACAGGCTTCTCTGAATCGTGCGAGGTGTGTTGGGCTTCCATGATCTGCTCTGGTGGTATCTGAGCCTTTCACTGGTTGGTTGTGAGTCGGCTTCCTGGTGGTATCTTCCTGCCAGTGCCCGCTGTTCTAGGAATCCCCTGATGTGTGTATGAGCGGAGGTGCCAACTACAAGAAGTGCCATCTCTCACATTTACTAACAGTTGCTCTGCTGTAGGTCATTTGGACACAAGGGTTTGTCCCGCTTCACACCTGTAATAGCTGGATCGGTCACTGGCCAGGGGTGACCCATGCCGGGTGTCCCCTGTAGTGGGTGCGTCCTGAGCGGGGTATGCAGGACTTGTTGGGTGGCAGATCCCTTACGGGTCATTCCTGAAGAGCGAGCATCGCTAGTGATTGGAAGCTTAGCGGGCCGATCAGCTCTTCAGGCACCCGCTGTCTCTGGTGAAATAGTAGGGGTACAGAGTGATCTATTGGATGGCGCTGCAGAGGTATTATTCCATCTTTCTTATTTGCATAGATTTCCCAGAGGAGCATGCATGGCCTTATAAGTCTCCTTACTCATCTTTTAGGTGCTCCCACCCCCTATTCTAGGTGCTCTCCTTGCGGAGAGACTATACCATCCCCTGACCCACTCACCCCCTAGGTGTCTCCACACCCCTTCTGGTTGCTCTCCTTAAGGAGACAGGACAGCGCTCCTGCCCCTCTCCCCTGCAGGCGCATCTCACATACATCATGTGATGGAGCATAATGTAGTTTCTCCTAATCCAAAAGTGCCTAAATATACTGTGGGTGAGTCCGTGTGTCCGTGGGATCTCAGCAGGATCTGGATGGTGTTGGTGTAGGTCTAAATTCTTCCCTTAAAGAATGCGATTTAGGGCAAAATGGAGCAACTGGCCAGTATGTTATATTTCGCCTGACATGGTATTTTAGTAAATGTGTTCTTCATCAAGTCACCCCTCGGCCGCGCTGCTCCAGCTTTGACAACTGACCACCAATTGTTTGTCCGAATATACGGCGGCGCTAACCGTGATGCGTAGTGTGCATGTCACTCACTGATGCCGGTCAGGTAATGTGGAGTGGGCGTAGCACCGGTCTGCCAGTGGCGCTGAGTAGCACTGGTGTGGTGAGGGGTGTGCGCTGCAGTAAGGGCGCAGCGTGAGAGGTTGGCGTCGCAGGTTCAGCTGTGGATCCGCAGCAGAACACCGGGCCACATCCACACCACCGGTGCAGAATTTGTTGGAGTTTTTGATGCAGGAATGCCGCCTACTAAGCAGTGGGAAACTCCGCAGCACCTCCGCCACCTGTGAGCGCACCCATATGCCACGCATGGGTCCAGAAAACACTGCGCGAAAACGCCACACTTTACTGTGATTCCAGCAGTGATTTTGAACGCATGTCAGCGTTTGATAGCGCTTTTCAATGCATCCTATCATTGTGACGGGTGATGAGGGGCATTAAAAAACGCAAAAATGTACAAATTGAACAGACAGCGCTAGAAAATCACGGCGTTAAAAGTGCCACGTTTAAGCACAAATCTGCGGGGCCCCATTGAAATCAATGGCAGCATTATACCGCGATTAGCGCGGTGCCAGGGACACAGTGCTAGTTGTAGTGAGTGTGTGAGCGGCCTTAGGCTATCGGGCCGTGAATCCTGCCCCCATGTTGTGCCCCCTATCATGTGAAAGCCCCTGGCATCGCTGCGGCGGAGGAGCGCGGAGTTTCTCTCATTGCTTTCAATGAAGACAATGGGTGCTGCGATCCGAGAGCAGATAAAACAGACCGCGACTTATTACCTGCGTCACGGTGCAACTCAGGAAAATATTGCTCATGTGTATGACCCCGTTCAAAATAATGGGGTTGGTATTTGTGTGTTTTCGTAATGCACAAATCTCGCACGATTTTCTCGGATGTGTGAAGCTGGTCACACACGCAGGTTAGGTTCCACACACTGCGCAAATCCTTCCATGTGACACGGGCCGTAATCTGCGTCCACAAACCGTTTTTGATGTATTATTTTTTCCTTTGTCGTTCAGAGGTTTGTCCTTGTGGAGACGCCTAGTATTTGTAAGCAGACTTATAAGGCCATGCATGCTCCTCTGGGGAAATATATGCAAATGCCTCAGCGCCATCTATTGGAAGGCAGCATTCCTGCAAGTCACTGACCGATGGTTTAACAAGTCTTGTAAGAATGACTGGGAATATAAGCCAAACCAGTCTTCCCCAGAAGGAAGAGATAGCTGTGCAGGACCGACTGTTTCGGGGTTTTGCCCCTCATCGGTGTCCAAGTAAGTTGCTGGCTGGGGGGGCCTGTGATGTGAGTCGGGACGGGTACAGCTTCTCCTTGGGTAGACTTATAAGGACATGTCTATCTGTACTTGGTTATCTTGGCCTTCCAGCGAAGACTGACTTTGTCTTAGACCTCATGTCCACGGGCATATTACGGCCCGCGCGGATATTTAATGCGGATGATCTTTAAATAGTTTTTATTTTTTTTTGGCTTGCGGAAGATCGCAGATTTTTCACATGCGGGTGTACTGCAGATCATCCGCGGGTGAAAAAAACGCAACCCCACCTCCCAAATGGAATTTAACCTTCAAAGCTGCAGTGCATCCGCAAATGTATTTGCTATTGTACTGCGGATTTCTCGCACCCATAGAGATCAATGGGGCCCATCCACGCGCGATCCGCGTTTAAAATGGAGCATGCTGCAGTTTTTTTTTCTGCGCGTGGAATCCGCAAATTGAATTAAATAACATCCGCGGGGGTTAAATTCAAGTTAATTGACCGCAGATGGCCAATGATTCTCTATGGGCAAATTTGACTGTGGATCTCACCGGCGGATTTGCTGATTGTATTCTTCCATGGGCACGCACAGTTTACAAGTGTGGAATCCCGCAGCAATTTCCACCCATGCCCCCAGTCACAAGGCCAAAAATTACATTTACTCAGCTGTCCCCGGACATTGCAGGGCTCTGCTCCATTGTGGCCAGATCTTCTGTCCTCTGTCCGGCGGAGGCGTGCCTTGCTCATTTTTGTTAATCTCCTGCTTTCCCGCCGATCCGCAGCATAGCACAATGACAGCTGTGTCGTGGATATGACTGCTTCCACTGACTGCAATAGGAACCACAGAAAAATAAAGCATGCTGCAACTACTTCCTGCGCGTGCGATCCACACGCTGCGAAGAAACCACACATCGGTATGCATTAAATTGCCGTGCGGGTGCGGATGCTAATGCATCCCTAGGAGCGGCTAGATCTGAGGGAGACACAAGCGGATTTTATAATTAAAATCCATCCTCCTGTGGATATTGGGCCTCGGGCAGGGCATCCGTGGGTGAAGAATCCGCAATCTCCCGCAAGGTGAAAAAAAAAACCAAAGCAAAAAAATCAATTTTAAAATGACTCGCTATCCATCCGCTGCGGAAATCCGCATTTAATATCCACGCGTGTCAGACGTGAGGCCTCCTGTCCTAGGGCACGCACGGTGGATTCCCACAGCGGTTTCCACCTGTGCCCACAGCCATGAGGCCAAAAACGACAGCATGCTCAACTGTGCGAATGCTGCGGGTCTCCCCTCCGTCACAGCTGGATCTTCTTTCTATAGCACAGCGGATGTGCTCGGTACGCCAGCAGTGTGCCATGCTCATGCGCTGTGCACACCCTCCTTTTTTTTATCTCCTGCGGATCTGCGGCACAGCTAAAAGACAGCTGTGGGTGTGCCGCGGGTCCGGACGGCTTCTGTTGACTTCAGTGTAAGCCGCCGGAGCTGTCTGTGTAGGAGATCCACAGGAAAATGGAATATGCTGCAATTTCCTTCCGTATGTGCGACTCGCACGCCGGGAAAGAAAAAAAAAAATCCCATCCGCATGCATTTATTTACCCTGCAGATGCTAATGCATCCCTATGGGCTTCGGGAGCTGCAGATCTCCCGCGCAGGAAACAATGCATTTTATAAGGACCTGAGGCCCAATATCCGCATGCGGATTTGGTTTACTAAATTCGCAACTCTAGCACCCATAGGAAACAGTGGGGTGTCCGCAACTGAATTAAGCCCTGCGGATTTGATTTTCAGGTGCTTTGTGGATGCCCCACGTGGATCTAAAATCGCAGCATGCTCCATTTTATCAGGATGTGGCTCCATTCATCTCTATGAGAGATAAAAACACACAATCCGCGATCACCCGCAAGCCATTAAAAATGTTTAAGATGATCCGCTGTGGATATCCGCATTGAAAATCCGCACGTGCCGTGGACGTTGGGCCTTATGAGCTGCAGGAATGCTGCCTTCCAGTAGGTGGCGCTGAAGTGGATGCATGTGTGAAGATGGTCTTACCTGCTGCTTGATACTGTAAAGCTGCTACATCTATTGAATCCCAGTGGCATATTGGACTTTTGCGTTCTGTATGAGACTTATTACACCTTGTTCTCACGTTGTGGATTCTGTTAGCATTTACATCCAGATTCGGCATCTAAATCCAGATGAAATTCAAAATGCGCCCGACCGTGAATGCATGAGAACCAAGTGTTTTATTCTCGTGCCTCGTAAAAAGGCAGATTAGCTAAACTGAATTGCAACAGAGTTATTCCACGTGTCGATCGCAGTTTAAAGGGATATCCCGGGCATTTACTGTTGACGACCGTCCTCTGGCTTGGTCAATAGCTGCTCGGTAGGGGGCAGCCTCTCAGGATCCTTGGGTCTTCTGGCATGCTATCGGTGCAGCGGGGTTGGACATCCGCATCACTGGTCAGAGCAGAAGTGGTTGGCAATGATGCAGATGTGTGGCCCTGCTGGACTGAGGATGGGTCATCAATAGAGATGAGCGAGCGTACTCGGAAAAGCACTACTCGCTCGAGTAATTTGCTTTATCCGAGTATCGCTGTGCTCGTCCCTGAAGATTCGGGTGCCGGCACGGAGTGGGGAGCTGCAGGGGAGAGCGGGGAGGAACGGAGGGGAGATCTTTCTCTCCCTCTCTCCCGCCCGCTCTCCCCTGCTCCCCGCTGCGACTCACCTGTCAGCCGCAGCGGCACCCGAATCTTCAGGGACGAGCACAGCGATACTCGGATAAAGCACATTACTCGAGCGAGTAGTGCTTTTCCGAGTACGCTCGCTCATCTCTAGTCATCAATAGTAAATGCCTGGAATACCACTTTAAGCTGCAGATTTCGGCAAACTCTCTAGTTTGAGATACTTCCCTTATATACCTTATGTCTGATGACGGGCGCTATGTCGTTACATCTTGCGGTGTATATTGTGTCCTTACGCTGCCGCAGTTTGTGCTTCTTGAAAACCTTGGATGTTTTGTAGATGTTTTGGAAGAGCTTGAAGCCTAAAGGAAGCTAACCCGAAACATCTCGTAATGTACAGTGTTATTCGGGTGCGTGAGGATGGCGGCACACCAGGTCAACTTTAGTTTTGTATTGACCTGGCATATCAGCTCTTGCTATCTCGTGATACAAAGAATTCCCTCATTTTCTTCCCATTTAGACACAACGATTATCGCTCAAAATTCATTCAAAAGGCGTCTTTTGAGCGATAATTGTTGTCTAAATGCGTGGCCAGCATGCACTGTTCGTGCACTACTCGTTCATCGCTGATTTCTAGCAGGCTAGAAATCACTGATGACTCTTATCAGCGCTGCATGCTGATTTTCTCAGTGGGCGGCACAGATGGCATTCTTTCAGCTGGTATCCCGCTGGCAGTTCTCAGCGGGACACCAGCTGAAAGCACTGAGAACAAAGCAGCTGTTTGCATATACAAAACAGCTGCATTTTTCTTGGAGCTATCTCAGCAGTGTCCTGCTACGCCTGCATTAACTCTTAGGTAGCTAATTAGCTATTTAGAGTTATGCAAAGATGATCAATCAAAACTGTCACTCAAACTGGATTATCTTTCAGTGTAAATGGGCCTTTAACAGTTTTCTATGTTGACACAACCTTTTTTTTCCTGTGGTCTGTTTTGATATATGTATATACCACAGAGCGGTACGAGGGCTTGTTGTTTGTGGGACAACTTGTAGTTTTCGTTGTTGTAATTTTTGGGTAAATATAGCTTTTTGATTGTCTGCTATTTTTTGAGATGCAGATGAATAAAAAAACAGCGTTTTGGCTTTTTAAGAGTTTGATTTTACTTTATTTGACAGTGCTTAATGTGTGGGATAAAGTCTCTCATTTTAGTATCCAAGTCATTGTAGGTCTTTTTTTTTTTTTTTTTTTTTTTTTTTTTTTTGCGCATAAGAGATTTGTTGTTTAAATGTCCAAATATTTCCCCCCTTTTTTTACTGTTTTCTATGTTCAATTCTTGGACTTGAACATGTGATTCTTTGATCACTCATGTAATATACTGCAACACTCCTATTCTGCAGTGTACTAACTGTTTTATCACATTGACAGGCATGGCCTTCAAATGCCCTGCAGCTCATCAGCCCTCCTTGATCACATTGCAGAAGATAAACTCTTTTGGGCATGTGGCAGCTTTAATATAAATACACTAAACTGTTTATTGCCAAGATTCTCTATTTATTTATTAATTAAAACCAACATTTAAACGTGTTTTGGTGGATCTCCTCCTCAGTACTTGCTGGGATACACTATCTGTGTGATATATTTCTCAAATTAATGTTGAACACAGGGGTGACATAGCTAAATAGTCTCCTGCCCACGGCCACGTCAGATTCTGACTGCGAGATCTCGCAGTGGACTCGGCCCCTGTTCCCCGGCACTGACCCCCGCATACCTGTCTTGAAGTTTTCTTTCTGCTCTGTGGATGTGCCGGCTGGTGCGCCACGGCACATGCACAGTGCAGAGAGTCGCATCGGTGATGACGTTGATCCGCTGTGACTCGCCGCGGGATGGACGACTTCCATTGACTGCAATGGAAGCCATCTGTGTAAGGCTCACACTAGAATAGCTCATGCTCCCATTTTCCCCCGCGAGTGGAAAAATGGCGGTTGATTTCCGCCTCTGAGTGCGGAAAAGCGTTTTCCATAGCCTGTCCTATGGGGGGAGTATTTGCTGCGGAATCCGGAGGTGAACGCTCGCTCCAGATCCCGCAGTGTAAATACGGCCGTGGGCATTGGGCCTAAAGGATAAAATTCAGTCCAAAGAAAGAAAATACAAAAAAAACAAAACAAAAAGGTCATGTTTTCATAGAACACCAGTTGTTATATAAATGAAAAATAGTTTTGGTTATTTTTTTTTTTTTCTCAGAAAAGTCATTCTGTTAATTTGCAACCACATAATATTTAACACAGGTTTACCCACAAAATTCCGCTAACACTTAGGCTGCATGCACACGGCCCTGTCGGCCGGCGACCCCTGCATACCTGTCTTGGATGCACTGCGGAAGTGCCGTCTGCCGTGCCGCCGCACATGCGCAGTGCAGAGAATGACATGGAGCAGCGGCGATTTCGAAATTGACATTTTGGAATCACCGTGGCACAGACGGCTTCCATTGACTGCAATGGCAGCTGTCCATGTGAGTCTCGCACAAAAATAGAGCATGTTGCGATCCTTCCTCCGCGAGCGGAAATCGCAAGTTTGTGTGGAAGGATCATTTACATTGCATGCTATGGACGGACACTGCTGTGAAATCTGCATCAAAAATCCATCCGTGTGCGTTGGGCCTTACTGATTTTATGGAAAACAACTGCGATGCTTTATAAACCATATTTATAACCGCAATTAAAAAAATACATATATTTACATATATCTAAAAAATGGCTCATAATATTTATAAAAATAAGAGAATTCCATTCCTGTCTATGTACTGGTGTGACCGGCGCTGCTTACAGTATTGTCTGTAGTGCTGAAGGTGGTAAATTGTACATATACTACAGTAGTGGTAAATATAGAAATTGCGTGATGTTTTATTTAATGATCGATATAGAGGGACAATACTGGGGTGGAATAGATGACAAGTGCTCTTTCCGTCTGTCTGGCGGAGAGGCTTGGCAGTTGTTGGGAGCGCTACTTAAGTGGCCATTTGGAGGAAGTGAGGTGGCGGGAGAAGGGGAGGAGCGCTATTGTGCTTGTCCAATTGTCAATTCACAGGGGCGGAGAGGGGAGGATACAAGGAGAACCACCGCGGGTGCCTGTACCGTGTATCCCCAGCAGGTACTGAGGAAGAGGTTCTTCAAACTCGTTTACATACTGCTTTTAATTAATAGAGAATCTTGGCAATAACGCAATGTAATGATATTATAGCTGGAGGTCGTGCTGCATACCCATGGTAAGTTTTTTTTCTTTTTTTTTCTTCTTGTCAATGTGGTTAAATGTTTACACAGTTGTATCTAACGTTACTTGGGGTGAACGGCACTCCTCCAATGTGTCTCTGGATCTTATCCCTAGCTTACCACCCTTCGGAAGGAGCACACAGTTTCCAACTCCACACCCCCATTTCCATATACTACTGGGAAGCTCCACCTTTTTTTTTCTTGCTCTGGATCACATTGCAGGGAATCGGTGGTCTGACGGAAGGAGGTCGCTTCCTTTGTTAAAGGGGTTGGCCAGCTTTAAAATATTGATGGTTTATCCTCCGGATAGATGATCAATAGATTCAAATTGAGCAACCCCTTTGAATTCAGAGATGCTGCGGTCGGCATTGGCTGCGGCATCTAAGGAATAAACAGCTGCGATCGGAGTTCTCACTGATCCTGGCAATTTATGCGGTATGCCAGCTGTATAATAGAGATGGTACCAGTCAGTGGTGGCATGGGCACAGCTTCTTAGCTTGTAACATACTATTACGTTGCTTTCAGAGTTACCTTCCCACTACAACATAATGGTATAATGTATTATGCCTGGTGTTACCGTTCTACTACAGTACCTATTACTAATTCTCATGTGAGCCATTTATGAAGACGTCTCGGTGTGGGAATGTGGTGGAGCCGGAGCTTTGGCTTGGTGACTCCGTAGGCATGATGTTGGTGCCGCCACATCTGCTCGGTAGTGGACCGTTGGCCACAAGCAACGTAGGCATCTTGTTGGCCTTACTGACTACGTCACTGAATGAGCGCGTCTCTGGGCAGCGTGTTACCGGAGGAAATTACTTTCGTGTTGGTGAGAAACTGATGAGTTGTATGGATGACTCATCTGCCAAGTGGGTGGGCACCCTGGGTAAGTGGTTCCTCTTCAAGGCAGCACCAACACTTGGTGGTCAAGGTTAACCTTGCAACGCTCAGCGCTGAGGATAATAAAGCTGAACTCAACTTAGAGTTGATGTTTATATCCAGTCAAACTCTTACTTTTACATTTCCAAGATGATTTGAACAAGTCTGTGATGTAAATAGCAGGAGGATAAAAGAAGAGCCCTCCGAATCCCACCCAATCCAGGCGTGTCGTCCTCCTGTCAGTTTGTCTGTGCACACAGGATTACACTAACATGGCTGATTTTTTTTTTTTTCCCCAGAAACCACGCCACACTTGTCCGCAGGTTGTCTGTGGTATTGCATGTCTGCCATATTAAATGAAGCTGAGCTGCCATACCAGACACAAACCATGGACAAGTGGGGCGCTGCTTCTGGAAGAAAGCGGCCATGTTTTTCTAATCCTATATAAATTCTTCAAAGCAGTTTTCTGGGGCTGCGATACTAACGGCCTGTCCTTAGGATAAGGCATCAGACTGGTGGGGTGTGAACACGAATACTGCACACGCTGCTTGGATGGTATCTTGGGGTACTCTTACACAGGCCGACTTTAGGCCGAAAAAAATCATTCAAATGAGCGATTTTTAACCGATGGTCATTCCGTGTAAAAGCGGGACCCAAGAGAGCACTGAGTGAGAAGTTGCTCATTAATTGCTTTGTTTCAGTTCACTAATGAGTAACTTCTCATTGAGTGTAAACAGGCAGTTCATCTATGAAGGACTGCCTGTTCACGGTGAATGGAGGCGGGTGGTTGGAAGAGATCTCTGGCGCCCTCCGCCTCCATTCACTGAACTATCACCTCTTTATTAATATAATGCATAGTAATGCACAGTGTGCGTCAGGTAGTCACAGAAGTGTCGCGGCCATCTTTGTCCAGGACTAGGGGTTTGCTTTAAGTTCATGAATGTTGTTCTTGGCATCTGTCACTGCCGTGGATGACACCTTAGAAATATACTCAATCTTACCGAAATAATCTGTAACCACCTTCTATCTATCCTGACTACGTAGCGCTCTAAGGCTGGGCTCTGACTGCTGTAATCCGTGGCATGCTTGATGCGTGCCTCCCATCGCCATGTACCATCTTGGTGTTAATGTGCGCAAAATACGTGCTAAGATAGAACACGCTGCGATTTTTCTTGCACACATTTTGCTCAATTTGTGCGAGCGGCAACATGGGGCGCCTATGGGAGATTGGTACTGCATATTCGCGTGCAAAACGCCACACCAGCACGCTCGTGAGACTGCCCTAAATGAGTAATATATGACTTATCAATCTAGTCTTTATGGCGTGTAATACCGAATGCAGTTACAACTATGATGTTCACAAGCGTTATATGAATGGATCAGCCCAGACTCCACCACATTTAGGCTGCTCTCACACAGGCGTCTGTAAAAACACCGCCTTTTTAAATGCAGCATTCTGCAACACCGTTGTCCCACGGTTAGCGTGGTGCTCGGGACGCCGTGGTAATTGTGGTAAAAAGCGGCTATTGTTGGAGCGTCCTAAGACTTTTTCGGGATAAAGGAATGGCAAGATGGCCTGGACACCTTTCCTCTCCTCGCTATACACACATCCCGCTTGTTGACTCCGCTTCATCCCTCATGGAAGTGTGCAGCGTCATAAATCAGTAGGACAGTAGGAAGCCATTTCTGGTCCTTGTCTTATGGTGCGTTCATGGAGCTCCACCGGCCTATTAGAAAAAAACATTCTTCAGCAGATGTCGATAGATAGATATACACAGTGTTTTCCTGAAATTAAACCCTACCCTGATTTTCGGGTGGGGAGACTTGAAATGTAAGCCCTAACCACACTACGTGGGGAAAAAAAGCAACACTTGCCTAGCAGGCGCCATCCGGGTTCCTCTCGCTGCTCTCTGGCAGGCTTCCATGCAGTCCTCAATGCCGACGGAGCATCTCTCGCTGGTGACGGGGCTTGAATACCTCGCCTCCAGCAAGCGATTGGTCTGATTAGTTCACGAGTGCCGCCTCAGCCAATCGGAGCCGGCGCTCAATAAACCAATCACAGCCATTCATTGAATTGGCTGTGATTGGTTCATCGAGCGCTGACTTTGATTGGCACTGTGGACGCCGATCACAGATTCTGCAATTGGAATCCACCTGTGTGAGCCCAGCCTTAGGCCGCCTGCAGACGAGCGGGTCGGATCCGGCGGCGAGAATTCTCGCCGCGGGACCCGACCTGAGCGCCTGCAGAGACGAGCGCGTACTCACCCGCTCCCGGCGGCCCCGGCTCTTTCATGTGCCGGCTCTCGGGCAGCCGGCGCATGCGCAGACCGGAGCCGGCGGCCGGGTGAGTGACGTTTCTATGCGAGGCTCTGCGAGCCCCGCACAAAAATAGGGCATGCCGCGGTTTGTTTGCCGCTTTCGCGCGGCCAAACCGTGGCCGTCTGCATAGGAGTGCGTATTGTAATGCACTTCTATGCAGGTTTTCAGTGGCGGAAATCCCGCCGCGGAATTTCCGCCCGCGTGCAGGCGGCCTTAGACCGGCTGCACACGAGCGTGACGCGGCGGCGGTAGGCGGGAAAGCGTTTTCACGCTATCTTCCGCTGTGTTACAGCGGGAGATAGCGTGAACGGACGGCTTCCATTGACTGCAATGGAAGCCGTCAGCGCGCACACCCGCGGCAAATATAGCATGCCGCAGGTGAGGACGGGAGATTTCACGGTGCGGAATTCCGCGGTGGAATTCCGCACTGTGTGCCCTGAGCTATTAGGTTCAATAGAACCTAATAGCTGCGGGCAACGCAGCGGATTTTCGCCGCGAATTACACGGCGGAAATCCGTTTGTGGGAAGGAGGCCTTAGGCTTCTCTGTGATTTAGTTATTCCGTATTTACTGTATTTTAGTTTTGCCCCATTAGGATAACGCACTTTTATCTGACTTCTGTTTTGCCCCGATGCAGACATAGAGAAGGGGGCTGGCTCATTTATTGAAATGAGCCAAAGAAGCCCGCTCCCTGTGATGACATGATGGGCACAGAGGTGGTCTGTACCATGTGACCTGGTGTTGGAGCGGGTTCGGGAGTTCGGGTAAGGATTTCACCTCCCTGGACAGCCCTTTTTAAAGAGCCCCTAGCAGCTCTCCGGGCTGGTTTATTTTAGTAATTGTATTCATTATAAAAAAAACAAATCCAAATAACTTTTTTCTGACACCTCTCCGTTGTGCCGCTCCTCTCCTCATCCTCTTAGCAATGTATGACTAAATTGACAGCCGGGTGGTATCACTTTGTGTCCCTACCTGGTCTCCTGCTGTCATTTCAAGCTGAGAATGCCTCCCTGTGTAGGGACACGCCCCTCTTCTGTGAAGAATGGTAACACCTAGTTGTCAGTTTATTAAAATATTCAGGAGTAATAACTGAGAAACAGTACAATACTGGGTTCTGAAAGAAAGATGCTGCAGAGTAGTGATTTGATGGGGGATGGCGGTATCTACTAAAACAGATGTCAAAAGTTGTGGAAGGTCCCCATTAAGTATCCCAGGTTCTCCTTACTCTGATTTACTGCTGTTTGTACCCTGTTTTATGTCTAAGTTCTGATTTTCAAGTGACCTTCCCCATTTTTCTGCTGTCTTGCCATTTGCAATCCACTTTCAGCAAGCCTAGCATTCTACCAGTAGTTCACTGTCCTGACTTCCTTGTCCTGACTTTCTACGCTGCATTGCGCTTTCTGGTCCAATCAGCAGTATCTGATTGCCCGCTCCTCTAGGAATAATTAGAATACCGCAAGGTGGAAGAGGAGCAGAAGTTGTCTAAAAAAGTTAGTGCCCCTTTAATTTTTATTGGCATGGTGGAAATGTACCATGTTGTTAGGTATGCAAGTAGTAACCTTATAGGTTGTTCCGGCCGTCACCTTGGCTCATTAGTTACAGCTATTGTCTTGCTGTGATGGATCTTACCTTTGTTTCTGACCAAGGCAACATCTGCATGGAGACTGTATGTTCTCAGTATTTCCTCCGGCTAGCCTGGACAGAAGCATTAGATTTCCATGGGTGATTCAGCGGATCATGTCATCTGCATGTGTCAAACTTGGGGCCTACGAGCTGAATCCACACAGGTGGTGGCACAGCGCTGCCAGCCCTACCCGGGCACCCTAGCCACCCTCTTAGGTAGAAGGCTCCGTGCTAAAGAGGTGGAAGTGGCACCATAACATCTATGGGAAGCCTGTTTATAAACCTGAATTAAATATAAAGTATTGCAGCCATGAAATCTGGTTGAATTACATTTGAATGGTTGTTTGCATTTTGTTGTTTTCAGAGCATGATCAGTAAGGCCCGCCGTATGCCGAATCCGGCTCTGCCAGCAGCGGCGTCTGCGCATACTTTCTCACTTTCATTTTAATCTGTACTGCGGATGGTACCCACATTACAGCTTTTTTTTTTTTAACTTCTGCCTTTCCCGCAGAATCCGCAACCTTTCTGCAATGTGATTGTGGACGGGCTGCGGGTCGGACCGCTTCCATTGACTTCAGTGGAAGCCGTCCACATGGAATCCCCGAAAAAAGGGAACGTGCTGCGATTTCTTTTTTTTCCTCAGCCATTGGTTTCTGCAAGTGTGCAGGAAGAATCGATTTCCCATAGCATGCTACGGCGGTGCTCTTTGCTGTGGATCCGCGGTGAGGACGCTCGCCGCAGTTTTTTCATCAAATATCCGTCCTTGGGCAGGAGCCCTGAATGGGAACAGTGTGTGACCTGGAGTCGCAGGTTATTTACCGATATATTAAGGAGCAGTTACATTTTATACAGCCTTTGGTCAGTCTCACACGAGCATATACTACTCCTCACGTAATATGCAGTACCAATCTCCTATAGATCATTAATTGTGCCCCTCACATGACACGCACAAAAAAAATGCATGTTCTAAATTGGCGCTTATTGTTCATGCCAAGATGGTGTATGGGGATTGGCAGTAAGTATGCATGTCAATACGTACTCACACGTGGCCCACTGGCAAACGCGGCCTTACAATTAAATGGCACTTTGAAGGCAACCATAATGCTGATGAGGCCCCCTGTAATTTAAAGGGCCAATTTACACAGTGTGATTATCGGGCAAAGTTCATTCAAGCAAACTAAAATGCACAAAAATCGTTATGTCTAAAGACTTCTCGCTGATTTCTCGCTGCGTGCAAACGCTCCCCCGCTCAGCCCTTCACATAGAATGAGTGAGAAGTCGGCAATGGTCAGCGGTGTTCTCTGCCTGTCTAAACTCTCTGCAGAAGCGCTAATGACCTGAGTGGTGGCGTCGGCGCTCGTGAAGTCGTTCTGTGTAAACTCAGAATAATTGGTGGTCTCCTGACACTCCCCCCCAACATTAGATGTCGGGGAAACAAAGGATCAAGCAGGTGGATTTCAGCTGCCTCAGGCCGGAGCTCACGTGGGACCCCTTAGCGAAATCCAGCTCTGAGCCATAGAGTATTGTGTGATTTTTGTTTATTTTTTATGATTTTTTTTTTTTCTCCTCCGCTCACGGAAATCACTATCCGTTTCCCCAAACGTGAAAGAAAAAACGATAATTTTTTTTTTTACATACCTGTCAATGCTTGCCTTTTGCTGCGGATCCTCTGTATGGATGCCGGACGCGGATTCCACAATGAAAATCAGGTTATGTGAGACCGGTCATAGGTTGCCTGTACACGGCCGGATTTGCATTGCTGAATCCGGAGTGGGCGTCTGCCTCCGGATTCCGCAGCAGATACTACCCACGGTATGCAATTGGAAAGTGTTTTTTCCTGCCTGGCCGGGCACAGGGTTGGATCCCGCATGTGGAACCCGACCCATCCGTGTGCAGCCGGCCTTATTGTTTTGTTCTTGGCGAGGTAAGCTACTCTGGCAACGTCCTTCTCCCCTCTCTGTATTCACAGCACATGGATGATTAGCGGAGCTTGCCTATGTATGGAGGTGTAGATGGCCATTAGCCAAAATGTACCGTATATGTCCAACAACTATCTTACATGTATGGGTGGCTGAACTCCAAAAACAGCTTAATTGGCATGGTATAGGAATATTGGCTTGTTACACCTTTCTGGGGGCAGATCCAGCTGTGAGTGATGGCAATTTCTGTGTAATTATATATGTTGGCACTGTATAAACAATGTGAAATAATTGAAGATTTGCTTCACGCTTTGCAGCTTTTCACTCTTTTTTAACCCATCGCGCCACATAATTTTTTCTTTGTCTGTTTTTCATTGTAGTATCCGACTCTGATGGCAGCGATGAGTTACACCTCAGAAAAGAACATGCGCTCAAGATATTTGCTTACATTAATTCCTGGACACAAAGGTAAGCTGTGTATGGGGAAGCCAGGAGGGAGCGGTAGTCGGCCAAACAAGCATTTGGTCAAGGTGGGGTTTGGCCACAATCTTAGAAAATGTCAGAAATTCAAAGAAGCTTTAGGGGGGGTTCACACAGGGCGGATTTGCCGCGGACATTCCGTCTGGAATTTCCGTGCGGCAGATCCGCATGCGGCCGCTAATCTCGGGATTAGCCAGCCATGCTGCGGTTAATTCGGCCGAAACTGCGGCTTTGCCAACCACAGCATGTCCATTCTCTTTTCTTTCCGCTGCGGCCGTGCTCTCCTCTATGGGAGCGCCGGCCGCAGCAGAAGAGCGAGCGGCCGGGCCGCTTCAAAGCCGCCGTGGGTATTTCCGTGGCGCTTCTCCCGGCGGAAATCTCGCGGTTTTTGCTGCGGCCAAACCGCGAGATTTCCGTCGGGAACCCGCCCAGTGGGAACCGACCCTTAGAAGATGGCATTACTCTTCTTTATGGGGTTCTTCCAGAATAGACTTTTGTCACCTATTGTAGGATAAGTGATAAAATTCTAATCAGTGAGTTACTACCGAAAGCCCCACTGATCCCGCATGGCACCACTCCATTCATTTTAAATGGGATTGACAGAAATAGCACAGCCTGTTGGCCCTTTTAGACGTTCTCATCATCGCCAGCTCATTCGCTCTTGGGCAGCGTGTTTAGACTGCATGATAATCGCTGAGGTTCACACAGTTCTCATTCACTTATTGGTCAGTGTTTCACATTCCTATTGGAAACAGTGAGCGATCAGCGTTTAAACTGCCCGACCAGTGAATGAGTCGGCGCTGATTTTAATGCCGGCTGCAACTGAATGACGAATGAGAATTTCATGATTCTCATTCATTATTCAGTCGTTGGCTCGCATTTAAACTGCACAATTATCGTTCAGATTTGAATGAGTTATTGAACGATGATTGTTCCCTCTATATGCACCATTAGCCGTCATCTATCTCCGGCAGACCCATGGAAGATGAATGGAGCGACGCCGCACATGCATGACTACCTCTCCATTCAGTCTTCTCCATGCTATGGGTAAGGGTGGGGGGTGTAGTGATCATGTAGTTAGGAGGGGAGCTGTCATGGAACCCCCTGATTAGATTTCTATCACCTATTGATAGGTGATAAAGGTCTTCTCTGGTAGGACCCCTTTAACACCTTAACATCACTGGATGTACAGTTGAGTCCTGTGCTTTTTTTTTTTTTTTTTTATTAAGGCGGATGGGTGCTCCCTCTCCATCCAGTGAGGGTGCTGGCTGTTTCTCACAGCTGACACCTGCAGGCAACAGCTGTAAATTAAAGTGAACTCTGATTGCAACTGGTAACTCTTAAGTTGCGCTGTTAGCTCGGACGGTGGCATTTAAATTCCCTAATCGATATTCAAGGGTCCCAAACGGGTCCCCTTGCAATGCTATCACAAGGTGCCATTCGGTTGCCATGGTAGCCTGGGGCTTTCTGAATGTCTCCAGCACTGCCATGACTGATTGCCTATCGAACCATGCCTGTGGCCTGGGCTGGTAAAATGACTGTCAAATCGCGGTTTAAAGGGCTGTGCTCGACCCTTCCACATGCAGGATCCGACCCTGTCCTGTGCAGCCGGGCTTGGTGTGTAAGGTAATGTGCTTTACAAGATGGTTTTCTGATACTGTTTGCACACTGACTTTGTTTTCTTCTTCAGACAGTGTCTGTGCTGCTTTAAGGAGTACAAACACTTGGAGATCTTCAACCAAGTGGTATGTGCCCTTATTAACTTGGTGATTAGCCAAGTCCAAGCCCTGCGGGACCAGCTTTTGAATATTTGCACTACTAGCCCTGATACAAACTGGCAGGATGAGACTAACCCATCCGAGGAGCTGCTGAATGTGGAGAAGGAGCCTCAGGAGGAGGAGGAGGAGGGGGAGGGCGGGCCGTCGGAGCCATGTAAAGCCCCTGAGAAACAGTTAGAGACTGCAAGGACTTGTAACCTGACAGAAGAGGACTCTTTGAAAAGCACTGACCCATTTAGTTTGTGGAGTACTGACGAAAAAGAAAAACTGTTATTGTGTGTGGCAAAAATCTTTCAGATACAATTTCCCCTCTATACAGCTTACAAGCATAACACCCATCCCACAATCGAGGTACGTTTCACGATTCCGTATGTAACGTGTTGTATGCGTTCTGTTTGAAAACTTCTGCTAGTAAGATCTATAGCAAAGATTGATAGAAAAAGGGCTGTATGGGTGCGCTGACATGTCACTGATTTTGCTGCTGATTTTGTGTGGATCTGCAGTCAAATTCAATTGAAAAGGTGAAATCTGCTGCGGATGGGCAACGAAATCTGCAGCAAGTCAACAAAATATGAATCTGGTAAAAAAATATACTAATAATCAAACTTTTGGTTACCACTGGGCGCCATTTGTTTACATCATCGGAATGATTTGGCTTTGTGCTGAAACTACGTCTCCCAGCATTCATTGCTTACTGTGAAGAGTTGGTTAATACTTCTTCCTCAGTGCCCTGCCCAGCTCACCACTGCTACTGGTCACCTCCTGTGCTCCTGCCAGCCAGTGATTAAGGGGGTTTTCCAGGAAAATACTATTGATGACCTATCATCAGGACAGGTCATCAATAGTTGATCGGTCAGGGTCCGTCACTCGGGACCACGACCGATCAGCTGAACGGGTTTAAGCTGTCAGCATCGCAATAACAGAGGTCGGAGTGGAATCCTTCGCGCCAACCTCAATGTAGTGGCTGGAGCTTTAACTGCAAGCACTGCTCCCATTGAAATCAATGGGAGCCGTGCCTGCAGTTACAAGCATCGGCCACAACATTGAGGTCAGTGCAGAGGCTTCTGCTCTGATCTTTGTTATTGCGCCACTGACAGCATGCAGCTGATCAGTCAGGGTCCCAAGCGACGGACCTCAGCTGATCAACTGTTGATGACCTATCCTGATGATGGAAAACCCATTTAATGAGAGAGGGTCTATAAATCTGGTATAAATGCCACTACTTCCTACTCTTTCTGTGAGCTGATCAGTCATTTCTGTGCAGGTCCCACCCAGCAGCGACGGCACATCACAGATGATGATCTGTGTAGTAGGGAATTAGTAGTAGCTGCTTTATAATGTGATCAGTATCCGGGATGTCACTGACAGAAACCTTGTCAGATCACATGATGCAGGGCAACTTCAGGCAAAGGAGCCATTATTGTAAAAGTGTGTTGCATTCCTACCCATTCTACATGTTAGGATCACTGGCAGCAAAAAGCGGTTTAACTTGGAGAACCCTATAGCCTATAAAGGGGTTCTAATTATTTAAAAAAATAAAACTTGGTGCCGAAACTTTGTGATATGCACCTACTAAAGGTACAGGGACCAAGCCTGATGTTGTGAAGTTTGTTATTAGAACAACTCTGCCCTCATGTGTATGTATTATGTAACTACGCGCTCTGCCTCACTCACATAGCAAACACAACAAGCTTCATGCCTCCCATAATCGACAGCCACACAAGCGGCGCAAAAGTCTCTCCAACAAACACACACAACTGCTTTGTAAAACATACGCTTTTTCATCAATCATCTTTTGAGGTTCCGCAAAATAGCAAAATCTCCATTTAACACATTCAAGTCCTGTGAAATCCTGGTACGTCCTCAAATATATAATAGTAAAGAGGAACGCCTACTGCGCAAGCAGAGAATGGGACAGAGAAGGGACCTCCAGGGTATTCTGTGTATTGGAAATGGCTGACGCCTTTGTATTGTAACTAGTGTTCCTTATTTCTATTGGATAATTTCCCTGATGTTTAGCGCAGTCGCTATGCTGGGACAGTCTTTCTTCAAGTGTAACTATACAAGGCGACTCAAAAGCCAGGGCCATCCAGAATATCTTCTGAATGGAAAGAGATCCACGCAGCAAACTTTGTAGAATACTTAGATGGGTGGCAGAAAAGCTTCTAGCATTACGGTGGTGCCTGCCGGCTATGGTGGGTTCAGCCAGAAAAACTTCACTGGAAAGGGGGCCACGTTATTTAAGGGGAGGCTTTCATCAGAAACTGATAGGTGCTGTCGTTTTTTCAAGACCTGTGAAAATTTTCAAGCTATGGATGATATGCTGAGCATTAAGAAAGTTTTATTTTGAATTATGTGATCTAGAAAACACAATAGCATGTCTTTTCATATGGCAGAAGATGCCATTAGCAATCCAGGATAGAACGGAGATCATCCTGGTAGTCGCTAACAGAAGTTCACGTGTGGTTGCCAAGGCTTTCAGTCAAGAACATCTAAGCGGACGGCCAGGTAGCGCACAAACTGTCAGAATACCGATTCACAAGTTAAGGGCAAGTGATGGTGTCCAGGACAAACCGAGATCTGGTGGTCCGAGCAGCGCTTCCCATCCCCAGGTGTCGACAGCTGTGCTTCCATAGCTGTTTTCACGAAGAGCCCACATAAAAGTACCAGGAGACGGGCATTGGAGCATGGGGCGAGTCAACCAACCATTGTAAGGATCTGCAAGACATTGTTGTGTGACCTTAACCCTGACAGATTCTACAGACTATTGAGTTCCATTCCAGCTGCTGTTTTAATGTGTTTTCCGCACTAATGTTGCAGCAGGGAGCGCATTGCTGCGCATGTAGGAAGATTGGCTCTTCAGGCTTCTGGAAAGCTGGGTGATGACTTCTATGAGAACTTTAATGGCGGCCATTGGGTTTGTTACCAAGGAGATACAAAACAAATTCCAATCAGTGGTTTCTTCTATCCGCCTGCGAGGAGACCTTGTGACACGGGCAGAGATTGTGTAACTGCGGATGCTTTTGGCAGGGAGATGTAGCATCTCATAAACTTATCTAATATTGCTTGTGGCTAAATCTCAGACTGTTTGTGGTAGGGAGTGATTGTAATCGGAGGAGCGCGTGCTCCAAGGAGTACCTGATTACATAACCTGACTGCACTTAGACAGGCTGCTCGCTCCTCTTAAAGGAGATCTGCAGTCCTGTTTTCCTGCCTAATGTACTGGGAGTGGAGAAACGTTGCCAGAACCGTCTGATGCCCAGCAGGTATTATGCCCAGTATGGGTATTCTAATTAATATGACACTTGCATGAATTTTGCCACCTTTCAGGTGCTGCCTTGGCACCACCACACCTGGTGTCGAGTGGCAACATCTGTCATCTAATGGCATATTGGGCAGTACAGAGGCACTGGACAGCCCCATTAAAAGGTTTTTTCGGGACTATACTGATGACCTATCCTCAGGATCTGTCAGCAGTAGTTGATCAGCGGGGTCCACCACTTGGGATCGCTGCAGATTTGAGGCTGTGACGCTCGGGCGAGTGCTGTGGCCTCTTATGTGTAGGCACGTTCATCATTCCCATAGCTTGAGAGCAGCCATGTCCCATCTAATTGAAAGGGAACAAGCCGCTGTACAGTGTACCGTACTGTGCCTGGTATGGACTGATAGATCCACACCGCTGTCACCTCAATCACATGATTGACTGGGATCCTAAGGGACAGACCCCGCTGATTAATGATTGATGACCTCTTCTCAGGATGAGTCTCTTAATAGTTTAGTTCTCGAAAACCCCTTTTTAAGGTCTAGATCTTGTACTTTCTTCTCTGAAACATTACGACGTTGGTCCACACATACATTTACCGTTAAAGGGGGCAGGAGCCGTGGTGACAGAGGCAGTGAACGGTTTAAAAATATATATATATAATTTCATACCTGTCCGCTGACCCGCTGCCTCTCCAGTCAATCATTCGTTACATTAGCTGCAGTGATCAATAGCGAGACCCAAAATGGGACGTCATCAGGGGCTTTAATTCCACATTCTATAACTTCATACTGCAGGCTTCAGCCCTTCAAGCGGGTCGAGTCCTTGAAGAATGTGCATGTTTTGACGCAGATTGTGTCTGATGAGGGTAATGCGTCACATGTGGATGTACTTTCAGGGAATTGCTGTAGATATGCAGCAGCTTGTAGTATGAGATTTCTTTTGTTTCCAAGCGCCGCATTTGTGTATTTGGCGCCCCAACCATAGACCGCCATATAACTGCCCCGTCTGCTGAAATGGGCTCATTGTAATATCCGAACAATTGTACGTGTAATTCTGACGTTTTCTCTATTGTTTCAGGACATTTCTGCTCAAGAAAGCAATCTCTTAGGGGCCTTCTGTGACATGAATGTAAGTACCGTTCTTTTACTAGGCACATCCCATAGGATCACAGACATGAAAACATGGCTCCTCTCACTTGACACAAATCACCCCTTTTAACACATCAGTCTTTCTATAAATCTGATGGTAAAGGTAGGCTCCGTACATGTTGGAGGTCATCTCAACCCGATCGCTCTCGTCCATGTGTTCTAATAGTGCTGTGAGAGAGCGGGCACCCAGGTCTGGAGGATCCTGCCCGTCTTGTACTACATGGCAACCCATTCCACATTGGTTGTCATACCTGCTTCCTTTTTAATAGGTTGATGGACATTACGCGGGAGTTTTACTCACTGATGATTTTGTGCTTGGCTGGTTCATTGAAGGGTCCATTTTGGAGCAGTCATCTCAGACTTCTGTTAAAAATACTGGACAAAATAGCAGTGCATGCTGGGAAGTACTTGGGCATAATGGAATCTGCAGTCAGTGGTATGTCCAAGAGCATTAGGCTCTGGCATGTGCCACATCCAGCACTTTTGGTTTTGCTGGAGGTTGGCTCCGAGGATGGAGCTGAGCAGCAGAAGGAGACGGTGCAAATTGAGCAATAATCCCATGTTTTTGCAAAAATAAATAAATCACTAGTTGTTTACTTCTCGTTTATACTTTCAGTCAGTATAGAAAACATCGCTGGATCCCCACCGACTGTAAATGCTCCCAAATCAGTGCCTCTCATAGCTTGTGAAGCGATGAGCGAGAAGCCCGCAATCCAGCGGTGAAGTCTGACTTCCTAAACTCTCTGCACAAGCGCCAATAACCTGAGCGGTGACGTAGGTGCTCGTGCAGTCTATTAGATCAGTGTTCCCCCAACTCCAGTCCTCAGGGACCGCCAACAGGTCATGTTTTCAGGATTTCCTCAGTATTGCGCAGGTGATGTTATTATTGTCGGTGCCTCAGACATTGCCACAGGTGTTCTTACCATAGGATGTCCTGAAAACATGACCTGTTGGTGGTCCCTGAGGACTGGAGTTGGGGACCCTTGGTTTAGATGACTGTCGTCCTATCTACATGGGACATTAGACACAGGATAGTGGCTTCTAATTAGCAGCATCTACCTGCACAGTGTGAACTCAAATTACCATTTTTGCCACTTTTTGGTTTAGTAACAGAAACCTGTATTCTTGCCAGTCAGGGAAAAGAACCAAGTCTGATTACAAGTTATACGCTATCCACAGGTCCTCCCCCTTCCCCGCCCTCAGAATGAAGAATAAAGTGCTGGCTGAGTATGAGCGGTTGGCGCTCAGTTCATTTCAGTGAGGCTGATGGACATATCTGAGCACTTGCCGCTCGGGTATCTCGGCAGACCCAATGAATGTAAATGGAGAGTAAGCGCACCCATGCGGCCAGCGCTCCATTCAATTTCCTGCTTACTGCGGTGGGTGCAGTAGCCCTGCAGTGAAGAGGATGGAGGACACAGGACCCCTGTTCTTGAGATCGGCATGGGTCTCAGCAGTGATGAGCAAGTTAACCCCCTATCCTGTGGAAAGGGAATAACTTGTAATCTTGGTAAAACCCCATTTAAAAGGGCGTTTTAGTTCTTTTACCAGTGTTGACCTGCCCACAGGATAAGTCCTCTATAGTTGATCGTCAGGGGTCTGCTACTCAGGACCACTACCAATCAACTGTTGTCATTGCAGACAGCGCTGGAAGCATATAACACTGTCAACACTGCAGCAGACCAGGTTGGTACTGCAGGCGCGGCTCCCATTGAGGATGAATCAATAATAGTAAAAGTCCCTGACAACCCCTTTAATTCCTGAATTTGCGACTTGTGCTCCCTGCTATTCTGTTCCAATAAAATGCATAAGAAATGAATGCAAAAATAACTCTAAAATTGTATGCAAATATTTGTATCCCTCTAACTTGTACAATAAGAAAAACAACAAACGATTGTTTGTGAATGGCAAAAAAGATTTTCGGCAGACCTTCATTCTGTGCTGTTGACTGACTTCTATGCCAACAATTTTGGGTTTACCCGTGTCTAATGTTTCTCTCTACTTAATCCATTGTTTCCTGCTTCTCTTTTAGGATGTGGAAGTCCCTCTGCATCTTCTCCGTTACGTCTGTCTGTTCTGTGGGAAGAACGGGCTCTCTCTTATGAAGGATTGCTTTGAATATGGATCTCCGGATACTCTTCCCTTTTTAATCGCTCATGCATTCATCACTGTTGTGTCCAATGTAAGTTAACAGACCACTTAGGCTTTTACCTTGAACTGAATGATTGCATGGATTTTCAAGGTAGAAATATGGACATGAAGGAGTCCTGATAGTATTGTCAGCATGTCCATAAGTGTCATTGCAGAAGGGTCAATACATTTATGCCCAGGTGTACTTGATCTCTGATTCACAGCTTGAGCACTTGGTGCAATAATTTATCAATAATTTTGTGTTTGTATTTTCTCTTTCTAGATCAGAATATGGCTTCACATCCCCGCTGTTATGCAGCATATTATACCATTCAGGACCTATGTGATAAGGTGTGTGCACACGAATTACAAATACTTGAAGCCTGACATCATACAACCCTTCAGTCCAGTGGAAAAGGGCTGGTCTAAGGCCTGTGTCACACGAATGTAGTTGCGTGCACAATACACAGTGAATAGAACACATTGATTTCAATGGATTCATTCACGTGGGTGTATTTTGCACAAAAAAATATGCGGCATGTTCTATTTCCCTGCGCATTTGCGCATGAGAATAGGCAATGAAGTTAATTAGTTCAATATGCTATTTCAATGAATGGGGAGCATGTTTGTGGGGGTTTTTTTACGCATGCAAATGAGCAAGATTTGCGTGCACAAAAAGTACAATAAACTGCATTTGCGCGCAAAAGTGCTTATGGCCGTGTGACACTGGCCTAAGGGACCTTTTACATGGAGCAATGCACTCCCAATGACTAATGTGGATCCAGGTCAGCGCTCATCTGCCTGACCTTTGCATAGGCTTATTCAGACTTTAGTAGGGGATGTACTATTGTGCTTATGATCGTTCGTTCCCGCAGAGTATCATCGCTAGCAGCACATCCTCCTTTTACATGGGGAATATATTGATGACAATGATTTTTTTGTGCCCCATTAAAGATTTAAACAAGTGACGAACGAAGGTTTGCCTATTTGGGTGATTAACATCACATTTAGACGGCTCAATAAACAGGCAGTTGTGCATGCTTGATATTTGACCTGTGTAAAAGGCGCTGAAGACTGGTGAAACCTGTAATAGACGACCGTACAGTCTGTGTGTGGAGCGGGTGGGCACAGCTGGTGGCATCACTCAACAGTGTCTGCTTACACACTCCAATCAGGAGACTGGATAGTCATGATGTTTCCTTACAATTAGGAGATATCTATGTTCCAGGAGATTTATAATTCTAGAGTCCCAATCATTATCACTTGCATCTGGCAAATAAAGTACTTTTATTAATACATATGGAGCTCCAAATTACTAGTGTTCCTTACAGAACTTGTCTTGCTAAATGTAAAAAGTCCAGTGTGTCATGGGAGCTGCTAGAATGGTCAAGGTGACAGCAATACTGTTTCTATTAAGATCATATAATATACAAGGGTAGGTGCACACACTGTGCTTTAAAGGGGTTTAACAGGGAAAATACTATTGATGATCCTCAAGATAGGTCATCAATAGTTGATCGGCTGGGGACCCCGACTGATCAGCTGATTGTGCACTCACTGACCGATACAAATACAAAGTCGGAGTGGAGCTCTCTGCTCCGATCTCTGTGTAGTGGCCGGCGCTTGTAACTGCAAGCATGGCTCTCATTGAAATCAACCTGAGCCGTGTCTGCATTAACAAGTGCCGGCAACTTTAGAGTCCAGCACAGAAGCTTGCACTGCTTCCACTCCGACATCTGTGTATTTGTGCGCCTGTTAATAACGCCACAATCAGTTGATCGTTCGCGGCCACAGGCGATGGACGCCAACCGATCATTTATTGATGACCTACCCTGAGGATAGGTCGTCAATACTATTCTCCCTGGAAAACTGCTTTAACTCATAAAATCAAAATCACTGAATGTGACTTCACGAGATATTGTTTTTTCATGACTTGTCCCCCAGGTATTTGTGCAAACTGTCTGACCAGGAACTACGGCAAAGCGCAGCTCGCAACATGGCTGACCTAATGTGGAGCACAGTAAAGGAGCCCCTGGACACAGCTTTGTGCTTTGACAAAGAGAGCCTTGACTTGGCGTTCAAATATTTTATGTCCCCCACGCTAACAATGAGACTTGCTGGATTGAGTCAGATAACGGTAAGTGCTCAGGAAACTTTTGTCAGTAGTTCTAGCTTTTTAGATGAAATGGCATTCTGTGTTTTTGGGGGGGGTTTTTTGTTTTTTTTTCATTCACATCTTTTTTTCTGTTCAAGTCTTCTTAGAACATAAGATTTATTGAGTTAAAGCTTGTAATGTTAGAATGGTAAGTTCAAACTCTGCAGAATTTTTCCGCCGAGGACCTCAGCACAAATGTGATTCCACAGCAGAATCTGCCTGTTCCACGCGCTCTATGCTGTGGACTCAGAATATAAAATCTGCAGCATTCTTGTTTTTCTGCGGGTAATATTCCTTGTGGATGGCGTTTTGTAAACCCCATTCACGTATATTGCTACTGTATGTGTCGTTTTTGCATTTTGTTTGACTCCTCTTGCGTTTAGGTTTTTATGCCTTGTTTACTTCTCCTGTTTATTTTTTTGTTACGTAGAATCAACTGCATACATTTAATGACGTCTGCAATAATGAGTCCTTGGTTTCCGACACAGAGACGTAAGTGCATTCGTTTATGAATTATTTAATCTGTTCTACATATACCTAATTTAAAGCATATCTTTCAGATACTGGAATGAATACTTGGGCTTGTAGCTCTTGTGCCTCAGTAACGTGATTTGGGGCACATACCTTTTATTTTCCTGAAAGTGCCCTAAATCATATTGCTGCACTGTTACAATCCATCCACTCATTTCGGGGGGCAGTAACCGTGTCTTGAGTGGTCTACCAGTACTATGCACGCTTGTACTTCCTTTTCCTTAGTTTCCTATTGCATTTGACCAATGGGAGTGCTGCTCTGATCTGAAGCACCGCTTCTTTTCACTGACTATCGTGAGAGCTGCCATGTTGGTACAAGCATAACAGCTGTTTGAGAGACAACACGGGAGGCTTGTAGAAGGACTGGTTTATCAAGACTGATGGCTACTTTCTGTACAGAGCTAAAGCGGTAGGGAGGAGAGGTGGTACACTAGGTCACTTCCTGTAATCCATCTGTTACTAGAGACAGGCATTACCTGACAACAGGCAGTAGACAGCAAATTAGAAGGAAGGGAAACCCCAGGTAGCCAGCAGTTTGGAGCAATTTTCCAGGCAGAAAATGTAAATTTCAATAAGTAAGTGAATTGCAATTTCCTAGTTATCACATTAATTATCATGTTTGCATATGTTGGTTGAAATAACATCTATGTCAGTACACAGTGGGTCTCTATTTAGTAAGGAGTTAGTTGTGGAGCAGCTAATAGAAATAGCTTTCTGCCTGCTTGTCAGAGAAAGAGTAGAGCCTATGAAATACATGGCGGTATCGCTGAGAAGACTACTTCTGCAAGAGGGTGTAAGAAGGGACTGTGATCTCGGCTGTCAGAGGGGGAAGGAGACTAATTCTGCTCAGAGCCCTCTTGCGTCAGAACAGACTCGCAGGAGCACCAAGGGAGATAAATGGAAGTAAAATATGAATAAAAGTCTTTTTTTATGCTATGAGTACTGCAGATTACTATAAAACTGCTGTTAAGAACATTTCAGGTCTTTTGTTATGAAAATGATTCAAGACAAGACATCTAGAATCAGCTAGCAGGTTCTCACTGAAATCACTGGGAGCTGCGCCTGCAATTACAAGCGCCGCCCACTGCACGGGTCGGAGAAGTGGCTTCTGCTAGAACTCCTGTGTATCCCAGCCCTGACAGCGGGTGCTTCCTGGAAAAGCCCTTTTAACTGCATTTGACAAGAAGACTAATTGGAACTTGTTGTTTCAGATCTATAGCCAAGGAGCTTGCAGACTGGCTCATCAGCAATAATGTTGTAGAACATATTTTTGGACCAAACCTACACATTGAGGTTGGTATTGGACTTTCTCTTTATTGATATACTTGTTTATCGCTACATTTTCATATAGTATTCTTAAAGGGAACCTGTTATCAACTATGAGCACCATAAAATAAGTTATAGTGCTTCCACTATAGTGGAGTTCGGGGAGCCTCTTTTCATACTCTACAACACTAAACTTGCAGCACCATAACTTAGTTCACAGTGCTTGTATTTGATGACTGGTTCCCTTTAAAGCATAAATGGTACCTTGAAGTATTGCACCTATGGAGTTTATACATCATCTTGGTTCAAATTCCAGTTTAATCCATCTTACCGTCCTGTTAGTCGTGTCTCCATGCTACTACTATATGTATGATGTGATCACAGCCCTGCAGCTGGAGCAACTGGGGGCAAAACTGGAAAAAGGGTGCAAAAACCAGCACAAAGTAATACTGGAAAAATGTCATACGAATCTATAGAACGCTTGCTGAACAAACGTGTCTGCATTTTTTCAGATCATCAAGCAGTGCCAAGTCATTCTAAACTTTTTAGCAGCCGAAGGTCGTCTGAGCACACAACACATAGACTGTATCTGGGCTGCAGCACAGGTATGTGTGCCTTTCTCAGAGACTCTTTGAAGATGTGCGTGTGTAACTCTATATTGATTATGCAGGTGACATGTAACGAGGTCTGTATATGCTGTTTTTCCTTTTACCATACACTTTTTTCTTTTGCAGTTAAAGCATTGTAGTCGCTATATCCATGATTTATTTCCTTCACTAATTAAAAACTTGGATCCTGTGCCTCTAAGACATCTTCTGAATCTCGTATCTGGCCTTCACCCGAGTGCGCACACCGAGCAGGTAAACTGATTAGTAATGGCACTGCTGAAATACCCTGTAAGATTTTCCTGTCCAATTGGTAACCCTTGTTTAAATTGTAAGCGGCGTTGTGTACTGTAGCATCAGATTGCATTATTGGTCTTTGTCCGTCTGTCCCTCTGTCTGTTTGTCTTTACATGTGTTTTTTTTTTTTTTTTTGTAGGCAACTGAGCAAACTTACTTATTTTATGCATTCACTGAATCTTTCACCAGATTTATGCTTCTACCCAAGGGCAGCATGGAGTAGTGACAGATGCCCAAATTATAGCAGTATATCACTTGCTTTTTTTGTTGGAGTGCTCAATATTCATTGCTGATTAACAGTTACTTCACCCTATGTACAGTATAGGGATCAAGCTGAGCATCAGTGCCCAGGGGAGAGGGCGGGCAGAGTCTGCTGCACATAACCACAAGTCACACACGGCTCAAATTTGTAATTTTTTTTCTCTGCAGGAAGAGCTGCATGTTTGAATGAAACTGATTTTGGGTACATATAATGTATTTAAAAACTTTTAAAAAAAAATACATTTGGAAATGCGAGGCAAGGAGGGGATTCTTTCAGTCCTGCAGATTTTGGAGTTTTGTCTGTTTTATTTTTAGTGTTCACCGTCTACTATAAATGAAATACTAACTGAAGATCAGTACTGTTTTGGTGATGTTTATATAATAGAGTATATATATATTTTTTTCATTTGGGTGGTTTGCCGGAAGTCTTGCAAAACATATATTGATTAGAGTCATTTAAGTATTTGCAACTTATCCAAAAAATGGGATTTAAAATTTGGTATTCAGTTGAAGTAAGGCTGGGCTCACACTGGGCGGATTTGCCGCGGAAATTCCACCCGGAATTTAGCCGCGGCAAATCCACCTGTGACCGCTAATCCTGGGATTAGCCAGCCATGTGGACGAGATTTCTCAGAAATCTCTTTTCCACACAGGACGGTGAATCCGCCGCGGCAAAGTCCAAAGAAACCGGCGCTGCAGTGTGGATTCGCTGGCCGCAGCAGGTCTATGTTTTTTGTTTCCCGCTGCGGCCACGCTCTCCTCCTATAGGAGCGCCGGCCGCAATGGAAAAGTGTGCAGCCAGGCTACTCTAAAACCCACGGCCAAGTGACGCAGGTTTTGAAGCAGCGCTTTCCTGGTGGAATCTCGCGGTTTTTCGCTTTTGGGCAAATCGCGAGATTCTCATCCGGAATCCACCCAGTGGGAACCCAGCCTAAAGCTTTACCTGTTGATAACCCCATCTCCTGGTTATAAATCCCTCCATCCACATGTCAATGTTGAATAAGGGTACTTTTAGACAAACTATTATCGTTCAAAAAATCGTTTAAACAAGCGAGTGGGACCAATAATCATTCAGTCTAAATGTAGGCCAACGATGGAACGAGAGTCGGGCGCTTCTCTCTTGTCCATTTCATGCAGGCATTAACAAAGATGGCTGCACCGCTCTCTGACTACCTGATGAATACTGTACATTAGTATGCATTGGTTGACCAATGCTGCTCATGTGGGCAATCAAAGCTGCGTGAATCGTCTTGGACAAATGATGCATATAAGTGCACACTGCATTAGGTAGTCAAGAAGCGGTCCGGCCATCTTTATTTCTCCAGGACCAGAGAGTCTCTTTAAATTACTGATTAGAGATGAGTGAGCATCCAAATGCTCGGGTCCGCATTATTCGAGTCAAGCCTTTCGTAAAATTCGAGAGCTCTACTCGAGTAACAAACCCCATTGACTACAATGGGAGACTTGAACATTTTTGTATGTGGGACGCCGGGTGCCGAGGTTTTTTTTTTTTTTTTTTTTCTAGCTCTCTCTCCCTGCATGTGTATTGGGTTTTCCAAACCCCACCACCTTGTGAATTTTGCTACACAATCGCTGCGGACTTGCAGCAAGGTCCACAGTTGAATTTTTCTGCCACGTGTGGTATTCCAGGCTGAAGCATTTATCGCCCCTCCTCTGGTGATTTGTTTGACTGCTTCGGTCAGGGTCGTAGATCTTTGATGGCATGACAGGGGCTCATGCTTGATCACCACTCCATTCAATCTCCCCCCTAGCTACAGTCTTGTGGCTGGGGACGATGAGAAACCAGGGTCCCCCGTTTAAGCGATTGGGGTCCCAACAGTCAGACCCCTACCAATGTAGCATCTATTTAGTGGTCCAGTAAATGTTCAGTCTAAAATACAGATTTAGGAGATTTTCTTTGTTGTGTACTGTCTGGGTTGATGCCCGTGTATGTTTGGATGTACTACACTATTAATAATGCACAAACCTCAGCTAATCCTTTTTATTTTTGTTTTGTGATCATATAGACATTGTATTTGGCATCAATGCTGATTAAAGCTCTCTGGAACAATGCCCTTGCTGCTAAAGCCCAACTTTCTAAACAGAGCTCTTTTGCATCATTACTAAATAACAATCTACCAATGGGTAATAAGAAAGGTAAGTCCATACATGCCCTACTCCTGGAATGATTCATGTGAGGCTGGGATCACACAAACACATCAGTGGATACAAAATAGAAAGGTTCAAGTCTTTCCTTTCTACTTTTCTTTCGGGTCCTCTCCTAGCTTTGGCTAAAAAATAAACTGCATGTGTGAATCCACCCTAATGGAGCCGAGAGTGATTTATTGCATGTGGCAAATGAGATTTGATATTAAAGCGGGTTTCCTGGCAAATTCTGTTGCTTGCGTATCCTCAGGATAGGTCATCTAGTTAATCGCTGGGACTTGCCACTCAGGATTCCTGACGAGGCCAGTCATCTGGATCTGAGCAGGTGGTCTCCAAGGTGGCTTCACCTCCTATTGAAATAAATGGGAATGTTGCCTCCTATTACATTTCCACGTCCATCCCCAGTGTCAGAGGCAGAAGTGATTACATTCATTGATTTGATTTCATTGGGAATGAAGCCGCCTCGATGACTTCCTCCTCCGACCCCGATATGACATGAGGCTCCACTGGAATGACAGTGGGTTGGGAAATTAGCTGATCAATGGGGATCCTGAGTGTTAGGTCCCTGGCAATTAACTGTTGACCTATCCTGAGGATAGGTCATCAATAGAATTTGTCCAGAAAACTGCTTTTTTTTTTTTTCTTTTTTTCTTAATTTTTTTTATTTTTACAGTGCTTTTCCGTGCTGTCCACTCTACCTCCTAGAAGTGATAAGGAAAATATTAGAACCTTTTGCCTTTCTAAATGATTCCGCAGGGTCCAGGAGGTTTGTACTAGCCCTGATATTGCTGGCCTCTGTGGAATTTAGACGGCACCTGCTGTTCACAGTGGTAGCCCACCTTCTACAGATGTTATTGGGATGATATAGGTGAGGTAGGCTTGCACTCAGAAATTCAGTAGAGGTCTTAAACCGCCCCTCTATATTTTTAGGGTCACCTGCAGCCAGTCCACAGAGCAGTGACAACAGTGACACGCACCACAGTGGAGGAAGCGACATTGAGATGGATGAGCAAATCATGAACAGATCCAAGCATGTTCAGCAGCGGCTGTCTGATACTGAGGTACTCTGCTTTTTTTTTTTGTAGTTTTTCTTCTACATTTAGTTTGCAGCTAATGTCATATTGTTGTGGTAACTGCAATAGGTTGTATGTCAAATCTATAGAAGGAGAGGGCATTTGACAGTTTCCCATTGGTCTGTTGACATACGACATGTTGTAGTTGGTGTAGTTCACTAGATTGGCCACCGTGGTGCAATAAACCAATACGTTGTTTTTTTTTGTTTTTTTTTAACATATGACCTATTGCAGTTGCCAAAACGATATGTATGTGTGTTGATTGAATCTTTTTGCCTGTGGTCATACTCAAAGGCCAGGACTTGTGGTGTTTAAACTCGCAAAGTGTTTTGCAGCCTCATTTAAAGATATATTCTAGTAAATTGCCATTATTTTCAGTTTTCATCCATCCACTGGATGGGTGTAAACAGACAAATTAGGGGGGGTGTCAGAACGCTTGGACCCCCACCCATCCTGAGAACAGGGAGTCCTGTTTGACCCACTTCCGCTGACCTCTGCAGTGCTACTCCAACCTGTACCATGTCAGTTTCTGTGAAGAGCTGGCCTTTCCATTCATTTCAATAGAGCTGAGATGAAAATAGTTAAGCATAGTGCCCGGCTTTTACCATCAGCCCATTGAAATAACTGGAGCTCTCAACTAAAACTGACATAGTACAAACTGGAGCAGCGCTGCAGAGATGAGCGGAAGTGGATTGGAACGAGATCTCCACTTATTCCCCAATTCTCATGATCTGTAGGAATCCCTGCGGTTAGGGACACCCACCAATCAGAATAGGGAATAACTTGATTTCACCGGAATACCCATTTAAGATTGCAGCACAAGCTTACAATATACTACCTGCTGTAATATTAGTTAGAGGGAAGGATATTCAATCTCTTTTATGTGACTCTTGCACAGAATTTAAAACAATGTTGTGTGTGTGGAAACTGTAATATTTGCCCACTATATAAATCACTTAAAGGGTTGTTTTTTTTTGGAGACCCAGTTTTTTTTCTTTCAAGACTTCTGTACCAACTCACATTCCTGTGCTCGGTCTTCTGGTTTTTACATCCGGATGTCATGGCGTCTGGACACTGGGACATATTACTGCTGCTGATCACCAGCTGAAGTGAGATGTGATTGGCTGAGGCAGTCCTATGGTCCTGGTGTCGGTGATGTCAGCTGAATCCGTGCTCCTGGAAATGAAGACCAGTGGTGGAGCAGACGACTTTTTTTAATTTTATGAATGACCTGGTTTAGATGGTTTCCAACCGTTGAACATAACTGCCAGTTTTGACTCCACAACAAATAGCTAGGCCAGTTAAAGGTTTAACAATGATCAACTTTTTTGCAGTTACCTAGTGTATGAAGTTTTGACTCTTTTTACTTTCATATCCATGGATAGTTTTTTTTTATTTCCCTTAGAATTACCCCATCCTGGTATATTATTTAGTGACTATATCCTATATGCATAGCTAGTAACCTTAGATCATTTACAGCATTGTTAAATCTCCTTTGTAATATCACTAGGAATCCATGCAAGGGAGCTCAGATGAGACAGCAAACAGTGGTGAGGATGCAAGCAGTGGACCCGGGAGTAGCAGTGGGCACAGTGATGGGTCAAGCAATGAAGTAAATTCCAGTCATGCCAGTCAATCTGCTGGAAGCCCAGGCAGCGAGGTGCACTCGGAGGATATTGCAGATATGGAAGCCTTAAAAGAAGAGGATGAGGAAGAAGAGCATTCCCACAACCCACCAAAAAATAGCAGAGTCGTTGACCTGCAGAAGAGAAAATTGGAATCTCAAGCGGGTATTTGTTTGGGGGAGCCCCAGGGGGCAACGGACATGGGTACAGCAAGTAATGGAACTTGTAAGGACCTGGTTTTTAATTCAGAGTCTGTTCAACCAGGTGATAGTCGCATTCGCATCTTGGATGCCTGTTCCCACGCCGAAGAGCCCGAACACGACATGACAGGAGAGATGAGCGGTGGCCACATACAGGGCTCTCACGATACCTGCATCACACGAACGGGAGACTTCCTCGGGGAGACCATTGGAAATGAGCTGTTTAACTGCAGGCGGTTTATTGGCCCTCAACATCACCATCACCACCACCACCACCATCATCACCATCATCATCACCACCACCACGAGGGGTAAGTTTCCATGCAAAGTAGTTTCAATAGCAGATTCTTTGTACCTTAGTGTAATATGGACTGTATCGCTTTTTACCTTAATTACACCTTTATTTCATTTTTAAAAAAATTATGGATTGCCATGGTAACTGGATTCCTATTTTCTGATGAAAAAGACAAGAGAATACACTGTAGTACTTCATTATTGCAGTGTATTATCTAAGCAGTCGTAGGATTGCATGTTCAAGTTCCCTGCAGGGACATAGAAATAATTTAAAAAGGTCGCATGCATAGCGACCCGTACAATAAATTGGACCCTCTTTCATACTGCATTGTGAAAGCAGAAAAAAAAACGAAGCCAAAATGCTGTTTTACCTCCCCCAAAAAACTATGAAAATAATCAAAGCTTTATGTACCCCAAAATGGCACCGATAAAAACTAAAGCTTGTCCTACAAAAAACAAGCCTTCACACCTCCGTTGACCGAACATTATGGGTCTTTGAATGCTGCAATGGCAAAAAGACAAATTTTCAAAAAGGATTTTATTGTGAAAAGTAGAACCCCACATCTCTTCCCCCCCAAAAAATACAAGTTTGTATTGTACTGCAAAAAAGTTGTCATCAAAATCCAAAAAAGTCAGAATTGATGCGTTTTTCACCCAGTTATCCCCTTTCCCTAAAACTTTTCATATACAATATACTGTATGTACTCCAAATTGGTACTAATAATATCTACAGCTCACCCCGCAATGAACCGGCCCTCCTATGGCTATGTAGACAGAAAATAAAGTTATGACTTTCCAAAAGTGGCAACGAAAATCCCCAATAAACGCTGAAGGCTTGCGTACCAAATAAAATCTTATCCTCAAGGGGTTAATTAATTTAGACATGGAGCTCATTCAAATGGCATGTGTAATTTTGGGCTGTAATATACATATATATAATATGCAGAAAAACGCTGCATATATTCGGTGCATAAGTTTTTTGTGTCTCTCTTCACTGCAGGGATTCTATTTGACACAGTAGGGTTCAGACGGCCGGACTTCTCTTAAGGACTCCCTGAACTTTCACCTTCGGAGCATTTCTGTACCGTCTGCCTTTTTTGGCTCCTTTCTGCAGCTGAACTCAGCCCCATATAGCGAAATATGGTGTTGTTTTCAACTGCCAGAAGGAGCAAAAAAAGGCCAACTGACCAGAAGCGTTCCGAAGGTGAAAGTGCAGGGTATTAAATTTTTTTGTTTACCTGTTTTCATTGCCCTAAGGCCCCCTGTCCATGGCCGTGGGGGAGCAGGGGTAAGAGCTGTCAGGACTCCGCGCTGAGCCTATCTGACAGATAGGCTCACTGTGGAGAATCGCTATGATTCTCCGCTCGTGAACATCAGGGCTGCGCTTCCGATAGCAAGGCTATGAAAAGCGTTCACTGTGTTACCCGCGGACGGACTATCGCTGCGGATAACACAATGAACTATCGCCTGTGGACAGGCAGCCTTATTGTAACGCAAACCAATTTATGTGCCCAAAATTGTATTAGCGAAAACTCCAACTCTAGTTTTGGTGCTAAACCCTACAAATGGACCCTCGTGGGTCCATAAAACTTTGGGGCATTGTATTAGTATGGGACTAGTATGGGAGCTGAGCGTTAGGGCCCACTGGAGCACGGCTATTTTATACCACACCCCTGTGTCCTGCATGGTAATAGCAAGGACTCCTGGGAATTTCAGGAGAAAATGGGAATTGGTGCTCCCACTACTGGACCAGGTCACCATCTGGATAATTTTTACCCCAATGTTGCCCTGTTCCAGAGAAACCATGGCATGTGTCACTCTTACAAAATGAACAGAAAAGCCTCCCTAGTTCGCCGCTTGGGCGAGATCCGGGCACCATGCAGCGACAGAGTACTGTGTGTTAAGTAGAAGGACTAGAGGGATATCCTTATAGTAAGCATAATGCATGCCTATACTTCCAGTAGTCGTCTTGAAAAATTATTGCTAAACTTGTATGCTTTGTGGAGTCCTAAAAAAATAAAAGATCTCTTAAAATGATTGCAGTATAAAGTAAGCCCACAGTAAATGTTAATTCCTAACTATTTTGGATTGTTTTGACTATCTGGCTTACAAGCAGAAAAACTCAGTTTGAAAATTGTGAATTTTCCAAATTTTCAGTACATTTTCAATTTTCTTAATAAAAACAGTGTATTAATGAAGATTTACCACTAACCCAAAGCACAATATGTCGCTGAAAATGTCGCAGAGTCGTGTTGATAAGTAAAAATATGCAAACGTTATTACCCTGTAAAGGGACAAATATATTTGTAAAATAAGGCTGTGTCACGAAGGCCAAAATGGGCAAGATCATTAAGGGGTTAAAACTCTATAAATCCTGCAAAATAATGACATGAAATCTTACACAAATTAACGTTCTACACATCGCCCCACGTAGGAAAAAAGGACATAATAATTATGTGAAAGGATGAACAAGTTGCGCTCAGGCTGTATCAGTTTGATAGAGGTAAAAACTAGTAAAAACCCAATAAACGAAGCTTAAACAGGTGCTACAATATATATTTGCGGACTGTAAAGTCAGAGCTGGAGCGTCATGTTAGCCTGCCGTATTATAGGCTAGAATATGTGAATATCGTCCATGTTGGTGACATGCTGTGTGTTACATTTTAGGCATATGGTAGATGACATGTTGAGCGCAGATGACGTTAGTTGTAGCAGTTCACAAGTAAGTGCCAAGTCTGAAAAGAATATGGCTGACTTTGATGGAGAAGAATCTGGCTGCGAAGAAGAACTGGTGCAGATCAATTCCCACGCCGAGCTGACCTCCCACCTACAGCAGCACCTTCCGAACCTGGCTTCTATCTACCATGAACACCTCAGTCAAGGCAAGGCCGGTTCTATATGATACAGCCCCTTATAATTGTTACCTTCTGTTGGAGCGCTATAGTAGTTTATCAAGAAGGGCTGTGTGATAAGTTCCTGTTGTCAATTATTTTGGGGTGCAAATTGGGTTTTGTTAATTGAACTTTATACTTCTCACTCTCCTATTTCAAAGCTTAAGTGTTAATGGCTTAGTGGGTTGTCTGGTGTGAATTTTATTTTATCTATTATTAAGGGGCTTCCCAATACTTAAAATTGCTGCAAAACCACATGGTGCTTTCTGGTTGCTGCTGACCAGAACATGTGACTGCTGCAGCCAATCACTGGCCACACCAATGACCTTCTACAGCGAGTGATTCGCTGCAGCAGTCACATGTGCTGGTCAGCAGCAACCAGTAATGACAGGTTGTGAAGCAATTTTGATTTGTAGGAAAACCCCTGTAAGAATTGCAACTTTTAAAGTTTTAAAACCTGTTGCGCTCTTACCCCACTAGTGACTGCACATCTCTAGATACATTTAAAGATGCGACCAGCGTATCGTCAGCGTGTAACGTTTGCTGGAAACCACATTTTTCCATTATTTGCAATAAATTCATCACAGTGTTCTACGCTGACAATACTCTAGTCAAATAATGGCAATGTGACTTCCAGCAAAACTACAAATAAGCCCTTCATAATTAATATCCCCCTCCTGTAGAGTGTATTGTAGTCATCAGTATATTACCGCATACAGGTTCACCAGTTTACTTTTAAGGAACCCATACACTTTGGTTAGCTGTTGGCTGAAGGTTCGTTCAGCCCAGAACTATTCCTTTCATTCTGCTCCCCCCTCCATGTTCACATGCACTCTCAGGTCTGACGTGCAGATTAGGGGGGGGTATTTTCCATCGAGACAGAGGAATGAGCTGCTGACAGATATCTCTGGCAGGTGCTTTTCTCCCATAAACTGCTTGATCCTTCTTTCCCCCAACATCTGCTGCGGCAGAGAGTCAGTACAAGATTCTGCTGACCTTCATCTATTGTGCATGGGCACCTTAAAAGTGTATAGTGCTTTTTGGCACATCAATGGCAATGTATAACATGCAGCATATTTTTTATTTAACGATTCTGTCCTATTATTTCTATATACTCTACAGGGCCTTCAGTACATAAACACCAGTACAACAGCAATGCAGTGGTGGACATCAATCTAGATAATGTATGCAAGAAGGGCAACACGCTTCTGTGGGACCTGGTTCAGGATGAGGATGCAGTGAGTTAACACTTCAGATAGTTAGTGTATATATTAGATCACTGTTGTATTTGTAACTATACAAATTGTTATGTTGTAGGTTCACCTATCCGAAGGCTTAATAAATGAAGCTGAAAAACTGCTTTGCTCCTTAGTTTGCTGGTTTACTGATAGGCAAATTAGAATGCGTTTCATTGAGGGCTGCCTAGAAAATCTTGCTAATAATAGGTAAGTGATAACAGTTTTTGGTTGTTTTATAGGATCATAATTGTAACATTTCATTGGCAATCCCATGTAGGCTTTTCTGTACCTTGGACATGCTCCATACTAGCAAACTGCTCGTAGATCACATGACATCATCGGACCCCTATGATGTAATCGCAGAGGGACAATGGATTGCTTTGACAACAAACCACCAGATATTGGCGTCCCACCTTGCCTTTGCCTATGATCGTTATTACAAGCGATAAGGCTTGAAATATAAGCATTACCTGGAAAATAAGCCCTAGCTGCAGAGAAAAAGAATACATTACCTTTTAGAAGTGCTGTCCGGCTCCAATGCATCTTCTTCCCGGTCCCAGGCACTGGTCTTCATCATCTCTTCTGGCTGGGGATTGAAAAATCTCTGCCTCCTGGAAGCGCTGCCTCTGATTGGCTTAGCATCACAGCACTCAGCCAATCAGCCAGCGCTCCATGAACCAATCACAGCATTCAATGATTCATTGAGCCAGATAGTGCTTCTAAGGCGCTGTATTTTATTTATTTTTTTTTTTCTTCTTCCCTGCAGCTAGCGCTTAGTTTAGGGCTTTGCTGGATTTTCTGCTGTCAAAGTTGCATCACACAAAAACTGCGTTTTTATGCGATGCAACAGAGAGGAAGGCTCAACGGGGAAACATGGGCTACAAAACCTTGCGAGTCGCGTGCATATCGCAAAACCCGCTAGGTTTTTGACTCGCAATGTGGCATGCTACAAAACATCGCAAATGTGAAGGAACCCATACATGTGATTTGTAACATTGTCGCATCGCAAGAAAATCACATGATTTTTGTCGCTTGTGTGAAGGAGGCCTTATTCATATTTATTCCAAATCTATGCAATTTATTTCTTGTGGTTTTCTTAGAGAACTGCAAGAAGATTAGTTTTTTGTGTGACTTTCTCAACAGTACAGTACAAGTTTTAGTGAATGTAACTTCATGGTAATGCTTTTATAACACTCTTGTCTTCAGGTCTGTTGTTGTCTCTCTTCGGCTGTTGCCCAAGTTGTTTGGTACCTTTCAACAGTTTGGAAGCAGTTACGACACCCACTGGATAACAATGTAGGTTAAATGTTGTTTACAGATATTTCTCTTGTACAAACATAGAAGATTAACCCTTTCCAATCCATTTATTTTTTCTCATCCATTCTCCCCAGCTCCAAATAAATTGGAGCTGGGGAGAATGGATGAGAAAAAATACATTTCCCTGCACCCTCCTGAACTGACAGAGTTCAGGAGGGTGCAGGTGCTCACTGCACCGTGGAGGGACCTGCTTACCTGTCCGGCGTCTTCTGCATTCTCCCTTCTGTCGCCCGGCGATCATGTGACTGCTGGGGTCAGGTGGCACCCAGCGGTCACATGATCGCCGGGCCGGGAGGCAGAACGGAGAATGCGGAAGACGCCGGACAGGTAAGTAGGTCCCCCCACGGTGCAGGCTCCCGGCTCGGTGTGCATGTGACCGCTGGGGGTCAGGCAACACCGGCGTTCACATGATCGCCGGACGGAATCTCTGTGCATTACATAGCGCTAATTGAGCGCTATGTAATGTGTAAAGGAGAAGGGAGAAAGGGTTAAAAACCCATTCTGCCTTCTCCTCGGGGGTCCTTGATGAGGACCAGTGCAGGAGTGTATCTGCACCCGATGTGTCTGATGATCGGGTGCAGATGCATTCCTGCACTGCAGTGTCGGGCCTGTCCCGACATCTGAGCTGTGCAGGGAAATGATGATGTTGGGGCAGGCCCGACATTGGATTGGAAAGGGTTAATGGCAGAAAAACACGATATACCCTTATTTCTCCATTAGGATAGATATATGCTTACCCCAGGCATTCTCACATTTACTTCGGCCTAAATCCACAGTCGGATTGGATTCCGCATGTGGATTTCCACAGCGGGAGGCCTGCGAAAACCATTTGTGGGGGATCTCGTATGTAATGGTTTTTCCGCGCCAAAAAAAATCTGCAAGCCCCCACCTCCCAGCCTTTCCCCCTACCTCCCTAATTGATTTAACCTTCAAATCTGCAGTTCATCCGCAATTGTACTGCAGATGCACTGCGGATCGTCTGCATTCATTGACTTCTGTTGAGCCCGTCCGCATGGAATCCGCACTGAAATGGAGCATGCTGCGATTTATTTTCCGCGCCAAACTGTCCGCAAATCAAATCCGCATGCCTAAATTCGGTTGTGGATTCCAATGCTTCCTTATGGGCACTATGAATAGTGTTGGATCGCGCGGGTGACCCGTGAGGATTCCGCAAATCAAATCTGCCCGTGGATATTGGGCCTTAGTGTTGATTTTCTAACCATGACTTTTCCAAGCATTTACTACCCCCCTCCCCCTCCCCTTCTCTCCTTCCCCCAACTGTCAAATTGTGCACCTTGTTCTAGTGTTTAGTTCCCTCCTAAACCTTATACCTTTCGAGATTTGATAAATGCCATTTATGGGAAAAGCCCTTTAAGAGTTGGCTGGAAGTTTTACTGCATTTTTATACTAATTTGACAGGGGTTTTGATGAGCTTTTTTAACTTCTGTCAAAAACGCACTTTGTAAACTAATATTGACTAATTATCCCTGATTGCTGAACTGTACCTGGACTTGAAGCTGCAGGTATAGATAAATCGCAGGCATCTGCTAGCGCTCATGTAATGGAACCCTAAGGCTGGGTTTCAAACAGGGCTGATTTGCTGCGGTTTTGCCGCAGAAGAACTGCTTCTATGGCAAAACCGCTTCAAAGGTTAATTTGGACTTGCGGATTTTCGTGCGGAAAAATCCGCAAGCGTTTTTTCCCGCAGCGCTTTTTTTTACTTTTTGCCGCATATTTGGTGCGGTTTTGGCTGCATCCATAGAGGTCTATGGACAAAAAAGCGCTGCGGAAAAGACCGTAGAATGAACATGCTGCATCTTTTTAAACCACGCTGCAGTTGCATTTCCGCACTGCGGCTGTGCGGAAAAAATCCGTCAGCGGTTATGCCGCAGTGCGGATATGCAACGGCAGTCCGTGGCACATCAGCCCTGTGTGAACCCAGCCTAAATATTCTTCCACATTTTTATTAAAGATCGTTAATGTAAAGCAGACTAGTTAAACCGGTCACCTTAACACAAAGCCTCTTTCTAAGTAAAACTGCATTTCTCTGATGGCATCAAGTAAACAGATCCCCAACTTTCTACCTGCTAAGTGTAGAGCCTTCACTTCACACTCTTGTTTCTAGAAGCAGAGATGAGATGGTCTGCTGCTGCCGGCCTCATGTGAGATCACCAGGATTTCGCTCATATATTGCACTGGTCAGGTTTTCTCGTGCAAACAAACACAGCCCGCCATATCACTCTGAGCATTACTATAGTGATATGGCTGTGTGCATGACCTCTAAGAGGCTTATTACACTGCAGCCCTAGCCATATAACAGATCATTCTCTCTGGCATGTTTCGGAGACCTTTTAATAAAGTTGTAAGGAGTTTTATCTCCAGGACATTTTGGGGTGACCGGTGTTTTTTGTTTTTCAGGTGGGCAGAGAAGGAATTAAACATGATGAAGCTCTTCTTTGACAACTTGGTGCACTACATCCAGTCTATTCGAGATGGGAGGCACAAGCATGTTTTGTAAGTTTGTCTGGCACACATCTGTATAATGGATGTGGAAGCGATCCCATTAAGTGGCAATATTTACATTTGTGCAGAATTGGTTCCCAGTTTTGCATATTAGTCTTGTGATCACATTCAAGTGTGGAGTCGTGTAAAACCGGAGGAGCTTATTCTATGCTACGTTGACGGTATGCAATAAGTTCCCTGTAGTGGTGGCAGCACAAAGCCAGAATGCTATCTGTTAAATCTTTCTTGATGCAGACGTCTTTCTGATTGGTATATATAGCTATGGGTCAAGAGTTACCAACTAACATTGCAATTTTCAATGCACAGGTACAGCCACAGTGCAGAGGTTCAGGTTCGGCTTCAGTTTTTAACTTGTGTGTTCTCAACATTAGGATCTCCAGATCACTTCAGTAAGTAACTTGTTGTTTTATGCTTTATTACCTATTTTGGACTGTAAAGGGGTCCTATAATTGATTGTGCTGCTTCTAGGGATTAGCCAAAAATTCTGCAAATTGGCTGCTGTCCATGCAACCTATGAAAACCCGCCTATGGATGTGTGACTGTATTTCTACAATGGAGGGGAATGGGTGGGACCAAAAGTGAAGCCTAACTCCACACTGTTTGCTCCTCTCATGTGTACCCTTCTGCCTAATGGGAACAAACAGTGTGGAGTTGGGCTCCGCTCCTGGGCGCCCTTCTAGTCTAAAGATGCATTCTTACAGGCTGCATGGAAACAGCAGGAAAGAGACTTAGCCGCACACACAGTTGTCACAGGAATGTCCCCACAACATTGTCACACTTTCATGGTTGCCTGGTCACCAGATTTATCGCCAATAGAACATGTATGGGACCATCTGGGATGTCAAATCAAACAACATACGAATTTGCACGATCTAGAGGCTCAGTTATAGCAAACTTGCACCGATAAGCCGCAGGATACCATACAGAACCTGTATGCCTCCATGCTCACCCGCTTTACATCTTGTATCCCAGCTAGAGACAGCCCAACAGGGTACTAGAGCCTCCATGCCCACCCATATCACATCTTGTATCCAAACTAGAGGTGGTACAATAGGGTACTAGAGCCTCCATGACCCCCGTATCAATTCTTACACCCAAGCTAGAAGGTGATACAACAGGGTACTAAATTCTCCATGCCCTCCCGTATCACATCTTGTATCCAAGCTAGAGGCATTAAAACAGGGTACTAGAACCTCCATGCCTGCCCATTTCACAACTTGTATCCAAGCTAGAGGTGGCCCAATAGGGTTCTAGAGCCCCCATGCCTGCCCATTTCACAACTTGTATCCAAGCTAGAGGTGGCCCAATAGCGTTCTAGAGCCTCCATGCCCACCCATATCACATCTTGTATCCAAGCTAGAGGTGGTACAATATGGTACTAGAGCCTCCATGCTCACCTGTATCACATCTTGTATCCAAGCTAGATGCAGTACAACAAGGTATTAGAGCCTCCATGCCTGCCCATATCACATCTTGTATCCAAGCTAGAGGTGGTACAATATGGTACTAGAGCCTCCATGCCCCCCGTATCACATCTTACATCCAAGCTAGAAAGCGGTACAACAGGGTACTAGATTCTCCATGCCCGCCCGTATCACATTTTCTATCCAAGCTAAAGGCAATAGGGTACTAGAGCCTCCATGCCCTCCTGTATCACATCTTGTATCCAAGCTACAGGCAGTACAACAGGGTCCTAGAGCCTCCATGCCTGTCCGTATCACAGCTTGTATCCAAGCTAGAGGCGGTACAACAGGGTGCTAGAGGCGGTACAACAGGGTACTAGAGCCTCCCTTCAAGGGGTCAGTTTTTTGCTAAATAATTCTCCTTTTGCTCTGATGTAATCACTTATATCAACATTACAATCACACAGACAAAGTTTCATTGATTTCCGAGAACGCCTTCTAGTGGAGGGATTGTTTTGACATTGAATGTAAATTAAGCTACAGCCAGTGAACACTTAAAGGGGTTGTCCGGGTTACTGTACAACTTTCCTGGCAGAGCTCAAAGTGCCTTAAAATAACAAAGCGGTACTTACCTATCGACCACTGCAGGGATCCAATGCCATTGCCCTTGTGATTGTTGTGAAGATGTCACAGGAAGTCACCTGACCACTGCTTCCAATTGGAGGCTGCAGGTTCACAGTTCTGAAGTCTTGGCATCATGGCACACAGGATGTGAGTGCTGATGCCAGGAGATAAAGTGGTGAAGCTGCAGTTGTCAGGTGACTTCCTGTGATGTCGTCTTCACAGTAGAATGATGATGGGGCAGCGGTGCTGGATCCCCACAGCAGAGGACAGTTAGGTACTGCTCTGCTATTTTACGACCCTTTGAGCTATAGCATGAAAGTTGCCCAGTAACCGGACAACCCCTTCATTTCATTATCAAACCGTGTGGACTTGCATCACAGATTGGCTATTGACCACTTGGCTGCCTCTGCCCGACCTCCTGCTGACTGGTATGTGGCACCGTCCCCTTACAAGTAGTGCACTAGTTTGTAGAACAGTTTTGTATTGGATGTCTGTGCAATACACAATCTCATCTACTATTAAATCTGACTATTTACTTTCTGTATAATCACACAGTGACTGTCGCCACTTGGCAGTGTGTCCATTAAGGAAAAATAAGTGATCCTAATTAGTTTCCTTGCTAAGTCTTAAAAAGTATTTCTGGTTTCATTGTTTTTACAGGACTGAGTTTAGAGCAAGTGGACATCCTGTGGCACTGCCTGGTAGAAGATGTGGAGTGCTATGACGATGCTTTACACTGGTTCCTAAATCAGGTGCGCAGCAAAGATCAGCATGCCATGGGGATGGAAACGTACAAGCATCTCTTCTTAGAAAAGGTAATGGAAGTTTTTTAGATTTTCTAATTTAATGTCCTTGCTTTTAGCCTCATCTTGTGTTGAACAACAAATAAAGCCCTAATGAGTGAAATTATAAATAACTAGATCCTTTTATACATATATACTGTATATGTCTTTTATATGTAGATGCCTCAACTGAAACCTGAAACTATTAGCATGACTGGCCTTAACCTGTTCCAGCACCTCTGCAATCTTGCTCGGTTAGCAACTAGTGCCTATGATGGGGGCTCAAACTCAGAGGTAAGCATTAGGATAACGGTCTGTTTTGTAAAGCAGATTTCTTAGGGTGCCTATAGCCAGTTTCACTGCAGCTTGTGCTTCACCTATACAAACAGCACAGGGGGAAAGTACAGTGCCCTATACCTATCTGTATGGGCCACCCGTAGGGCACATTCAGATGGAGTGATTTGTATGTGATGAAACCGTTTTGCTGCATTTACAGCCAGTAACAAAACAACGTAGTAATAACTAGACCGGGTTTAGATGCAGTTTTTACTGCTTGCAGAGACACCCCTCCCTCACACAGGCGCTTTTTACTGTGATTAACACGGCAGTATAACGCTCCCATTGAAATCAATGGGGCCTTGCAGACATGCGCTTGATTCCGGCACCGCAATTTTCGAGCAGAGTCTGTTCTATACTTGGCCTTTTAGCGCACCACATCACCCATCACAATGATGGGGTGCGCTAAAACACACTGTGGTCGACAGTAAAGTAAAATCGTGGCAAAGCGCTACGTTGAAAATTGCATTTCTTTGTCATGTTCATTTGTGAGTGCGGCCTTAGATCACACAACCCAAAGTGTGAATGTACCTGTTCATTACATGTATGCTGTATGTGCTTAAACCATAGTCACTAATGTGAATTTAACCCCCCCCCCCCCCCCCCCCCCACACACACCCTTCTGCAACCCCAACCTTTTGTTACAACAGCATCCATTTGCTTGGGAAGGCTTACCAATAGTGTTGGGAGCTAGGCTGGCGGAATCTGCCTTCATTCAGCTCCAACAGGTGTTGGGCACTGATATTGGGTTATAAGTTATTTGCTACAGACAGGCCAATGAATACTAATGTGTGGGGCCCACAATCCTTTTAGAAATTAGCAGTAATTGTTGCAACCAAGGACCATTCTTCTGAGCCGCACCCAACTTTTGTTCTCTTGTTCTGTGAACCTGTTTGTCCACAATAACAGTTTGGCTATTAATGCTTCTGGGCACTTCTCCTACCCTATGACAGCACCGAACGCTGACGAGCATCTGTACCAGGACAGAGATAATTTGGTTGGAAAGGTGGCATTGAATAACTAACAATATCAACATTTTTAGAGTAAGGCTATAAATTGTGCAACCCTATACTAATAGACTTTCCTCTCTTTGGCCTGTGGCCTTAAAGTCAACCTGGGCACGTAGCAGCTGAGCTTCTAATTAGAATCCACCTTGGACAAATGAGTATCGAGTGCAGATCCAAGATGGAGGCAGCTACACCTCCAAATGTACAATGCAGAGGCAATCGGACAGCACATCCAGAGTGAAATAAATGTATGAAGGTTTAAGAGGCCGAAATACAAAATGCAGACATATAAATGGTGCAACATCACACTAAAGGCGTGCGAATACCAAGATGGAATTCGTCGTGTTCTTCAAGATAACCCATTATAATTCTCTATGGTTTTTACACGATGCTACAGTATACTAGTAATTTTTGATGGCTGCAGTGTCCCTGCCAAAGGAATAGAGAAGGGTTGGCCATGTGGCGTACATTCATTTAAAGCTGCCTGTCCACGGGCATTGCGGTATCCCGCGGCGGATCTAAGCTGTCAGCCTGACAGGCTGACCGCGGAGAATCACAGCAATTCATAGCATGCTGCGAATTGCCGGCTGTGAGCGGAAAATCGCTATGATTCTCTGCTTGTGGACAGGGGGCCGACGCTTTCCATAGCAACACTATGGAAAGCTTCAGACAGCGTGATTCGCTGGCGATTTACCTAAGACTTGGTATAATGCATGTTTTCTCTTTCATCTTCAGTTATGTGGAATGGACCAGTTTTGGGGCATTGCTTTAAGGGCGCATTCTGGAGACGTCAGCCGTGCTGCAATCCAATACATTAATTCTTATTATATTAACGGTAAGAATAACTTTGATTACATGCCTTCAGTTAGAAATAAAAATCAAGCAATTTATTTAGTGCTTTTTTATGACTATCATGCTTTCCGAAAAAAATTACAAAACTTTTAATGTCTGTTTCCTTTTCAAGCTTTAGTTTAAATATCCCCCTAGTTTGCAGATGTACCTTACAAAAAACACGTTGACTTTGATCCGCATTGATTTCTTTTTAGGTAAAACAGGGCTCGAGAAAGAACATGAGTTTATTAGTAAATGTATGGAAAGCCTTATGATTGCATCCAGTAATCTTGAGCAGGATGCCCAGTCAAGCCTCACGATCATTGAACGAGGGCTGCTGATGCTGAAAACGCACCTTGAAGCTTTCAGGAGACGGTAAGCAACCTTGTCAAGGTTGGCACATAATATTCAGAGTGGGAAGATGAATGTCCATCACAGATTAAATTTACTTTTAAGGAAGATGCAAAAAATATTAAATTCGTCAAGCTGTGAAAGCTGAGCACTGTCGCAGCTTAATGGGACTGATGTTTCTTAATTTCATAATTTACTTACATTAGTTAATTTGCTCTATTTAAAGGGTTATTCCAGCCTAAGACATCCACTGCCTACTGCGCTTGATGTGCACATGCTTTACTGCAGCTTCATTTAAACGTCTCCTTGTCGCAGTCATACTGTTAAAGATCCCAGGATCATCTGATGTAGCAGTGGATAGGTGCTAAATGTTTTGGGCTGGAATGCCTCTTTCACCCCATGGCAACCAGTGAAATACATGTACGTCATGGGTCACAGGCAGAGTATGGAGAAGGACACTTTAAGCAACACTGACTGTGGCATATAAGCCATTAGAACAGGAGGGTTACTCTATTGCAGGGTTCGGGTGTGTTGCACTACAGTCTGAGCCTTGTGAAGGCCTGTGGGCCTGTCATGTATTCATAATCGCTTACATAGGGCTTCATAGGCTAACATTGACAGGTGCAATACACTGCATTACAGAAGTATTGCAGTGTATTTAATGAATGATTAAAAGTACTGTGCCACCACTTTTATATGGCCCTCTCTGACAGCAGCTGAAGAGTGTGACAGGCTTACTGATTTAAAAATGTGCCAGAGATTGTGCTGTTCAACAAGTAAAATGAATGGAGTGGCGATGTGCCTGCGGGACCTCCGCTCCATTAATTTGGGAATTGGCTGGATACGCATTCTCAGAAGTGACGGGGAGGTGGGGTTACCATCAGCTCAGACACACTCTGATCAGCTGGTTATCGCCTTTCCCACAAATAGAGGATAACTTGTCACATCCAGAAACCCATCTGCAGCACTGGGTAGGTAGTGGCACAAAGCGATATTTCTGTCGCTGCTCATTCCCACCAACCACAGAATTTTCCAAATTTCTACATGGTGCAGTCAAATAACGTTTAGTTTTTTTTTCTTCTCGATTTTTGCCAAAACTGATTTGGTTGCACTGTATGAGTAGGCCTGTTGTCGGAGGCAGATTGTGAATGGGCCACAGGCGCAAGGATCCATAATTACATAAATTATTGTGGAAACTAAAAACACTTTAAGGGGAAACAGTCGGGTATCTCGTGGTTCCCTAAGTGATAAATGTGCTGATTTCAGTGATCTGCAACTTATACCGATCATTCGGCAGTTTTGTAGAACTCACACTTGAAAGTGTCCAGTGCCCAACCGGGGGGAGTCTGTTAGGGCGCATTCACACAGGTGAGTTTCACGCTCAAGTTCTGCCTGATGGCGATCTCAACGGAACTTGTACAAGTTAATAGCACATTGATTTCAATGCGTTTATTCACAGTGATTTTTCGCTCGCAGTGATGCTGCGAAATTAAAAATTCGCTGCATGCCCTAATTTTGGGCGATTCTTTATAAGCAATCTTCACTGAGCTGCATTGGACTCCTCTCTGTTAAGTGCTGCGCAATGTTAAACGGTAGCTTTACAAAATTGCTTACCTGTTGGTAGAAGTGACAGAATGCTGAAATCACCTTAACGTGCTGTACACAGCCAGGGCAGCATACAGTACCCGACAGGTTCCCCTTTAATGTTGCTGTTTTTTGTATATTGTTGGTTCACTTGTTGCAACCTTGTGGTTTTGCAATGATTTTCAGAAAGGACCACCGACGTGTGTGACCTTACCTTGTATTCAGCCTGTATGTACATTATAGCTGCTTGAGTGAATAACCGATGCATAATTGCATTTTTTAGATTAACTTTTCTGATTCTTTTAGGTTTGCCTATCATCTAAGGCAGTGGCAGATTGAAGGTACCGGTATCAGCAGTCATTTAAAGGCACTGAATGATAAGCAGTCCTTACCCCTCCGAATTGTGTGCCAGCCTGCAGGACTTCCTGATAAGGTCAGGGTACTGCTAATCATTCTTTACAGAGACTTGTATCGGCCCTTTAATTTACTTACAAGGACTTCTTATTGCATCTTAGATGACTATAGAAATGTATCCAAGTGACCAAGTAGCTGACTTGCGTGCAGAAGTAACTCACTGGTACGAAAACCTGCAGAAAGATCAGATGAACCAGCAGCCCCAACTTCAGGAATTTGGGCAGAGTAGTCGTAAGGGGGATTTTCCTGGTAAGCAATGTGTGCTTTCTAAGTTGGTATTGTTGTAAGTAAGAATCAGCTCTTTTTTTTCTCACTGTATCTGATGCCTTTTCTTTCTTACACTTGTAATATTATCTTTTGGGGTGTTGTAATGGGGTAACTTTACACATTTTGATTAAATAAAACTACAAAAATCTGCGTAATAATCTATACCTGAAAACTTTAAAAGTCATACAATTAATTGTGAGATCATAATTTTAAAGGGCCACTTCGTTGATTTCTTTTATTTATGTAACTATGCCTTTAGTATATGTGTTGGCTAGTATTACCATATCCCCCTGAAAATGAAGACCTATCTTGAAAATAAGCTCTAGCATGATTTTTCAGGATGCTTGAAAAATAAGCCCTACTCTAAAAAATAAGCCGTAGTTAGTAAATAAATAAAGTCAATTTAAATAGTGTCCAGTATACATGTAAAAAAGTAAAATCTCATTGAACATAAATTAATATGACATGGTCTTATTTTTGGGGAAACGAGGCATCCCTTTCTATCTGAAGTTCTTTGTCGCTTTCTCATCAGATGGCCATGTAACCTCAGTTCTGACTAGCTGAAATCTGCTTGGGTTTATTTGCTTTCAAATTAGTCCGTTTTTCAGTCAACATAATGTCTGTGTGGATACATTGACCCTACCACAAAAGTGACCTGTTTGCTAGTGCAGGTGCTGCTCCTATTTAATTCAATTAGGATAGGTCTTCAATAGGAAACAATCTGCGATGATACAGACAACCCCTGTAACAACTTCTCCAGAGGTGATCAGTATCTAAGTCTTGGAAAACACTCATCCGTAATATGAGCCCAATAATGTATCCTTAACCGGTTTGTCTGAAAGCGGCTTTGCTCGTATTCAGCAGTTGTAGTACAGTTCTTGGCTTCCTTACAGAGCAGTTGCTGAGGATAGTACTTTAATTAAATTCATTCAAAAGTCATACAGACTGGGTTGTAGTGTGGGATTAGATACCAAGAAGTGTGAGTCCTTTTACATGGGCTGATCTGCCGTTGGTAATGAGCGCCCACCAACAATGAGCATGTTGATCAGTGCTCATTAATGTCTACATGGGCATATTGTCTGCGGTATGGAGATTATCAATATCCCCTCAAGCAGAGCAACCAAAAGGAAGAATCTTTTATTACTGTTCTAAATTTTGATTTACTAACAAAGTTTTGTGTGTAGATCATAACATTTTCCATGGTTGGCTGTTTTGTATTAAATGATATGTGAATGAGGATTTTTTTTTTACTAAAATAGGTGGCTTAATGGGTCCAGTTCGCATGATTTCATCAGGCCACGAACTAACAACAGATTATGATGAGAAGACACTTCATGAGCTGGGATTTAAGGATATGCAGGTATTGCCAAGCTGAGAACGTTACCCACATCATTTGACTACACCCCCACCCCATGCATATTAACTTCTTTCCACAGCACGTCTGCCCTATTCAGCAATTCCAGAAACCTGATTGGTTGTTTGGGGAATCAGCCAACCCAAACAACCAATCAGGTTGCTGAAATTGTGAGTCAGCCAACCCTAATAACCAATCAGGTTGCTGGGATTGCTAAATAGGGCAGAAGTGTTGTGGAAAAAGTTATGCCCACCTAACGCCCTCAACCCCCACCACCCCACTTGTGGATTATGCAATTCCGGCACTGTAATGTGAATGGAACTGCTTAAAACAGTGCAATATTTTTTTCTGCCCTCGAGCTACCACATATCACACATGCGGACAGAGCCCATGGAATCCAAAATTCAATCTGGTCATTTGAGACTGGCCTAAGTGTGCTTGACAGCACTATAAAATGTATAAATCCTTGTGTCTTCATCAGATGGTATTTGTGTCCTTGGGTGCTCCACGTCGGGAAAGAAAAGGAGAAGGTGTGCAGCTTCCTGCTTCATGTTTGCCCCCACCACAGAAGGAAAACATCCCCATGCTTCTCCTACTGCAAGAACCTCATCTCACCACGCTGTTTGATTTGTTGGAAATGTTAGCCTCTTTTAAACCACCTTCTGGGGAGATGGACTTATTGGACATTGAAGTAAGACTAATGTGTTGGTTTTTTTTCTTTTCAATTCTTTTAAAGTTTTTTTTATAATGTGTTTTTTATATTAATATACTGACAACTCATGTCCTGAGTGCTAGAAGGCAGAAGTGCTAAATATTGAGTATCCATCTCTTGATAATACGAAAGGTTTGAATCGGCTGTCATTTTGGGATTCGTCATTCGCTGAAATCGCATAGTAACAGTGTGTAAGACAGAATACGCATGTACATCTAGTTCGCATACAGCTACAATGTATAAGCTATAAAGACCACTGTGACGTCATATAAAATTCAAATAAATACAAATAAAAATGGGCAAAGATTCCACCTGGTTTATTTTAAGTCAGGCCGTCTGCAGATGGCCAGGTCGGGTCCCGCTGTGAGAATTCTTGCAGCGGGACCTGACTCGAGCCCCTGCAGGGACCAGTTCAGCACTTGCCTGCTCTTGCGGCTCCTGCTCTGTGATGTGCCGGCTGCCGCCCAGCCGGGGCATGCGCAGAGCGGAGCCAGCGGCTGGGGAGTGAGCCCCGCACAGAAATAGAGCATGCCGCGATATGTTTTCTGCACGAGATTCTGCGTGGACAAATCGAGGCCGTCTGCATAGAATTGTCTTTTCTAACGCAATCCTATGGCAGCTTCCACGGGTTGTTTGGTTTAAATAGCTATCAGCAGCAGTACCTCCTGCAGTGAATTCTCGGTTTGGAAAATCTAAACATTAGATTCACCTAAACATACGCTATATTAGAGGGCTTAGCACTTTTTGTGTGTCTCTGTGTAGAACACTGTGGTAGTGTATGTATCTCTCTATATATGTGTGTGTATATAACTGTCTTTCGGTTGAATTGTAGCTACTGCTTATATTTCATCAGTGCGGGGGTCTTCACTACTTTAGAAACGTGACAGCAAAACATTATTCCATCTAGTAACTTCATCTACTTTATTGTAGAGTGCAAGGTGTGAAGAACTGCACCTTCATGCTGAGAACCTTTCCCGACGTGTCTGGGAGCTCCTGATGTTACTTCCTACTTGTCCTAATATGCTGCAGGCATTCCAGAACGTGTCTGAGGAGCAGGTGAGGAGCACAGGGCTACAATCTCCTATACATATGTAATAGCCAGCATTGCCATGTGATAGCGACTGTATGGGTGGCTTCACACACAGCGTATCTGCTGCAGGCTTTACACAGGGGAAAGCTGTAGTGGCTAAACTTCCACCTAAATGGTGCAGATTTGGCCGCGGTTTTTCTAGTGGATTGGTCTCAGATTTTAACCCTTGTATTTCAAGGGTAGAAATCTGCAACATGAATTCACAGCTTAAATAGGTATTCAAAATCCCTGCAAATTGTGTTGGTGAAAACCTCTGCCCCGTGTGGAGATCTCTTCCACATGGCTTGTACTAGTCATGATGTGGGGATTCCGCAGCATCTGCATTATGTGAAGTTGCCCTATCAGTTCTGTCAAGACCCGGCGCACCTACTGTGTAACAAAAAGGACTTGTGGCAGCATGTATAGGCGCAAAAAATCTATATATAAAAATGAATGTATGTCATTCTGTTTGTCCTTTATGCACTACTACACCATTCATCCGATCGCCATGAAACTTTGGGAAGTTGTTGAGTACACTCCTGCGAAGGTTTCTGGCATAGTACATCTATCCTACGATAGGTGGCTCGTGTCGCACCAAAAATTCCGGAATGGGCAAAGTTCTCCAAACATGTGAACTTATATGGGACGAATGCACAATGGCTCACATGGACAACTGTATGTGGCCAGCTCACACCTCGGAAAAGCTTCTGATTTATTCGCGTACGCACCAGACGGAAAAACAAAACATATTGTGGATCCACAAGCACTCGAATAAAGAAATAGAATTAAAACAACACTTTGAAATGTTTTCCAGATGAAAATGAATAAGTTTCAATAAAAATGACACAATATAAATTCAGTGTTATCAGAACGAGTTTCCTTGAATTTCCTTTCTTCAGATATCGCAGCAACGCGCGACGGGTATACTATATATTATAAAGCTGAGGTAACTTGTAAGCTGCGCTGCGATTGGTTGTTATATATTATACTGCTGAGGTAACATGAAAGCTGCGCTGTGATTGGTTGCTATATATTATACTGCTGAGGTAACATGAAAGCTGCGCTGTGATTGGTTGCTATATATTATACTGCTGAGGTAACATAAAAGCTGCGCTGTGATTGGGTGTTATATATTATAAAGCTGAGGTAACATGTAAGCTGCGCTGCAATTGGTTGTCATTTCCTATACCGCTGAGGAAACATGAAGGCTGCGCTGTCATTGGTTGTTATATATTATACTGCTCAGGTAACATGTAAGCTGCGCTGCGATTTGGTTGTTATATATTATACCGCTTAGGTAATATGAAAGCTGCACTGTGATTGGTTGTTATATATTATACTGCTGAGGTAACATGAAAGCTGCTCTGTGATTGGTTGTTACATATTTTATACCTTTGAGGTAACATGAAAGCTGCTCTGTGATTAGTTGTTATATAGGTATTATAAAGCTGAGGTAACATGAAAGCTGTGCTGTGATTGGTTGTTTATATATATATATATATATATATATATATATATATATATATATATACACACGCACGTACGCACAAATGTATGTCTGTCTTCGCAGCAACGCACGACGAGTAAGCTAGTTCCTTCATAAAAGGTAAATGCATTTACCTTTTATGGAGGAAAAAAAGATTTGAAGATTTTTTTTTTTGCACCTATACATGCTGCCACAAGTCCTTTTTGTTATGCATGTATCCTTCCTGAGAACAATGGTTCAGGTTTCCTTTTATGTGGCTTTGCATTTTCTAGTCCCACCTATACTGGGTTCAAGAGAGTGCTGCTAGTAACCCCTCTTTCTCGTCTGCGCACCTCCTGTGTGTCATGTATTTTTATAATTTGCTCTCCTTTTTTTTTCGTTTAAGGGAAATGATGGACCCTGCTGGAAAGACTTACTTCGAATAAAAAGTGCGCACAAGCTATTGTATGCTCTTGAAATTATTGAAGCACTGGGAAAGCCAAACAGGAGGATTAGAAGAGAATCTACGGTAATCGTCTCAAGTTGATTTGATTGACAGAATCTGTTAATTAACGTCTTTTAAGACCCCAAAAGAAGGTCATTATGATCAAGCCATCTTGACTTTTGTCTTCTGGTTTCTTTTTTGGCTTTTTGTTTTATAGCGTTCAAAGAGCAACACTTTTTTTTTTTTCCTTTAAAACTTTCTGTTGACATGGCCATGTATCACCGGTGCACACGGCAAAGATCTTGGGTATAGAACCTGCCACTAGGGGTTGGAAACCAAGCTAAAACGACTTTTGAGCATATTAACCTCTTAGTGACCACCCATATGTGTTTTCACGTCCTGGGTGTCTGGACTTTATTCTACAGGGCTGTAAAAACACATTGACCATGTAGAGTAAAGCCCTGGGGTCTGTGAGTGTGACGGCTCCCTGATATCAGCTACCGGAGGTAGCCGAGAGCCTGGAGCTAGTATCGAGGGTCGTGGTGTGGGGTCACATGATGGGTAATGGCAATCACATAAAACTTAATAAAAATTTTTTTTCAAAATTTAAATTTCATCTCCCCTCACAGATATGATCTGGGAGGCGAAATGAAAATGCTTACCATAGGCCTCTGGTAATGTCTCACAATGCATTCTTGTTGTAGGGACCTTCCCAAGCTTTTGTGCATGGATGCCACCAGCAAAATGGTGTCACACATGCGCAGAAGCTGGAAAGGAGTGGGAAATCTTTAAAATTTCCTTACTCTCAGCTGTAGTTCCCGCACACTCCAGTGGATAACTGCAAAAAAAAAAGTTAGTTTCATCTTTCCTCACAGACTTGATCGCTGAGGGGGAGATAAAACTTCTTACCAGAGGCCTTTGCCTTGATTTGTCACCTGATGTGTTTATCCTCCATGGACCTGTTTCAATGGTTAAAAAAAAATTCAAATGTGCTTCCAGAATAAAGTAAACAGATGGAAATATATATCTCATCAAAAATGGGTACAGTATGTCTGCCTATAATTGAGATATTACAGTTGAAAATGTGAAAAATATATCCCTCTTTTGATATCCCTCAAAAAAATGTTTTCCCAATTTTGGCACTTTTAATAAATATACACAAATTCAGTTTTTTTCACCACCTATTGTACTTCATTTAGGTGGTAAAAAAAAGACAATGTCAGAATTACTTGGATATGCAAAACCTTTACAGAGTTATTCTGTTAAATTGACACACATCACATTTCCAAAAGTTTGCCTGGTCATTAAGGCGCAAACAGGCTTGGTCACTAAGGGGTTAACCTCGAAGTCCACAGTGAATTCATATTTTTTATGCAGTTGTTTATTGCGCTTTTAGATGCACTTTACAAATTTCTACACAGGGTTTTTATCTGATATTCATTACTTTTATATCACAGGGCAGTTATAGTGATTTGTATCCAGACTCTGATGACTCCAGTGAAGATCAGATAGAAAACAGTAAGAACACCTGGAGCTGCAAGGTACAGTTTTACTGATGGTGCTATTAACACCTACGATCTCCAGTGATCACAAAAGGCAAAATAGCATATAACACTTACAAGATTCCTCGTATTTAGAGTAACCATATAGATGCCCAAAAAAATAAATAAGACACATGAATGCCAATCTGGAGTTTGCCAAAAAGCACATAAAGGACTCAGACTGCGAAACAAAATTCTGTGGTCTGATGAAACCAAGATTGAACTTTTTGGCCTCATTTCTAAGTGTTATGTCTGGAGGAAACCAGGCACCGCTTAACACCTGCCCAATACCATGCCTACAGTGAAACATGGTAGTGGTATCATACTGTGGGGTGTTTTTCAGTAGCTGGGAGAGGGAGACCGGTCAGGGATGATGGAAAGCTGAAAGGTGCAAAGTACAGAGAGATTCATAATGAAAACCTGATCAAAAGCTCAAGAGACCTCAGACTGGGCAGAAGGGTCACCTTCTAATAAGCCATTGACCCTAAGTACACAGCCAGGACAACACAGGAGAGAGAGGCTTAGGGGACAGCTCTGTGAATGTCCTTGAGTGGCCTAACCAGAGCCTTAAATTGAACCCCATCGGTCTTCTCTAAAGAGACCTGAAAATGGCTGTCCACTGATGGCCCCCATCCAACCTGACAGAGCTTGAGAGGATCTGCAGAAAAATTGCTGAAAATCTCTAAATCCAGATGTGCAAACCTTGTGGCCTCATAACCAAGGAGACACCAGGCTGTAATCGCTGCCAAAGGTGCCTTAACTAAGTGCAGGGCGTGAATACTTATGTCAATGCAAAATGTTAGAAATATTTTGTTTTCACTTTGTTATTATGGGGTATTGAGCGCAGAATGATGAGGAAAACTACATTTTTTTTTAAATTTGCAGAAGGCCCCAACATAACAAAATGTAAAAAAAAAAAAAAGGATCTGAAGTAGAGATGAGCGAACGTACTCGGTAAGGGCGATTTCGCAATCGAGCACCACTATTTTCGAGTACTTCACTACTCGGGTGAAAAGTACTCGGGGGCGCTGTGGGTGAGCGGGGGGTTGCAGAGGGGAGTGGGGGGGAGAGGGAGAGAGAGAGGGCTCCCCCCTGTTCCCCGCTGCTACCCCCCGCTCCACCACGCCACGCCCCCCGGCGACCCCGAGTACTTTTCACCCGAGTAGTGAAGTACTCGAAAATCGCGGTGCTCGATTGTGAAATCGGCCTTACCGAGTACGTTCGCTTATCTCTAATCTGAAGCCTTTCTGAATGCATTGTGTATTTACGTTGGGTGCTATTTATTGATAGTATTTGTATACATTTACTCTATCTTGCATAGGGTATGTCCTCACTCCTTCCTGGTAATTGTTTTTTAATATTGTTTGACAATGTGTATAATGTAATAAAGTATGTCTCTCTTTGGGGCAGTCATTGTGTTCATTGTATATACCAAGGATCTTGGATATGTTCTTGACTGATGTCTAAAGTTATTAAACCTTAATTTCTCTTATGTCATTACTGCTAAAGCAATTTTAAATTCGAGCAGGATCTTATCAAACATTTAATGCCTCCACCTTTAGGCCAGAAGGTGACTTTTTGAGGCCATTTCTGATAAGCTTATAAATAAAAATTCACCAAACCATTCTTTATGGTATGAACTTTTAATGTGTTTGTGGAGGAGGTGAAACTATGTTGTTTAGGCATTGAACCAATAAATGTTTGACTCCCTACGTATTCTTAGTTTGTTGCTGCAGGGGGTCTACAACAGTTGATTGAAATATTTAATTCCGGGATTTTGGAGCCCAAGGAACAGGAGTCTTGGACTGTGGTGAGATTTTATTTTTGCTTCCCCTTTCTTTTGTCAGACTTGTCCTAGGCCTCAAGCACACATATGGTATTCATGCTCTGTATTTACACGGTTCTTGACTATGGAACCATGTATTACAAATGGGGATTTCATTGTATACTGGATGTAAATAAGGAATTGGCACCTCTGCAAATAAAACTCCTATTTTAAACATGCAATAAAGAAGTGAAGTTCAAAGGGACAATGTAAGCTCTAAGGGCTCATGCCCATGGCCATGACAGGCTCCGCAAGTGGAATACTGCAGCGGAGACCATCACGGCACCCCCCCCCCCCGCAAAGACCCCATACTCTCCTCTGGATCCGCTAGCTTCCGCATGACACGCATGCGCAGTACAGCACAGCGGGGCATGTATTCATGGTATACTACCACTGTGCTACAGTGGAAGTATAGCGTGACAGGCAGCTTCCGTTGACTACAATGGATGCAGTCTGCGCGAATTCCCGCGGCAAATAGGACATGCCGCGGGTAATTTCACGCTGTGAAATTCCTCAGCATGTACATTGAGCTATTAGGTTCAATAGAACCTAATAGCTGCGGTGAAACGCCATGGTTTAACGCGGCGGAAATCCGTCCGTGGGCATTACCTCTTATGATTTTCCAGCCGACTTGGCTCTTGTTAACTGCATGTTGTTGTAAACAAGAGTGATGTTCGCTTGAAACGTGTAGCAGTTCACACTGTCTTTTTGAACTTTCATCCTGTATTATTATAAATATGCAATAAAGAAGTGAATTTTATTTGTGGAGTTGCTGAATCCCTGTTTTTCTAGTATTTTTGGTCTGATCACCAACAGCTGCTCTGTGAACTCCATTTATACCTATCTGGATACATGTTTGCAGCAGCGATGTGGTGAGTGCTCTCTTCAGACATGTTCTTCTGTTCTGTGTGGGTTGCATTAAAATAAATATGTATGTGTATATAATATGTGTGTGTGTATATAGAATGTGGTGCTTCCATGAGGCCATAATCTTTTGGATAGTAGATGATCATTTACTAGCTTCACTTCCTGGTTAGTTATATTTAGTTGCACACTGAAGTTGTTGTGTAAAAACCATGAAAATCAGCTGCAATGTCATAATCTGCAATCTGTAATTTCTTTTGTGAATTAGCGATATTCCGCTGCAGGGGGGAGAACTGACAGGTCTCCGCGGTGAACCTATCTAATAGATAGGCTCACCGTGGAAAATCGCTGTATGCCGCAATTTGAATCCCGCGAGCGGAGAATTGCTATGATTTTCCGCTCATGGACATTGGGCTGCGCTTTCCATAATTAGCGTATGGAAAGCGTGTCATGCCACGTCCATGGCTGATGTATCACCGTGGATCTCGCAATGAAATCTCTTCCGTGGACAGGCAGCCCAAGTGGTATCTTGCCAGTACTATCATGGAAATATGTTCATGTTTCATCACGGACACAAATTGCAACTGTTGTTTTGTTTATGCTTCTGTTAGTACTAAATCCATCTGTCTCTGCAGTGGCAACTGGATTGTTTAGCGTGTCTGCTAAAGTTGATATGTCAGTTCGCTGTGGACCCAACCGATTTGGATTTGGCATATCATGACGTATTTGCTTGGTCGGGTATAGCAGAGAGCCACAGAAAAAGAGCATGGCCTGGAAAATCAAGAAAATCAACTGCAGATCACTCAAAGGGTCTTCATATACCGCGTTTAACAGAGGTGCGTAACGTAATGGTATAAGCCATCATTGTATTTGTTCGTATAAAACAATTAAAATTCAGTTTCAGAGGAAAAAGTAATCCATGTAGGGGTCTATTCACTCGTGGATTTTGGCATCAAAATTGTGACGAAAGATCTGACACGGCAGATACATTCTAACCATCCAATTACCTGACATGGGTATATATTATAGTTGATATATTCATGTAAGTGACTGATTACTTATGAAGTTTATGCAACACAGGGCTAGGCCAATGCTGTGTATGACATAGCTACAAGACAATGACCACAATAGTTCATATAGTGGCCCACAGCACACCAGGTCTCTCAAAACCCATTACAAGCAAAGGATGCGCTAAAGCCACTACTGCATGAGGTGACACGTTGGATAGGCTCCAACAGCAGAGAGGCTGGCAATATACAGCAAGAGAACCTGAACGGATGTCTTCCAACATCGGAGCTGTACATCCTTAAATCATAATGTCTTAATACGTCAGACAGTGGATTGGAAAGGGTTAAAAGACCATTCAACATTTTAAAGCATTTGGACCTTTGCCAAGCAAATATGTCACCTTTGACAAAAAGGAGCTTCTTCTCACAGAGCAGTTGAGTCAGCCACAGAGGCAGCAGTTACAGTTTTGTTATTTCTATGGCTGTGAAGGAGGCAGAAGATCTGGAGCTCTGTATCAGGGACATCAATCCTTATAAAGATAGGTTATGAAATGAACACGCAATCATTCTATCTTACTTTGGATCTACTTTTACATGGAATGATTATCGATCTGATTCTCGCCGGATCGCGACAATCTGAACAATAATCATTCAGTGTAAATGTAACCAGTGACTGAACAACGAATGCTAATTAGTTTGCTTAATGCTCCTCATTCAGTTTCTGCAGTCATAAAAATCAAATAACAATCGACGATGTAAACAGGCAGCTGTACATCTATCAACAATTGCCAGTTATGAATGGAGGCGGGCAGAAGCGATCTTCGGCCCACTCCACCCCTAAACGTTGAGTGATTATCGCTCCGGTGTGAAAGCACAGGAGCTATTATTGCTGGGACGACTGTCAGGTCTAAGAAGACCCTTACGTTTATCATCATGGCTCATGGTTCTTTTTCTTGACAGCAGGCATGGGGCTATTCACATGCATATTATATCAAATTATCTGTGCTCACATGCAGTCACGAAATGGACTCGCATCTTGCAAGATGTCTCATTTGGCTTATAGAATAGGTGTGAACATCTTTGTGCTAGAAACGGAATAATTATAACTTCCTTATAGGTGGAGCGTACATGTTGCTAGACATTTCACACAGTTTTACAGCTCAGAAAATACCTATGTAGTTATTGTGTATTCTCTCATACTCTAAAGGCTCTTTTACACGCAACAATTATTGCTAAAACGGACAAACGACTGAACGAATTGACCTTTTTGCATAAAATTATATGTATAGATAATGGCTTGAATCATTTATTTCCCTCATTAGCTAAAAGTGAACTCAGTATTAGTTGTTTGCGCAGGTGGGCGAGTGTTTATGTGAAGGATTATCTGGCCTGCAGTATTCCATTGTCTTCTGCTGGCCTGAGTAAACAATGTACTCCTGTATGCAAGGCAAACAAGCACACCACCCCGCAAGCCGCTCAAATGACTGGACAAATTCTATTCAAATGGACCGTTATTTGAGCAGCCTGACGACTATTTTTATGCCAGCGGTTTACGACAAGTGAGCGAATAGTGCAGGACTACCCGCGTTTACACATAACAATGATCACTCACTTTTGCCCGTTTGAACAAATTTTGAGCAATAACCGTTGCGTGTTAAAGGGCCTCTACTCTGATCATTTGATTTTCAATTTCATATTTAATTAAAATTGGAGACCTGTGAGCCCACACGTTCTTCATTCATCCGTTTTTAAGTGGTGTCTGGTGTATGCTGTTTTATCTCTACTTGCACGATTGTTTCTAAAGCCCCGGTTTCTTCTGTTTTTGTCTCCCTGAAGGTCTTTCTAGTCCTTGTCCAAGGCACCTGTTTGATTCAGCGTTTAATGTCTGTTGCTTACACCTATGATAATTTAGCCCAGCGGTAAGTATGTTGGTGGTATAAATTGCACCTACTGAATTGCCTGGGTTTGAGTATTTCTTTCTTACATACCATGATGTTTTCTTGCAGCGTATTGAAGGCTCAGTCTGACCATCGTTCAAGGCATGAAGGTGAGCAGTCAATGATGTGTTTACTGTTGCCTGTATACATTCAGTTTTTAAAGGGGGTTTCTGGGACATGATTATTTATGGCCTTTCCCTGGGATAGTTCTTCAATATTTAATTCTTGGGGTCAGACTACCAGGACCCATGATATTTGGAGTAATGAAAGAGCCACGGTCTTAAAAGCACTGCTGCTCAGCTTACCTTCACATTAAAGGTGATGCCTCTGGCTCAAATAAAAACAGGCAGAGGGGTAAAATGGCATACATTGAACCATTTCTTGGCAACTCCCCCCCCCCCCCCATGGGTCTCTCTTTGCGGGGTTTGTGCTTTATCTGCAGGAAGGATGTCTCAATATTAGAACGGTAATAATTAGGGTTTATTATCAGCAGTGGGATTCGTAAGGCTGCTATTACGCTAGGGTCGCTAACGGTCGTGTAATAGCGCTCATTACCTGACTGCAGCTGGACTTGCTGGGTCAGTTTAGCAATTTAGGAAAATGTGAGCGCTAGCAGTGGCCGCCAGCACATGTGTAATAGCGCCCTAACAAGCGATTTGATTTGCTGTTAACACGTTTCCTGTGTGTTCCTCCCAACAGTTACCCATTACTCAATGTGGCTTTTAGTCAGTTGGGCTCACTGTTGCTCTGCGGTGAAATCCAGCCTGGCAGACAGTGATAATCTACAAGATTGGCTTAAGAAATTAACTCTTCTTATTCCTGAGGTAAGGCTGAGTGTAAATGCATATTCAGATGAGATGATTTTGACCCATTTTTTTTTCTAGCATTATATAGCAATGATCATTAAAAATTGAAGTCCATATAAGAAAAAAAACATATCTCCATAGCCCCATTGACTATAATGGGTGAGTGTGCTGTGTGCGTGCCGTCAAATACACATATGGACAGCACACAGACATGTACATCGCCCTTGTGATTAAGCCCTTATTGATCTTTTCACATTTTCCTTGGAGTTAAATTATCAGTTTTTCTGTATTTCAAAATCTGTAAACTTCCTGCTCAGACATCCAGAATTGCCAGTAAGACCGTCTCTCTATACTGACCTCAGTCACCCTGTTCTCCACTAACAGGATAATAAGAGTGCCCATATATAATGTGGTGATCCGCTCTAGCCGTGTACGAATCACCACTTATTACCGGGCCGTACCTGGAATTATATAGCAAGTCCATGTGCTGAGCAATTAGTGGTGATCTGCCTGTGGTTATTTAATCTTGGTGTGCAGGCAGCCTAAAACTAAAGTCCGTGTAAAGGTCCATTTACATGGAGCGATGATCGCTCAAATTCGTTCTTTGATAATCGTTTGAGCGATCATCGTTGCGTCTAAGCGCATGGCCATCGTGCACTGCTAGCTGATCGTTAAATTCCGGCCAACATAAAAATTGTTGTTTGGCCTTATTAGTAGTACTCCACGGGTAATGCTGATGGCATTGTTTCCCTTCGGAGAACAAAGGAACTGAAAGCAGATAAGAGCGCTCGGTCTATTAAATGCTTTCAGCTTAAGACTTCATTTGCACACTAAATTCCTATTAAGTAGCTGAGTAGCTACTTAATAGTTTATGCAAAATGATCGCTCAAAGCTGTCACTCAAACTGACGTTTGAGTGATCTTTGAGCAATCCTTGCTCCATGTAAATGGGCCTTTACACGCAACATTTATCACTCAAAATTTGTTTAAACTGTCGATAATGAGTAATGGTTTTGCTTTTAAAGATGAGCGTTTAAACCTAACAATTATCGCTAGAAATGGACGTGGCGTCTGGGCATTTCATTCGTTTGGTGTGTCATTTGGTAGCATTTACATGTAAAGATAAGAGCACGATTGTTTGATAGGAGGACGTTTGCATTAGTGATGACAGAAAAAACATTGCTTTGTGCAAGTGTGGATTGAAAGTAGGTGGGTGCGCCTGCGCATAGTTGGTGTACAAAAAAAGCCAAGGAGCTTGGTGAATTGACATCTAAAAAAGACTCTAGGCGTCGGGTTCAGGCGCTCTCTGAATTGGCATTATGAAAGAATCAGGTTTGAGTAAACAGAAAATAAGGAGTTTAGTGAATTGACATTTGAAGCGTTTACGATCACGAATCTTTAGTCGGAAGAAGTAGCAGAACCAGCTGGCGCCAAAGTTAAATCCTCCCTGTAGATACCATGACCGTAGCATGCGAAGTAAAAGATGGCAAATGTATTTTCGATGCTCTTTGTAGCTTCTGCGGTGCTCGCCATAACGGCCGATTGATTTACCAGCCAATGGTGGAGCACTAGGAGAGCGTGTAAAAAGAGTTGCTGTGTTTTCCCGACAGCCAATCGCTGTGCCTTTTTGGACGCAAGCAAGTACGCCCCACCAAACAATAACCCCTCCCCACGAATCGCTTGTCATTTAAACCAGGTGAACGGCCAAACGACTGCTTTTATGTGGACCAAAAGTCATGGATGAACAAAAAATGCAAGACTGCCCGCATTTACGCGTAACGATTAACGTTCACTTTTGGCCATTTAAACACATGTAGAGCGATAATCGTGGCATGTAAAAGGGCCTCAACTTTTATTCAATATTTTCTAAGTTTATTGTTAGCAGTTGTGTGCAAAAATTAATCAACATGGTAAGTTAGAAGAGGGATGCCATCTTCTTTTTTATATATATTTGGTGTAGAGGTCAAAGGTGCCTTATTTGATAAATGTTAAATATTTGGAATGTTTGTGTTGGCTTCACATTGGGGATACAGAGCTGTCATAGACCTGCAGTCGCAGGCAAGCAAAGCCTTGTTCTTGCTTTTCTTCCTTACTCTATTTTCACTCTATACTGTTGTCCAGGTGAAGTATATAGTGTTTTATTATATTAATGCTCAAAATCCATTTTACCAGGTTTAGAAATCATTAAATACAAGACTTCGAAGTCCTTAAAGTTAAATCCTTTAAACTCGATCCCCCTCATTTGTATTTCTCCTGTTAATCTTCCCAGACTGCAGTACGTCATGAATCATGCAATGGTCTGTACAAACTGTCCCTTTCTGGTCTGGATGGTGGTGACTCAATAAATAGATCCTTCTTGCTTCTGGCTGCATCAACGTTATTAAAGTTTCTTCCTGATGCTCAAGCACTAAAGCCTATTCGGGTAAGTCATGTCATTATGGTGGGAACTATGTTCACCTCAATGACTGGAGGAAGAAACGGCTTCAAAGTTGGTTCCTTTCATATAACTAAAAAAAAGAAAAAAAACCTGCTTGCCATATCATGAGTTTTATCTTATAAATCAGTAGTGGCATTCAGTATATTTTATTCATTTTGCTAGGGAAATGCGGCGGCTGCTTCGCCTTCCAGTAGCCTGTAGTTCCTTGTTTTCTGCCTGCAGTCAGCTATGTTCAGAAAGCTCCTCGTTTGCCAAATATTTAATGTAGAGTTAGTGAATAGAGGAGGAGGGAGATGCGGCTGCAAACACAACATATATCACCTTTAAGTGAAACTGCATAAAGAGGATCAGCAGTTGGGAGGTAATCTGATTTGGCCCAAAACACTTTTCTGACATCGCTTAAAGAAGAGCAGCCCAGTCGGCAAGAACGGAGGGTGAAAATGTGCATTATCCCCAAAAGGGTGTTTTCTCTTTTGGTTTTCAGGAGGCAATGATTAGTTTTTTCATAGCGGTTTGAGGTGTTTTTCAGTGGCAGCATTCTTGGGTACCTTCAGTACTCTTGTCTTGCAGTGTGTTATTGCCTGTCTGTGTTTTACTTTGTGCTAAGTTCTAGATGACAGCATCATACTTATACGGCACAGATGTGGAAATGTTTGTGGTTGTTGTCTCACCAAAAAGCCTTGGCAATATAAGAGAGCCTTGGCAATATAAGAGAGCCTTGGCAATATAAGAGAGCCTTGGCAATATAAGAGAGCCTTGGCAATATAAGAGAGCCTTGGCAATATAAGAGAGCCTTGGCAATATAAGAGAGCCTTGGCAATGATCAACTGATCGCCATGGGTCTGGTCACCAAAACTGATAGTGCAAGAAGAAAAAGCTATGGCTAAGCAGATGTTACCGTGTAGAGGCCATTGCTGGGGAAACTTGGTATTCCATTCAAATGAATGTTATCTCCTTCGTAACGGAGCTTTTATGTTTTTTTTTTCTTTTTCATTTTTACCTCCTCCCTTTAAAAAAAATCGTAACTCCTTTATTCATCGATCTAGCTGTATGAGGGCTTGTTTTTTGCCGGACGAGTTGTATTTTTCAATGGTATTATTTAATGTACCACATAATGTACTGAAAAACGTTTAAAAAAATTCTAAGTAGAGAGAAATAGGAAAAAAAACAACATTCCAACGTTCCGTACGGGACCCCTGAACATCATTCGGGGGATTTAAAAGGTTAACAGCCCCGATCGGCCGCGTGGTGTGTAGGGGCTATATTGCCCGCTGGTGTCAGCTTTAATAAACAGCTGACACCCGTGATGTATGGAGGGAGATAGCAGCACTATCTCCCTCCATACATGCCCTGCAATGGCAGGACGTAAAAACACTATGGGGCCGCCACTAAGGGCTGCTTGTTAATGGCGCTCTCCTCTGGTTCAGAGCTCAGTGTTTATTTGCCCTAATATGATATATATATATATTAGATAACCCTATATGAAGAAATCTGCGAAGGAGAGAAGGAAAAATACATGAAACGTGCAAATTGCACACGTTTGTCTAGATGTAATCTAACGTAAATCTGCAGCTTCATGTGAGTTATTCATTGTAGCCGCAGGTTGGCTTTAACTTGAGACTTGGGAACTAGATTTGGAAAGTCTTGACCCAGATCTAGCAGTTTCTGTCCTGTCTGCAGAATACTCCAGTATGCACAAGCAAGATGTTGATATGAAAGTATATAGCTATTAGAATGATGTATTTTTAAAAAACTTTTGCTATGAATCTTTATAGGTTGAAGACTATGAGGAAGAAACTATTCTACGACCTGGATGTAAAGAATATTTTTGGTTACTGTGTAAACTGATTGATAACATCCATGTCAAAGATGCCAGCCAGGTATGGTTTACTTTTCTGTTGCAATGAATGTATTTTTTGTGCTTGTATACAGTTGTAATAGTGTAGCCATACCTCTCCATCTCTGACCCTTTAGGAATACCTATTAACCTTGACACCAGGGGTAGGTTTATCATAGTGAAACTTGTGAATAAAAGTTGTACATTTTGATGCACACCATTTTTTGCATCAAAATTAGCTATTGTAATATTTTATTTGAAAAAAGTGTCGCAAAGGGGGCGAGACAACAGGAGGGGGCAGGAACTCCCATAGCCCATCAGATTTCGTATAATCTGTCAGAAACTGGCCTAACATTTGGGTGCACAGAGAGTCACCTAATTAAGATGCCTGCACCTCTCACTCCAGTTCCCTGTTTATTTAAGGGGTTTGTAGTTTAAAAAAAACAAACAAACAATACTTATTCCTCCCCAGTTAGTCTTCTTACGGCATCTTCACCTCGCTGATCTTCTCCAGTCCCAGGGTAACCCCACTGCAAGCCGGCAGGATCTTCTTCTTGTGGAGCTTCCATTCTCTGCCTTCTCCTTCCAGCAGGTCAGTGTAGGTTACGTCACTAGTGATGTAACGTTCATTGCCTAGCATGGAATGCTGAGCTATTGCCAAGACTCAGCAATAGCTCGGCACTCCCTGCTAGGCTGTGAATACTACGTTGCTAGTGATGTAGCGTACATTGTCCTGCAGGAAGGAGAATGCCAGCAATGGATGCTTCATCACCGGAGGAATCGGCTGGCTGGAGGGGAGGTGACCCGGGAGGACTGCAGGAGATGGGAGTAGATTGGCAAGGAGAAGATGTTTTAAGAAGGCTGACGGGGGAGGAATAGGTAAGTATTGATTTTTGTTTTCTAATGAGAGAACCCCTTTAAGACTGATTCGGATGTAAATCTGTTGAGCCACAGGAGGTCACATCCCTCTTATTAAGCTACACTCTCCATAAAAGTGGCAATTGTAGTGTAAGATGATTAGTTAAAAAAGTTTGTGCAGATGCAACATGCGCCAAGATTTGTGCCTATTTTTCCTCTAATTTGGTTGCAAAGGTGTAAACAAATACCCTCCATGTTTTTACGTATTTGATATGGTGTAAATGTGTTTGTACAATGACTACATAAGACATTGTATGGTACATGAATGGACGGCACTAACTTTTTTTTTTTTGTCTCAAACTTTTTTTTTTTTCTTTTCCATTTCGGGTTTAGACAACATTGCTCGATTTAGATGCACTAGCACGACATTTGGCTGACTGCATTCGCAGGTAGGTCTGTTTTCTATTGTTACTACCCTCCCTTTTAAAGGGGTGTTCTTAGCTCAGTCAGTCGTGGTCAAGATGGCAATACTTCTCTATACGTGGTGCATGGTGGCTGGGGATACGGAAACAGCTGCTACTGTTTCTGCAACTCCAATCAACTTCTCTGTGGCTTACTGAAACTGTGTAGAGTAGCCCTCTTTGCTTTTATAATCCATGCCAACCCCAACCACTGCATACAGTCCACATAGATCTGGGGCTCTCACACCCAAGGCTTTTATGGCATATAATGTGGATATGTCCTAAAAGTCCGAAACAGGAATATCCATTTAAGCTTTTTTGCTGAAGCTGAAATAAGTTATTCAATTTCCTAATATACTTTCTGCTTAAATTCTAGATCAGCCAAACCCTCTGCTTGTTGTCATTGATTGGTAGTCTTCATTGGTTACTTCCACGCGATGCTTTGTCTTGATCGTGTGGTAATCACACAGATGCCCGTCTACTTACAGTGCAGTTATAAGGACTCTCTTATACCATTCTCTGCACTGGTAAACCAACAGAAGGTTCCCATTCAATGACAACAGACTACTGTACTTAAATTGTATTAGAAAATTTGATGAATTCTCTTTACGAGTACCTGCACTTTCATAAAAGGTGTATAGGAAGCTTCTGTATACCGCTATGAGGCTGTCTTCAGCTGTCAGAAGCAGTCGAAAAAGAATAGCCGAGGCCGCACAACGCTCAAGTAAGCACTGCAGCCAACTTATTCTAGCAATTAGTGGGGGTTTCATCTGCGGGACCCCCACTGATCAATACTTTTGACGTGTCTCTGCCATTTTCAAAAGTTTTCTGAAAGCGCAGGTACTCTTTAAGCTTTAAAGAATACCCCATTTACTCTTAAGCAAACCTAATTATTTCATGTTCCTTAATAGCAGAGAAATCCTAGATTACCAGGATGGCAACATAGAAGATGATGGGATGACAGGACTCCTGCGCTTGGCCACCAGTGTCATCAAACACAAGCCACCTTTTAAGTTTTCAAGAGAAGGGCAGGTGGGTTGATCATTTACGATGCTAATGATCTAAGGGGTTTTCCGTGATTAAAGTATTGATGCGCTCTTCTCAGGATGGGTTATGTCGCCCCCTCCCCCATAGGCCTGTGACATTACATTCATCACTCACATGGTCAATGTGAAGCTGAGTCTCATTCAAATGAATAGGATTGAGCTGCCAATACCAGACGCCATTGCTGCAAATCACTGCAGTCTCTTGAACCATCTGATTGCCAGGGATGCTGGGAGTCAGGCCACCACTGATCTGATATTGATGATTTATTCTGGGTCACTGATCTCTTTAGTCTCGGCAAACTCTTTTAAAAGTAAATGTGTTGGACTTTGTCCAAGATAGTAGTTTACTGTGCTTTTTGTTACTTTTTTTCAGGAGTTCCTCCGAGATGTTTTTAACCTACTGTTCATGTTACCAAGTTTAAAGGACAGATTGCAGCCCAAATGTAAATCCCATTCTTCCCGAGCTGCAGCATATGACCTCTTAGTGGAAATGGTGAAGGGCTCCGTGGAGAACTACAGACTGTTACACAACTGGGTGATGGCGCAGCACATGCAGTGTAAGAGCCCGAGGCTTTAGAATACTTTTATGGCTGTCCTGTGTTGACCTTTCACCACTTCATGACCTGGAGTTGTTGCTTTTCCTTTAAGGCCCAATGTCTATGAGCGGATTTTAATTATAAAATCTGCACAGGTCTCCCGTGTGGCAGACCTGCACCTCTTGCCCGCCCGTAGGGATGCATTAGCATCCGCACAGCAATTTAAAGCATGCGGTTGTGATTTTTTTTTTTTTTTTTTAATTTTCCCCGGCGTGTGGATCGCACGCGCAGGAAGAAATCGCAGCATGCTCCATTTTCCTGCGGGTTTCGCAGGGACGGCTTCCATTGAAGTCAATGGAAGCTGTCCGATGTGCAGCACACCTACAGCTGTCACTGTGGCTGTGCCGTAGATCCGTGGGAAAGCAGGAGATGTAAAAAAAAACAGCACTGCACATGTGTCGGGCGCGTTGGCCGACGCTCCCAGATGCACCCGCCGTTCTGAAGAAGATCTGGCCGGCTAAGAGGAGATCTGTGCTGGATCCGGACAGGTAAGAAAGTGTCTTTTCCTCTCCATGTCTGCGGGCACGCACAAATACCACTGCGGGATTCAGCAGTGGACTCCGTTCATGCAAGTTAACATGAGGCTTAACTTTTCGGAGTTGTTGACTTTTTAAAAAAAATGTTTAACGGCAAACACTGTGATAATGTAGTAATATAGTTATTTCTTGATTAAATTAGAGGGGAGCTGTCAGCCCTCCTGACTAGTCTGTTTGTAAAGACTCTGTTCCCTGTGAAACAACACATTTGGAACATCTTTTTATAGAATTGTACTCCTTATTAATAAGACTTGTCCTTATATATTGGTAATGTCATCACTGATTGCGCATTGTCAGACTGGTTGTCAGTAAGTAACAAACACACGGAACAGATTAGGTCTGTTGAGGTTTTTACATATTCTCCAATAACCCCCAGCTAGACTAAAGACGCTTTTACACAGGCCGACTGTCTTTTTTAAACTAGAGCGCTGATGTCACATCTAAGGTCGTCAGCGCTAGTGCAGAGCATTCAAACAGAAAGTCTTGCCGCAGGATCGCGGGCTTCTCGTCTGCTTCTCGCTCAGCACTTAACCTCCTATGGGAACGAATTTTATGTGATAATTAGAGATGAGCGAGTATACTCTGTAAAGGCAATTGCTCAAGCGAGCATTGCCTTTAGCGAGTACCTGCCCGCACGAGATGAAAGGTTCAGGTGCCGGCGGCGGGCAGGGAGCTGCGGAGGAGAGCGGAACGGAGGGGAGATCTCTCTCTCCCCCCTCCCCCCCGCTCCCTCCTGCTGACAGCCGCTACTCACCGCTCCCCCGCGCCGGCACCCGAACCTGCAGTCTCGAGCGGGCAGGTACTCGCTAAAGGCAATGCTCGCTCGAGCAATTGCCTTTACTGAGTATACTTGCTCATCTCTAGTGATAATCCTTCTGTGGAAATGGGACTTACGTACACTTGAATTTTGTTTCCCATGCTCCTTAGTCAGACATCCTAATGGAAAAAAAATAGAAAATGATTATATTTCTGTTTTCGTATCCATGACTTCTAGCTTGGTAATCCCGGCGAGCAGTTGCAGCTTTCTTAAGATAATTGCAGAGTTACAATTCTGGGGCTAGCTACCAAGAATATTTGTTTCCTTACTGACTCCTAATAAAGTAGATCCAAGATACATTCCTCGAAGAATGTAATGAAATGAAAGTGCTGAAACACAAAGTTTAAAGTTGAAGTTTTTTAAAAAAAAACAAACTGATGATATTTACTTAAAGGGGTTGTCCAGTTGTAAACTATTGATAAGCCTATCCCCAGGATAGACCATCAATAGTAGATCAGTGGGGGTCTGCCATCCAGGAGCCCTACTGATCAGCTGTTTTCCAGACCAGTATGCTGGTGCATAGCGCTGATTTCTGCAGGAAATAGACAGCTCAGTTCCCACTGCAGTGGCCAGGCATGGTACTGCAGGCCAAGTTCCCACTGAAGTTCCATTCATGTGCACACTGACCTGGACAACAGCTGATTTAGTAGTGGTCCTGAAGGGCACCCCCCTTCCCCACTAATCTACGATTGATGGCCTATCTGCAGATAAACCATTCATTATGTGATTAGTAGGTGAGTGGAAGAGGCAGTAATATGGTTTCCGACTTTATTTTTAAAATGAATTCTGGGCTAGGCTATGTCAGCATCACAATTCAGACTGGACTACAATATTAAATATTGATAAAGATGCAGTTAAGGTAGTAATTGCTAGAGGGATAAGTAGACCTGATAACTAGCATTGAGAACAAAGGCAATAGCTATTAAAATGAGCTAGTCTACTATTTCAATGAAAATGAAATAAAAATGAATGTTAAATCTCTCTATTTTTGTCAGTGATTCAGTCATCATGTGTATACAACTAAAACTCGTGCCCCGTTCCTTTACATGACAGAATCACATTCACAGCAATTATTTGATTAGTACTGATTATCAGAATTGTTCCATTCAGTTCTGATAATTAGCCTATGTTAAGGAAATGCTGTGAATGTCATTTCCTTCAGTAGAAAAGTAACTTAGTATTTTTAGCATGTTTAGAATAAAAAATGAACAAAACAGGAAGATTTAAAATCCAGAAGAGATTAAAAATTTTTTTTCGTTTTTGTCCAAATCGCCTGTCCTCTACTGCCTATTAAATTCATCAAGTTCTCCAGATAAAGAAATGGTCCTAGTTAGAGATGAGCCAGCGTACTCGGAAAAGCACTACTCGCTCGAGTAATTTGCTTTATCCGAGTATCGCTGTGCTCGTCCCTGAAGATTCGGGTGCCGTCACGGAGCGGGGAGCTGCAGGGGAGAGCGGGGAGGAACGGAGGGGAGATCTTTCTCTCCCTCTCTCCCGCCCGCTCTCCCCTGCTCCCCGCTGCGACTCACCTGTCAGCCGCAGCGGCACCCGAATCTTCAGGGATGAGCAGAGCGATACTCGGATAAAGCCAATTACTCGAGCGAGTAGTGCTTTTCCGAGTACGCTCGCTCATCTCTAGTCCTAGTAGCACCACTCTGCTTAGGCTAATTGATGGAGAATGTGAATGCGAGTATAGGGTACATGGGATTTCTATACATGAGAAGCTCTCTAACGACAATATACAGTATGTTTTAATTTGCTAAATTATGACCTCTGATTGGCACGGTTCTAGAATTATATTCTTGCACTTAAAGTTATTTTCCCATCATCTTTTTACCTTTTTCTAAATGCTGTTCCATCTATTTTAAACTACAGCTTCCCATGCACCTTACAAGTGGGACTACTGGCCCCATGATGATGTCCGGGCTGAATGTAGGTTTGTTGGACTCACAAATCTTGGAGCTACTTGCTATTTGGCGTCTACCATTCAACAACTGTACATGATACCTGAGGCGAGGCAAGCCATCTTTACTGCTAAGGTATTTGAATAGTATGCCCTATATTCTTATACTGTTAGAGGATTCTGCCACAAACAGCTGCCTTTAATGAAATGGAGGCGTTTGTCCTCAATCCAACCAGCTTTACTATATTTTTCTTATCAGTACGGCTAGGCTCACACGACCGTGTTTCACCACTTTGGAGCCGGCCTATCGCTGCGTGGGGCAGTGATTTTGCACTGCACATGACAGCGTATCTCATGCACACTGTCATCCGCAGTCTTTCTAGTTTTTTTCTTTTATTTCTGTAAATTTCGCGCTTCGCATTGGTGTGTATAAACGCTGCACATAAGCAATGCTCATAGACCACAGTGGGCTCAGTCGCAGGTAATACATGGCAGAATAGAACATGTGCTGTTTTTTTGTGCGCATATTATATACATTGACTATTCGCAAGTGTCAACAGATCACTGAAAAGCAATGTACTTTCATAGTGCACATAATATGCGGCGCAATTACGCTTGTGTCAGTCTGGCCTAAGATGTAAGATGGGAAGGAGTTTTAATCACATTGTCTTTTGTAGAAAGCTTTATATTACATTGGTTATTCCTTTGATCTTTTGCAGTATTCAGATGATATTAAACATAAGACTACCTTACTGGAACTTCAAAAAATGTTTACTTATTTAATGGTAAGTGGCTTGTCCAGTTGGTAATGCAATTCTTAACTCTTATGTGCTACGTTTGATGATTAGAGGAACCTCATTGCTTTCTTCTTGGGCCTTACAGCCTTATATGTTCAATGAACATGATTTTTAAGGGTGCAAAATGATCTTTCAGGATTTTTGGGGATGCTTGAAATATAAGCCCTCCTCCAAAAAAATAAGCCCTAGTTACATTTAATAATAAAAGATCAATTTAAATAGTATCCAGACAGCTATATATGTAAAATCCCTTGGAGCGAAAATGAATATAAGACCCTGTCTTATTTTGGGGGAAACGGGTATAAGGCTGTGTTCATAATTGGCCTCTGAATCTCTGTTTGGTGCATCTCATGTGGATTCCTCCAAAGATCCCGCATATAATGGCACAGTATGCTTTGCTATTTTGTCCAGGAAATCCTTGACTGTGTACCGGAAGCTAGTCGGACCCCATTATAGTCATTGGGATCTGTTTACTTCTATTATTGGATTGATCCTTTCTGGCAGGGATTCTCAATGCTGGTGTGAATGTCAGCCTAAGCTGTTTTAATGGCTGTATTTATTACAGGAGAGTGAATGTAAAGCTTATAACCCCAGACCCTTCTGCAAGACCTACACCATGGACAAACAGCCGCTGAACACGGGAGAGCAGAAAGACATGACCGAGTTCTTTACAGACCTCATTACTAAGATAGAAGAAATGTCTCCTGAGCTGGTGAGTTCTACTAACTATTATCTCTTTGATCTACTATTATTAACAGAGCGGTACTAACTTTTTCTTTATGTTCCTCCCCACTCCATCCACAGAAAAACACGGTCAAAAGTCTGTTTGGAGGTGTAATAACTAATAACGTAGTGTCTTTGGTAAGTTGTCTTAGAGTATGTGTTGTATGATGTACTTTGTATAGGTTTGTGGGAGTGCGACGGCGTTAATGTGAGAAGAGAATGTCTGCAGGTATGTTTGCACGAAACTGTTTTGATGCATCAGTTTTGCATCAGTTGCAAATATTGCTGCAAATAATCTAAAACTGAACTTCGAAAAAAGTTTCATACAGATCTACCACAGGTAAAAAAAATAAAATGAGTGTAATCTCATGCAGTGATAAGAATCTACCCAAATTTTGTACCCATATAAGTGTTTCCACAATTTCATCCTTTCTGACAGCAGGTGCATTTTGGGCAATACACTTGCCTGAGGTTACGGCATAACGCCCCCAGTCTTGTCTGTAGGTCCAATTCTAATTGATGCATGAGACGCTCCGGTTGTTAGACAGTTGTAACTTGCCACGTATATTCATGCACAACAAAATGTACTTGGTTTATAGTAACTTGGTACACGTATTCCGTAATTTATTTATTTTAGCCTTTTGCTTTCAGGATTGTGAACATGTTAGTCAAACAGCTGAAGAGTTCTACACGGTCAGGTGTCAGGTGGCTGATATGAAAAACATCTATGTGAGTAGGATTGATACCTCAGTTCTGTACTCCTATTATGTACGCGCAATTCTTACTGAGCTTTAATAGCGGTCTACAAATATCTGAAGGGCTGTCAAAGTGCAGAGGGATCAGCCCTATTCTCATTTGTACAAGGAAAGACCAGAAGCAATGGGATGAAACTGAAAGGTAGGAGACGCAGATTAGATATTAGACAGTGAGGGGGTGATCAATGAGTGGAACAGTTTGCCACAGGAGGTGGTGAGTTCTCCTTCAATGGTCGTGTTCAAACAAAAGCTGGACAGATATCTGTCTGGGATGATTTAGTGATCCCGCATTGAGCAGGGGGTTGGACCCGATGACCCTGGAGATCCCTTCTAACTCTACCATTCTATCATTCTGTGCGTGCGTAGAAAATGCAGCTGAAACCGATGATGAATGGCGAAAACTGGGTAGAACTCAGCATTGCTTTTTCCTTCATACATACATTAAACTGTATTTAGTGGGCTACATTTTATTTCATGGAATGTATAGAACACTTGAGTGTTGGTTAAGCAAAATCTGCGTAAGTGTAATTGTAGACTTGTAGATTCTATGTATAGAAGAATGGATAGCAGCATTCATAGAAGCAATGATATCTGCCTATCAGTTGATTGGGATTGACAATCTGTTCATATGTAGGGCATATTGATGACATAGAGGAGGGGCCTTTACTTAAGCACCTCTCAGTGAGCCTGTTTTTACTTGGGATAATTCCTCAGTCCCAATGGCTCCTTGTCGAGGACATACACTTGCTGAGAACTCTTTCAGTGCTGTTGAATATAGCTAGTACAATGGGGGGGGGGGGGGGGGTAGTGGGGGCAAAGGACTTCATTGAGCAAATGCTGAAAGCACACTTGACACTGGCTTCTGTATGAAGACCTGCTTCCGAGCATTCCGCACCTTCTTATTAGCCTAAATGTAACACGTTTTACTGAGATTTTAATCCATTGCTGTAAAAAGCAAAATTAATGTGTTTTATGGCAATTTATTTGCTGGATAATTATGCTGTGATGGATTTTTTTTCCTTTTGAGTATGCCTAAACACATTTGAAATGAATGCCAATTTACTTCGTTCTCCTACAAAGAAGAGTGACTATCTCTCTGGGGTGAACATTAAAAAAGTAGTCACTTTGAGGGTGGTCCGTATATTATGGCACTGTTGATCAGATGCTCAATGTGAAAAAGGTCACTGAATGAAATAATTTTTTGAAAAAAAGCTTTCCCCCTTCTAACTTCATTCACTTTCTCTAAATATGTTTTTCTCTAAATGGGTTTTTAAAAAAATGAACTTTATGAAAAAGCACTATTGTATATATGTAGGTTATATCAAAAAAGTAATAATTAAATAGGCCCATGACTGAAGTTGAATGATTGTCTTTTTGTAAGAAAGGGATTAAATACTGTTTGTTGTTTCCCAAGGAATCACTGGATGAAGTTACCATCAAGGACACATTGGAAGGTGACAACATGTACACCTGTTCCCACTGTGGCAAGAAGGTGCGAGCAGAGAAAAGGTAAGTCTTCCCCTGGGGGTTTATTATTATGCTGCTGCTTTTGGGTGTATGCAGATAAATCATGGGACACAAGCATGAAAAATAGACTAAAACTGACTTATAGTAATTAGATTTCCCTTTTTCAAAACAGATTGAAAAACGAACAATGTGATCTGTTTGCTATGGGCAACAATTACTCCTAGTCTCCCCTTGTATCTAGTCTTTCTTTTTATTTGTCCTTCTTTAGGTACCTGGTTTTATACTACTGTATATACTCGAGTATTAGCCAACCCGAGTATAAGCAGAATCAATAAGTTTTACCTCAAAAAACTGGTAAAACTTATTGACTCGAGTATAAGCCTAGCTGTACTCGAGTATATACTGGGTAAAAAACAAACAAAAAAACCCCGCAATACTCGCCTCCCAGCCGGAGTCTGTGTTCCCGGCTTTACGGCAAGCTGCTTGAGAATTCTCCCCACTATCATCCCCCTGTTCGGCTTTGAATTCCCCCGGCGTGAGCGCTGTGTAAGTAAGCACTGTGATTGGATCGAGCGCCAGCCATTCACAGCCGACTCTCAATAAACCAATCACAGCGCTGACGTCGGGGAAATTCAAAGCCGAGCAGGGAGATGATAGCGTAGAGAATTCCCAAGCAGCTTGCCGCACCGCCGGGGAGATCATCGCGTCGGGGACACAGACGCTGGCTCGGAGGTGCATATTGCTTTTTTTTTTATTTTATTATACCTCTATCGAGTATAAGCTGAGGGGGGGGGGGGGGGGGGGCTTTTACAGCATTAAAAAATGTGCTGAATACGCGGCTTATACGGTATACACGGATTTTTTTTTTTACATTTCTTTTTATTTTACCACTTTTAATTTCTTTCAGTCCTTTGCTTCCAGGTTATGTTCGTCATATTAGTGTGATAGCTCCCATCTTAAAGAGGTTTTCTGAGAGCAAAAATAACTAAAATTGTCCAAAATTATAAAAATAGTTCTTCTTGATAAACTTACTTTCAGAATTCTTAGTCATTGTGTCACTGCCTCATCATATCTTCGTTTACAGTCCCGCTTAAAAGGGTTTCCTCAGAACTTAACTCCGCACAAATCAACAGTTTAACTTGCTGAAAAACTTTCTCTTGTGTAGTTTACTGTCTTCACTTTCCTCTTCGCAGCCAAACTGAAAAGGAACTATTATGGAAGGTAGTCAAAGCAGGCTCAAGTGATTGCTCTGGAAAGGCTATTTTCAGTCGCCATCAGGGGTCAGGGCAGGAAATGAAGGCGCTAGTTTCAACCCCATTGAAATCAGTAGGAGCGCCGTGCTTCTCTTACAAATCCTGCTCCTCTTATGGTCAGGATTGGCTGTTCGGACCATTGTCGGCGTCCGACCCTGCTGTACTGACAGCAGGCCGGCCGATCAGCTGATGGACACTGATCCCCCATCGATCAACTACTGATGACCTATCCAAGAGATAGGTCATTATTTGTAAAGGGCCGGAATAAGCCTTTAAAGTGGAATGGAGCTAATTAGTCCCTGCAGGTCCTGCACACAGGTGCTGATGAGCACACACACCATTTCACTAACGAGAAGGCGAGCCCTGCTGTGCTTAAGTGCAGTAACTGTAGGGACTAGTACTTCCATATATCTGCAGTTTAAGTGTCCCAAACTGAGACTTATCATGGCTGTCGGGTTTCTGGGGCTTTTAGCCCTTCTTTTTTACCAGAACACCACTGTAAACTTCATACATTATGGCAGAGTAGGGGCACACAACTTATTTGCATAGCTCTTTAGTCGTTCATGTCAAATTTGCCTCTCACAGAACCCATCCAACCTATTAGCTCCTAGTTTGATACCGTCAGATGTTTCTTTAATATTTGCAGGGACATACGTGCTGACTTATTGTGTGCTGTTCATTTCAGAGCTTGTTTTAAGAAGTTGCCACGGATATTAAGCTTTAATACAATGCGGTACACATTTAACATGGTCACCATGATGAAGGAAAAAGTCAACACTCATTTCTCTTTCCCTCTGCGACTCGATATGACGCCCTACACAGAGGATTTTTTAATGGGAAAAAATGATCGAATAGAAGGTAATTCATGTTAAAAACCTAAGTTTGAGCCATTGCCAAATTCACCAGTAATGATGGGATATGTTGCTAGGGCCAACTTTTGAGGTTGGAGAAATTTCTCAAAAAGGGGGGGGGGGGGGGGCATCCAAAAATTTGGACATATGAGGTCTGTGGCTGGATATACCTGGCTTGGCTCCTCTAACTGTATTCATTGGATTTTTTTTTATACAGGTGATTAACCTTTTATTTTAAACTGATTAAAGGAATTGTCCAACATCTAAAAAAAAAGTTTTTTAACCAGCTGCCTATGTACTAAAATAACAAAAGGAACAATACTTGCCTCTCCTTCTCCGGTAAATAGCGCAGAAGCTCTCATGGTGATCTATGTCCATGCTAACAGCAGAAGTTAGGGGCTGCCTTAGCCAGTCAGAGGCCGCATCATCACCTTCCCAGTTCTTGGCATTAGGGTGTCCAGGATGTGAGCACTGATGCCAGAAGAATGGATGATGAAGTTGCAGCCTCTGATTGGCTGTAGATGTCATCTGACTTCTGCTGTCAGCACAACTGGGATCACTGCGGGAGCCTCTATGCCATTTACCAGGAGAAGATGAGAGTTGAGTATTGCTGTTTTTGCCATTTTAGTGCATGGCCAGCTGTTTAAACATCTTTGAAGTCTGACATCCTCTATAATCAGACTAGGAGATATCCTTTAACATTTCCCTACTTTCTCCCCATTGCAGTAACTGTGTAATTACTTAATACATATATGGTTAGTATAAAACCAGTCACAACCTCCATCCAAAATATAATTTGTGTGCTGCATCGGTTAATATTTTAGGTTTAAAAGAGGATGGCGAAGAACTGAAGGAGACTGAGAGCTATGAGTACGATTTAATTGGTGTCACTGTTCATACTGGTACCGCTGATGGGGGTCATTACTACAGCTTCATTAGAGACATTGTGAACCCACATGCTTACAAGAATAATAAGTGGTAAGTTTGCAGACTCCTCCAGTACTGACTCATCAAATCGGTTGTAGTATTGGATAATGTAGCCTGGACAAATCCCACTCAAATATAAGCCCGCACTTAAATATCCCAGTCTCAGGACTGAGGACGGCATTAACATAGAAATACTCTGTAAGTACGTGCTGTGAATTCCTATTACAGTACAACCTGCGAATAAATCCAAAAATTCGTAAAACAGCAAAGCATGCTGCATGCTTGAAAGTTTTCAGGATGCACTCCTGTCCACACATGTAGGTTTTTGTAAACTCCATTCATGTGATTTTATATTGTAATTGTGGAACAGTGTCAGCAGAATGTAGGCATTGTCAGCAGTGTGCAGGCTACGGGGGGCATTGTCAGCAGTGTGCAGGCTACGGGGGGCATTGTCAGCAGTGTGCAGGCTACGGGGGGCATTGTCAGCAGTGTGCAGCCTACGGAGGGCATTGTCAGCAGTAGTGCTGACACTTTTTTACTGTTTAAAGGATAGCGACACCTTTTTTGCTTTTTTGTTTTTGTTTTCTAAATGCGAAATGAAACATTTTTTAAAAATGGTCTTTACATTTCCTGCCACTTTGCTGCTGTAGAGTCTGTAATTCTTTCACATAGCTGGTTGTCCTGCTTCTTACATAAAACCAACAACACACTGCTCATGTCTGTGTCCGCGCTTTCTGCTCTACCCCTCCCTTCTCTGTTAGAGAGAACAGCTTTGAAGGGCGGACACGGAAGCTCGGATTGTGAAGGGGGGGGGGGGGGGGGTGTTAAAGCATCTAGATTACATAAAAATATAATATAAAGTAGTAGTTTTATTTTATAATGCTGAAAACACATTACACAACGACCTGAATTATAACATTAACTCTTTATTTAGAGCACCCGGTGAAAGCCATAATGAAAATCTGCAGAATTTCTTTTTTTTTTTTTTTTTTTGCTCGATTATTCCATGAAAATAATTATGTACAGATATGTACTTTACCTTTTTTCCAAATGTGTGTCATGAGATAACCGCTTATAAAAACAGAATTTTGTGGTACTCTGTCACAAGATCTCTATGGTATATGTATCTGTTGTGGCCGAGGTTTTGCTAGCATTTCACAAAATTTTATTGAATTGGTTTCATGTGAAATTGCAGTCCATATAGGGATTATCTGGGACTGCTGAGACTTTCACTGTTGATGATCAATTTTCGGGAGAATAGGTCATCAGTGGTAAAAGTCAGAACAATCCTCGACAACTTCTTTAGCCAAATTAGAGATAAAATAAGGGTGGACACCTGAGTAAACCAAAAATTTGCGTATCTCCAAATTGCTTCTGTTAACCAGTTGTTGTCTCGGCCAGTTTTGGCGGTGAGTTCTTGGTTTTTAATCTCCATTTTCTAAGAGCCATAACTTTTTTGACAATATATACGCATCTACTAGCTTGCGTTGGTCGCATCCTTTTTGTAATATACTTGTATTGAAAATTGTGTTGATTTACCATTGTAATTCACATATGAAATGGCTGCTGAAAAGGGTCTCCCTTCCAGCTTCTCTGCAATCCACTGTCATTGGGTACAGAGCTTCAGTCCTGGGAGAGCAGAGTGATGGGCATTCAGATACTGCTCCACTTCTGATTGGACCATATTTCCACATAGAAGTTAGAACTAGGAAGTGCAGGACAGTGAACTTCTGGCAGAATGCTAGGCTTGCTTCAAACTTTTATGAAAGTGGACAGCAGACAACAGGGCAACAGAAAAATGGGGTAGACCACCTGAAAATCAGAGTTTATAGACCTGAAACGGTACAAACAGCAGCAAATGAGAGGGTAAGGCCGCTTTCACACAGCCAGAAAATTGCGCAATATTTTTGTGTTGCAAGTCACACAAATCTCGCAAAATATGAACACCATTCTTTTGAATGAAGTTTATATATATATATATATATATATATATATATATATGCGCCATGCGGTGCGGAAAACAATCGTGGCATGTTCTAACTTTTCGTGTTCCTCGGAAAGCATAGCACATAGTTTTCAGTGGGACTGTAAAACGCATTGCGTAGTGTGCGATGTGCACGCGAGTGTGATGCGAGGTTTCCTACTAAAAACATTGGGAAACACTTGCTGATCCACCACCACGGCTAAAAGGCATGCCTCATAATTGCAACTACCCAGAAGTGTTAAGAGGCTGTTTTAACAGAAAAAAGCCTTGCACGTTGGTGAGTACGATATTGGGACGCGTTTCATGGCCCGGTATTGTCCTCGCCCGTGTGTAGGAAGCCTCCGGAGAACCTGTTGTATTTCAGATAACTTGTTGAAAACTCAGGTGCTTTTTAAAAAGGAGTAATTTAAGGGGAATTACTGTTAGAAATTTTCAATTTTTGTCATCAGCACAGTACCGCTGCATCCTGGTTAAAAAATGTTTAATGGAGAGATTTGTATTAACACTTTCAGTACTGAGCATTTTCTGACCTTCAGGTTGCGAGAATTTTTTTCATTTTTGCATTAACGCATTTTGAGAGCTGTTGATTTCTGAAACCAAAAGGCAGTGGATGATTTGTTCAGTCGACCATTAAAACCATCTACTATACTTAAGGTTATAATTTGCCCCCATTAAAAAAAAAAAAATTCTAATTTTTCTTTTCTTTATCCTAGGTATCTTTTTAATGACGCTGAAGTGAAGCCTTTTGATTCAGCGCAGCTTGCGTCAGAATGTTTTGGTGGGGAAATGACGGTAAGTTGAACCGCTGACTGTCCTATAACCACAAAGTTCCGTATTCTGTGCGGACTATCTTCCTTACAGCAGTAACGGCAGTAATGTTGAAAATAGTCTTCCGTTTTCTAATGGCCATGGATTAAAAAAAAGAAAACCGTTTGTACCCCGGTTATAGAAGATTGTTGACTACTATTCTGTGGTATATGCAACAAAGGAAGAGCTGTACTGTAATAGTTCCATGAGTTACATATCTGCGCTAGAATACAATGTAGGTAGGTCTCAAGAACACACAAAATATTTGCACAGATAAGCAAAATACAAAAAAATGTTATTAAAGTACCAAATGTATTTGAGGCAATGTACTATAAAACTTAAATCTATTGGCTAATTTCAAATGAAAAATGATGTTGCAGAATCTTGCTAGGGACGTAGACAACAGAAAAACGTACTTTATGTCCCCTCTATTTCTGTGAGAGGTCCTAACAGAATTCTAAGGTCCACACGTAGGATTTCTGCAGACGTTCCGCTTTTGGAATCCACTTCTTTTTTTACATCCCATTGAATTTATTGGGAATTTGCATTATAGTTCATACGGCGCAGAATTAAAATCCACATGACAGTGATAATACAATTGTCGTGCCCATTCTGGAGACACATTTGCATGCGGCATCTACTTATAGAAGTCCGTGTTAACTATGCAGATTTCTGATGTAAATTTCTATTGCAATCCAAGGCAGATATTTTTTCCAGCGCAGAATTTTGCTGGTGTAAATAAAGCCGCCTTCAGGAAATCTCTTCCACACGCTGCAGGATAGAAAACCTACAGCACAAGTCGACCTGCACTGCAGATTTTGAATCTACAGCATGTCAATTTATGTTGCTGATTTTTCTCTTCAAATGAGGTTGTGAAATCTGCATCAAAATGTGCATGTAGGCTGTGGATTTTGACACGTATCCACACCAAATTCTGCAACTTGTGAACATACCCTAAGGCCTCATGTCCACGGATGGGCCGGGTTCCGTGGGCGGGAGCCCCACCGCTGGATCCCACCCTGTCCATGGCATGAGGACAATACTTACCAGTCCGGGTGCGTGCAAGTCGTCCGGCGTCTCCTCCGTGCACGTGGGCGGGCGGCTCGGCCAGCTTGCCCCCTGCACATGCGCAGTGGAGATTTTTCTTTTTTACATCTCCTGTTTTCCCACAGGACCCGCAGCACAACCGGAGTGACAGTTCCAGGTGTGCTGCAGATCGGTTGCTTCCATTGACTACAACAGAAGCCATCCCTGTAGGACCCGCGGCAAAACGCAGCATGCTGCGATTTGTTTTCTGGACTGGAAGGTCCGGAAAATAAACCTGCATGGTTTAATTAAGCTGCGGGCGCCCATGAATAGTCTGCGGGTTGCGTGAACTCTGGATTATCCGCACGGGTGCCCCGCGCGGAATTTAAAACCCTAAGGCTCTGTTTTCATCCTCACTGTGGTGTCCACAGCACTGTGCTGGATATGTTGCACGATCCCATTGGCCTATATATAAAATAGGAAAAATGGCAGCCCATTAGATGAAGGCATGCAGATGTGAACAGAATTTTCCGTACATATGACTTGTAAATATATATCATTTTGCATATGTGTGTTGGTGTAAGCTGACATTTACATTTTAAACAGCAAATTCAGCAGCAATTGTTGTAAAACAAACCTAAAAATGTTCTGTCTTGTTTTTTCCCCTAGACAAAGACATACGATTCTGTAACAGATAAATTTATGGACTTCTCTTTTGAAAAGGTATGTGAAGAATGGTCTGTGTACATTTAAAGGCCATGGAGACCTTCTATGCATGAAAAATCAATACACGCATCTTACAAAGTCCCTGCAGAAAACAATTGATGCACTTATCTGTTTTGTTTTTTTTTGCATTGAGTTTTTGTTTTAATGCATGTAGAAAGCCTCGTACTTGCAGTGCCTTAATCCCTTCACTGAAGTTTGTTGCTTGGGGAGTATTCCCAGCACTGATCAGCTGGTCTCTCTCATGAACCGCAAAAGCTCAGCTTCCCCCTTTTTTAGAGGCTTTGTAGCCATGTCCACTCAATATTACTCAATGGGGGATTACTCCATTACAAAGTGGGGGATGAGGCTTCGCACCGACCTCTGTTACTGCGGCACTGACAGGTTGCGCTCGCACAGCTAATTGGTCGAGGTCCCGAGTGGTGGATGATAGGTCATCAATAGTATTTTTAACCAGAAAACCACTTTAAACTGTTCTGATTCTGTTTCGTTTGTCTAGATTATGTAACAGTTTCCATATTCTGCTTGATCTGTTATTTACATCTGTACCCAATCAGGGCAGGGACCTAACCTGTCTGCTCAGTACTCATTTTGCTAGGCATATGGGAAGTTCCTGTTCAGTTCTCCCTAAGAGTATAGCATTTGGAAGGATGGCACTTGGTCCTCTGGAAGCAGTTGCATATGTCTATGTGAATAGTAGGCGCTAATTGTTGTCCCCCCCCTCAACCCTTTTTAGACTCACAGTGCATATATGCTGTTCTATAAGCGTGTGGAACCAGAGGAGGAAACCAGCAAAGAAGTGAAGTTTGATGTCTCTTCAGAACTTCTTGAGGTATGTAAAGTAACTGCAGAACTGTGATATGGATCACCATCAGATCTATCTTGGATGCATACACAATCATGCTTCTGCGTTTTGGTTTGTTTTTGTGCTCACACCTACCAGTTTTATTTGTAGCTACCCCAAAAAAATGAGCACAGCTTGCTGAGAAGTAAATGCTTATGTCCTCAGGCTACACACATTGTGTTTTTGCGTGTACGCTGGAAAGCCTGCCGACTGTGTGTTGAATATGTCCATAGACGAAGGCCAAAAGAGTGTTTTAGCCTCCATCTGGCCATCATACATCCGTATGCCCCTAAAGGAGAAAAAAATGCAGTACTCTAGCAAATTATGCTATTCCATGTAGTAGTACCCAGTAAAAAAATATACTTTTTTAATGCCATCCGTTTAATGTATACATCCTGGTGTATATTTTCATCTGAGACTCTAGACGCAGTGTGAGCATAGTCTTATTGGTGAATGCTCTGAAGCATGTTACAGCAAAATTAAAATTGACGAAAATATGTTTTGCAGTGGATCTGGCATGACAACATGCAATTTCTGCAGGACAAGAATATTTTTGAGCACACATATTTTGGGTAAGCATCCTAAAGTTTGCATCACTTTGCTTTACTTCTGCAGGTTTGAAATTCAGCCTTTTTCATTTTGTTATTTAGGTTTATGTGGCAGCTATGCAGCAGTATCCCAAGTACACTACCAGACCCCAAAGCAGTATCACTAATGACTGCCAAGGTAATACTCATTGTCTGCACAGGCAAGATACATACAGGATGACAATTATGAAAAAAAAATCAATAAAAAGCAGTTTAAAAGTCCTATGTTCCTCAAAATGGTACCAATACAAAGTACAGGTTGCCTTGCAAAAAAAGGGCCCTGGCAAAGCCCCATCGAAATAAAAAAAGGTCATGGGTGTCAAAGGATGGCGACATATTGCAATTAAATAAGGGGATGGATATATATATATATATATATATATATATATATATATATATATATATATATATATATATATATATATATATATATATATATATAAATAAATGTTACACATATTGTTGCAATTGTACCAAACCACGGAGTAAAGACACGTCATAATTACTGCATCCCCCAAAGTCTCCCACTTGGAGATTTTTAAAAGTATTCCAGTATATTATATAATACACTAAATCGTACCACTGAAAAATAAAAAAAACTCATCCCACAAAAAACAAGCCCTCAAGTAAAGTACTGGCCCAAACTTTTGAGACCAACACATTTTGGTTTTCACAAGTTCGCTGCTTCAGTGCGTTTTGATCTTTTACTCAGATATTTCTATGGTTACGATAAGAATTTCACAAGGTTTTAAACGTTTATTGACAAATACATCAATTTTATGCAAAGACTTAATATTTACAGTGTTGACCTTTTATTTTTCAAGACTTCTGCAGTTCCCCCCTTTCATGCTAAATATTGGCTTCTGGGCCAAATCCTGACTCGTAGCAACCCATTCTTGTCTAATCAGTGCTTGGAGCTTAGCACAATTTCTAGGTTTTTGCAACACCCTAATCTCCTGCAATTCATGAAAACCAGAGTTAAGCCCAATGTTCACGGGTGGATTTGAATTGCCGTTGATCTGCAGTTCAAGCCGCCCATAGGGAAACATGGGCACCCGCAACTGAATTAAAGCATGCAGAATTGATTTGTGGACCTTTTGGGTGCAGAAATCAAATCGCAGCATGCTTCATTTAGGTGCGGCTCCCGGGCGGCCTCCATTGGATTCCGCGGGAAGGCAGGAGTTTGAAAAGAAAAAAAATCTGCGCATGTGCGCTGGCCGGTGCTTCCGCTCTTGTCCACAATATAGAAAAAAAGAAGACCCAGATGGTCCTCGGCCGCGAGCAGGGTCGGATTCGACCCACCTGTGGATATGAGCACTTAGATCATTTTAACTCCGATTCTGATGAACCACCGGAGGTTCGAGTGTTGAATATATAATAGTCTCTTTTGCGCTTGTATTAGCTATATCTGAAAGCAGACAGATACCCTTTATTTATTTTATTTTTTTGAGTAAGTAATTGAAACACTAGTTTATGGCAGCAGTCAGTGGGTGAAAATTTCTTTTCCAATTTGAGGAATTTTTTTTCCATCTGTCGAAAATCTATTAAACTTTCCTCTTTAATTATTATCTGTATGACTGTAGCATGTAACTATTACTAAAAAAGCAGTCCACATATTTCATGCCAAAGATAGAGTACGGAGAGAAATAAGGACAGTGTAAGGCCTCCCTCACACAGGCGTTTGCAGTAAAATGTATAAACTTTGAGTGATACAATTGTTTAGGTGACTTAATACCACGAACCGGACGCTGGTGTAAACATCATGGTTGTGGAGTTAAGCTGCTAAGTAAAGGCACATTTACACACAATGATAATCACTCAAAATTTGTACAAACGATGGCAAATGAGCGATAATTGTTGCGTGTGAACGTGACCATCGTTTACTTTTTGTCTGAACAATGATTTTAAGGTAAGCTTAAAATCCATTGTTCAGCCGGAGAGCGATACCCCAAACCACATGCTGATTTCTCAGCAGGTGCTGGGAGATTACATTGTATTCTGCAGACAGCCCATGCAAGAATAGTGTAGCTGTGTCCAGAGCCCAGCCCACATGCTGGGCTCTGCAGACAGCTTACCAAGGCCCTTTTACACGTAAATGAAGGTGATAAAGTGTTAATAGACATTAGTGTCCATTAACACTTTATGCAAAATGATCGCTAAAAATGTCAGTCTTTCAATTATTTTGAAAGATTGTCTTTGCGTATAAATGAACCTTTTCTGAAGTGTGCCTCAAAAGATAGGCATTTTCTCATAAATGTATTCTTGAATGAAATAGATCTTAAGTTTTTTCTTTTTCTTTCTTTCTCCCTCTTACAGCTTAGTACGTCATTTGTTCTGGAGACGTTCATTCATTCGAAAGAGAAGGTATTTTTCATTCTATCTGTTTAATGTTGAACATTACAAAAGCCACTTTATTAGCACTTTGAAGCTTTTTTTTGGAGAAGAATCCACAAAGCTAACTTTATTTCATGTAATGCCTGTTGCATAATGGATATATATATAAAAAAAGGGTTATAAAATACCAAGCGTACCAGATATTGAGCATCGTAGATTTTTAAAAGGCCTTAGCTCAGCTTTTAGATGAACGGTATATTTTGCATCTTTTTTTTTTTTTTATTGCATTTAATTGACATTCTGAATATTAGACATGGGTATTATATATCGTATGACTATATTCTCCAATCAAATGAATCTAGTTGATAGAAAAGATAGCGCTGTAGCTTTCCCTTCCTCCCTAGTAACCCCCGCACGCTTGTATGATTCTAACAATCTTTGTTGCTCTGTTGGTGCTGTCAGTCAACAAAGAAGAATCAGGATTGGAGAATACTGGGGAGGAAGGTAAGAAACAGAGAGAGGGGTACTTCCAAATGCTGCTAATGACCACAGTTGATTGAGGCCTACAGCTGTTGCCATCTTGGGCTAGTACCCCATTCTCTTCTTCCAGCTTAGCATTTTTACATGTATTCTCTACTTGTAAGTTGCTGATTTCCTTGAGTAGAGAAAGGGGAGCAATCTTGAATATAACAAGTGTCACATTAGATCATGTCATTTATTTGCCCAAATAGTCTCCATGTTTACTACATTGTTGTTCTTGTGTTGGAAGACTGAATAATGTTGCTATGTTTTCTGTTAGACTTTGATTGCATTGTATAGGGGTCAGCAGAGAAGACATTCATCACAAGGCTACGGTGGTTTTTAATTGGTTAAGATAGGCCATCAATAGATGATTGGTGAATATCCAACCCTTGGGACTTCAACCATCAGCACTCCAAAGGTCCACTGGATTTCCAATGAGTTCTGCAACTCATTCATTGTGTATATAGGCATAGCGTCTTGCCCATATGTGTGGCTTTGTCTAGTACTGGAGGTCATTCGCATTCACTCAGAGGCCAGTTTTTTCCTGTCCCTGGGATCAGACCCCCCGCACCAATCATACACTGATTGCTTAACTCAAAACTGTTGTCCAGGAATTTTGAGGTTTTTATCCACTGATTAGTTCTAATCAGCACAGGTCATCAACAGATGACTGACGGGATTTGTCGCTCCAGATCCCCGCCAATCAGCTGATTCCTGGTGTTACTGTCACTACAGAACGGAATCAGACCTATATGCTGACCATAGTGCAGAGGCCTGGGTTGGTATTGCAAGCTCAGCTCCCATTGAATTCCCAAGGAGCTGTGACTATACTACTAAATCGGGGCACTGTATTATGGTAAGTCATTTCTTCTTCCTGCGTTGTCCGTAGTGACAACGGCACTAGGAACCAGCTGATCGGCGGAGATCTCAAGCTGCAGACCCACGCTAATTATCTATAGTCCAGTGGACAGGTCCTCAATATAAAAAAATCCAAAGGTATTTGACAGTTCTATTAAGGATAGGCCATTAATGCTTTCTTTGTCTTAACACCTTCCCTTTAAAAATGTTGCTATCAGAGAATGACCTATTATATAAATCACATTTCGTGTTAAATGCTAAAATCCTGCATTTCATACACTGACCGCAGAGTCCAATAATAAGCTGATGCTTCCTGCTCTATTATGAAAGCGTTGCCGCAGTCATCTTACGAACACATCTCACTAAAACTCCATACAAAGTCAGTGGATCCACTCCTGTCCATTGTCCAGAGGACTGAATAGCAGTCCCTTGCTCCTCACCAGCAACTTTGCGCAGCATGGTGAAATACAACCCTTGTCTTAAAGCAGTATACTCTCCTTTAAAGCTGTTTTTTTTTTTTTTTTAAAATACCAGGGCATTGCATTAAAAAATAAAGTTATTGCTCGCCTCTCTTCAGCACTCCAGGAAACTGCTGAGTAGGTCAGGTGATGATCCTGGTATTGTACGTCCAGTGGAAATCAGGCAACAGCAGCAGCTAAACGGAGACCACAGTGTCACCGATCCGAATTCCTGGCATCATGGCACCCACAATGTGAGTACTGATGCCAGGACAGTGGTTGGTTGACGCTGCAGCCTCTGACTGGCTACAGCTGTCACCTCACTTCCACCAGATGTACATACTGGGGTTGTTGCCGGAGGCACTGAGGTATTTATTGGGGGGCTGAATAAAGGTGGGCATTGCCCCCCACACTTCCCTTCCTCACTTGATTGCCTCACACTCTAGAGGTGTCCTCTGTATATTGCATTCTTTCATGCAGTGTAGCTCCCTGTCTGATTGTTATGAGGCACCATCTTGATGGTGAGATTTTTGCTGTCACATCACTCCCATGATGCATCAGCACAGCTGGAGGCTATATCATTCCCACCTGCTGGGTGGACAATTTAATAATCATTACCTTCTTTATTCTTCTAAGTAAACTATACAGTATATGTATACAGTCAGGAGGATGAGCTGTGATCTTCTCTATTATAAGTATGTGACAGGAGCTGTGTGATCAGTAACAGTGTGCCTGCATATACCTCTAGGCAATTTCACTGGTAGATGCATGTAATACTTCACAGTGACAGACAGACTAAAATATAACTTTTATTCAAGACTAACATAAAATAATGACTTGGGCTAAGAACAAGACAAACATAAAGACAGAGAATATTACAGATAGGTGGGTAATTGGAGTTATTAGAATCACCCCACCTAGGCTATGGTAAAGACGAGACTGAAGAGTCGCTAGTGATGCATCAGATAGTCCGTAATTTAATGAGTAGAACCACGGGTTGATAATGCCTGAGCTCACCATCAGAGCTCCAGGCTCTACCACTTTTGTTATTTTATCTGAATGTGTGTGTGTTGGATGCAGGTCTCATATCTAGGCAGCAAAGACACCGCTCTGCTTAAGCTACTATGCGCTGCCTAGAGACCTTGATAGAATGAAAGGGATCTGAAAAAAGCTCTATGTAGCCTAGAACTCTATTTCTTTTTTGATAGACTAGTCCCAGGCTACTATATATCTATAGAGCTTATTATATGAACAAGTTGCAGACCGCTATTATTTCGCTATTTAGCGACCTTGTTCAAAGTTTGGATGATGAACTAAGTATGGGTCCTGAATAATCCCCTACTTTCTAGTTCTGATCCCATTTCAATTCTTTGAGGTTAGTTGATGTGCAGTATTTCTCTATAAATCAGTATATCTCCTGCACATCTCCTAACTAGCCTGCATGACCACACCAACAAAAATCTGACAGAGATTATATAACCCTCTATGTCCCAATACACGATTGTGGTACTTTCTCAAAATCTGGCAGAAAGTAATTAACCCTTCGTGTCCCAAAACACGATTGTGGTACTTTCTCAAAATCTGACAAAGTATTTAACCCTTCGTGTCCCAAAACACGATTGTGGCACTTTCTCTTAACTCTTTGTGTCCCAAAACAAGATTGTGGCACTTTCTCAAAATTTGACAAAGTATTTAACCCTTCGTGTCTCAAAACACGATTGTGGTACTTTCTCTCTCTTTCTCTTGAGTTTTCAACTCAATGAACCTGTCATATCGTATGGCATAACTCATACAATTGCTCCTGATGAACTACCAACAATCCTAGTAGGGAAACGCGTTGAGCAGTAATTATTCCTGAGCAAGTAATCATATTTCTACGAGCAGTAATTATTCCTGAGCAGTAATCACCCTTTCACATAAAGAAAGGTCATCCATTCTTCTCTCTTGAGTTATGAGTTGTATATTGAGCTATACTTATACTAAAGAGAGCTTACCGTTCTTTCCAAATGATATGGACTGATACTACTCTGAGCCAAATACTTGAGGCACTTTTATGGTTTCCTCAAATCATATTATTGGCTAAGTAACTATCAAATCCTGTGATCATCAACCTATCCGAATGTGACCACTTTGTTACAGACGGTCGCTATACTGATGCGTGACACTTTTCTTATAGTTTATAGGTACTGGGGCCCCACTTTAGTGACCATTGGATTAATTAATCGCAAGTGACGACTAAACCAGTGCGATCTCCATAGGTTTTTTGAGCAATTTTGCTCCAGTACCAAAGTGTTCTTAGACTTATATCTGATACCCGTGGTTCTACTCATTAAATTACGGACTATCTGATGCATCACTAGCGACTCTTCAGTCTCGTCTTTACCATAGCCTAGGTGGGGTGATTCTAATAACTCCAATTACCCACCTATCTGTAATATTCTCTGTCTTTATGTTTGTCTTGTTCTTAGCCCAAGTCATTATTTTATGTTAGTCTTGAATAAAAGTTATATTTTAGTCTGTCTGTCACTGTGAAGGGCTCCAATTTGATTTAGTCAGACAAAGTTCTGCCCCTGTGATTCTCTAGATGCATGTAATAGCATCACACAGACTGAGAAACTGGCTAGAAACTAAATACATAACCCTAAGTAACTGAGTTGGTCGGGACAGACATGACCTGACCATCTGAGGAAAAATTGACCAGGAGTTTTCAGATAGAAAGCAATAAGTAACCAAGGTAACACAAGCTGACACATATATACACTTGGGAAATGGCTACGTAATGAATGAAAAAAAAATATGGCACCAGAGTGGCCCTTTTAAAGTCATTAAAGGGGTTTTGTCATTAAAAAAATCACAATTCTTTCCCAGACAGTCGTCTTACAACATCTTCTCCTCGCTGATCTTCTCCAGCCCGCCCCCCTGGGTTACATACCCGCAAGCCGACCAGATCCTCCTTCTTGTTTTGATGCGTCTATTCTCTGCATTCTTCTTCGGCAGGTCAGTGTAGGTTACGTCACTAGTAACGTAGCATTCACTGCCCATGCAGGAATGCAGAGATTGCGCATGCATGCTATCTCACTGCGAGAGTTCGTATTGTATTGCACAGAGATAGCACACATGTGCAGTCTCTGCAATAGCTCGTCACTTTCTGCTAGGCTATGAATGCTACGTCACTAGTGACAGAAGGAAGGAGAATGCCAGCAATGGACGCTTCATCGCCGGAAGAAGAAAAAGAAGAATTGGCCAGCTGGAGGTGAGGTGACTCGGGGGGACTGCAGGAGACAGGAGAAGATCAGCGGGGAGAGGATGTGCTAAGAAGACTGACTGGGGAGGAATAGGTGTGTTTAGAATTTTTGTTTTCTAATGCCAAAACCCCTTTAAGGTGATAGATGGCTAAAGTGATTGCTGTGACTATAATTAGATTTTGCCCCAGGTTTGTAGTACTCACACCAGCCTGATGGTGTTTGTACATGTTCATCAGGGCCAGTTGAAACGTGTTAAGCCCTGTGGATGTTTACAATCAATGATTGATATCTGTTCCTCTGTTGATTGCTGTCAATCACTGATGGGCACCATCTGCTTCAGGGCTTATTCAGGCAACCGTATATTGGCCGGGTATTCACGCCGTCCAATATACGGCGTCCCTCTCTGCAGGGGGAGGAGGCTAGAAGAGCCAGGAGCAGTGCACTGAGCTCCCGCCCCTTCTCCGTCTCCTCTTCGCCCCTTTACACTATTTGCATTGGGAGGAGGTGGGGATGGGGCGGAGCTAAGTCTCCTTTATGCTGCTTTATGATCGATCAGACTGTTCCACTTAGAGATGGGAGTATGAAGCTTGTGCGACCAGAGAATTGTGAGTGCGTAGTTCATGGAAACCTCTTGCCTCAGTGGAAAAGAGATGACTGCTGATATTTTCTAGTAACTAAAAGCATCATACATAGTAGACTGACGAGGAAGAACACTGTACATTTTGTATAACTTGTGTTGATAAGTCGTGGTGTCACCCATAGGAACCAAAGTGACTTCAAGTTACTCAAATTAATATCACTTAGAAATGTAACTTTACTTTTGCTTCAGTTCTTCAAACATGTTTCCCAGCGTTTCTAGTCACATGGAAACTAGTAACCTGGGACAATCGCTAAGACTGCTAAAGAATCTTAAGATTTTATGGGAAGGTTCTGTGTCTGATAAGAGATTGTTGAGCTTTGTAATATATGTGCATATAACAGTAGATTTATGTATTGTGTACATTTATTATAAATGTAATATTTTATTCTCCTCCAGCCCACAATGCTTCAGTGGATTGAGCTACTAACCAAGCAGTTTAACAACAGCCAGGCAGCTTGTGAGGTAAGATATATATAAACTACCAAGGGATTCACAATGTGACGGTATCAGCGGTTCTGACTTTGTTTTTTGTTTTTTCTCCTCTCAGTGGTTCCTGGACCGCATGGCTGATGATGATTGGTGGCCCATGCAGATACTGATCAAGTGCCCAAATCAGATTGTGAGGCAGGTGGGTGAGAGATCCTCCCCTAAAAATAGGAATTTATTATGATTTTTTCATATATAAATCATCTCCTGAAATGTCAAATTGTTCCCCCTTAAAGGGTTTATCCACTTGCTCTCTTGTCCAAATTAACAAAGTGTAAAACTTGCCAGTCTCCATAACGTTGCAGCTGTAAAGTAATTATGATGCAGTCACCTGCAAAATTTTGATGATTCTTATATTTTTGTCACTAACTTACAACCTAATGATAAAAAAATGTCACATGGTGTTTACATATTTATGTAAAATTATAAATGAAAGCCTGGTAATCAAGAATTGCTGGAAAACTTTGACCTGTTGTAGCAATTAAAGGCTATTGAAACCTTTTGTGTGTGAAAAAGCAACACACAGATATCTTACTTAGTCCCTGCGGAAAAAAGGATGCACTTATGTTTTATTTTTGCATTGAGTTTTCCTTCTCATGCATTTAGAAAACCTCATACTTGGTTTGCAGTCTCTGCTACAGTCAAGCTTCTGGGTCGGGAGCGTTCCCAGCACTTATAAGCTCATCTCTCTCATGAAGGAGCACATGCTCAGCTCCCCTTCCCAGCTCTGTTCTCAGAGGCTGCCTAACATAACCACACCCACTCAATACTACACAGCTATCTGTCCTCCATCTCAGCCTGTGTCTGAGTAGCTACTGATCCCGTTCCCCCTCACGCCTAAAAGCAGAAAATTCACCTTGAGTGAATAAAAGCCCTCGGTAATGGTAGCTTTCTCTGCTCTGTCCTCCTGATCTCCTCCATCATCCCCTGTCGTACAGTCTTTTGTAGTAGCTCTGTGGAAAGGCAGTGAATGTGTGCTCACAGCAGGAGAACGGGCTCGGAGAGGAGTCACTCAGTTTACTCTGACAGAATTTAAAATTTCAGTCCTCCAGTCTGCTGTACCCTGGATAACAGTACAGGCGAAGAAATGAGACAAATGGAATTTTTTTGTGAAAATCCATTACAAAAAGTATTCATTTCTAAAAACACTTGGCTTAAGGGCCGGCTGCACTCGGGCATATTTGCATTGCGGAAGTCTGAGCTGCCGTCTGCCTCTGGGTTCCGTAGCAAATACCTCCCAATGCATGCTATTGAAAAACGCTTTTTTTTCTGCACATGAGTTGAAATCAATCACAATTTTCCGCTCGTGGAGGAAAAATCGCAGTATGACTATTTTTACGCGGATCCCGTGCAGACCGCTTTCATTGAAGTCAATGGAAGCCGTCTGGCCCGCAGCCTATCCACAATTGACATTGTGGAAAGGTCGCAGATTCTGCATCATCGCAGGTGATGACGCGGAAAAAGCAGGGGTTTAAAAAAAATAAAAATCTGTACTGCGCATGTCTGACAGCTCGCCGTGTGGACCATCAGCAGTACAGCAAAAAAGAAAATATAGGTACGCGCAGATGCCGGGTTGGCACAGGGTCTAATTCCTCTGAGAGCTCTCACATGCTGAATACCGCATGCAGCCGCCCTAAAGGGGGGAAAAAAGGGCAAAGGTTTTCATAGTCTTTAACTATTATACATTTATGTTTCTTAATGTCAGTTGTTGGTTTGCTGCTCAAACGTGTAATTTTTGTGTTACATTTCCTTAATAGATGTTCCAGCGTCTCTGTATCCATGTTATTCAGAGGCTGCGATCAGCACATGCTCATTTGTACCTTCAGCCTGGCATCGAAGATGGGTAGGTATCTTGTGGGAATCACATCACTCTAGTGAAATCCTCTTCTAGCAGTATAGGACGTTTTAATTTATATGGTGAGCAGTTAATGCATTTGTATGTGTGCAATGGAACCGTGCAGAACATCTACCCCTGCCATATATATGCATGTGAGTGTAATAGAGTATGAACATAAGCATAAAGGGGGCACACAAAACTGCATCCTGAAGTTAGACTAACCAGCCGATGGCAAAGCTATGCTTGTCATACATAAGTGATGAGGAAAGGGCAGAGCAAAAGAAAGTCCTGGCGCATGCAAGGGAAATCCCTGGGCAATCTGACTAAAGTGGGAGGGGTTTAATAAGCGCTGGAGCACTGGAGCAGCGGTACAGGTAGTATAGGGAGAATTGATCCACAGCTCCCAAATCTTATGAAGTTTGACCTCTGCTTTTCCATGTAGACCTCAGTTATTCTCGATCAGCTCTCCTGGGAAAGGTATCGGGATTCACATGTTATAGATGTACGAATGTTTAATTGATTGATCACAACTTAATAAATAGTTCTGCATTACAGAGTATTGTAATACATCCAGCATCCAAGGCTTATCCAAGCATATTATTTACCAAGAAGATAGGTGGTAGCTTTTGGCGTTTATTTCTTTTAGATGTTATCAGGGGTTTTACATTTTATCTCCTCAATCCCTTGTCTAGTTCGGATGACATGGACGGGCCTGTAGAGGATATCGGCAGCCGCTCCTGTGTTACTCGGTTTGTAAAAACTTTGCTGTCCATTATGGAGCATGGAGTGAAACCTCACAGCAAGCACTTGACCGAATACTTCGCCTTTCTGTATGAGTTTGTCAAGATGGGGGAGGAAGAGGTAATTTTTTTTGTTTTTATTTGTGTGTTTATATAAAGCCATCTGTATGTTTTTGTACAAATTCTGTATTATATATGCATTGACATTGCTAGGAACAACGATGCAGGGCTTGTGCTGGGAAAGGGGTGCCATACTAGCAGCAAACATTTTAGTATAGAGTTTTAATGATAATCGGGATGCATGCTATTTCGCAGCATACTCTCTTTACATGGATGCCATGCAGCAGTTTGCCAGTGCCCAACATAGAAGACAGCAATTTTGCAGTGGGTTAGTCACTGTGATGGCCCTTTGATGAGATTTGCTGTGCCAAATACAGTGAATAGGGTGGCTGCAGTTTTCCTACACATGCACATGAGCAGTCCTACGCACTTGGGTGGCTGGGTTGGAAGCTTCTGTCCCTTCTTTGGTAATGCACGCTTCCACTAGCCTGGCCATACAAACAGTGAAGTGCTTAGAAACGCACAGGTATAGCCACTGCTGTGCATTACAGCATTGGCCATAACCATAAGAGACAGTGAATGAAAATAAAGCTCGATCAAGATTTTAATAACTTGTGTAAAAAATACAATTAGGGATATTTAACAAGGCCTGAACTCCAGAATTCTTGCATCCAAAAGTCAGTTTTGGCATATGTGCCACAACTGCAACTTTTGGGGCTTGTATTACAGTACCAGACTTTCAAAATAGTGGTCCGATCTGGCTTTAGGGGGTGGGGCTGCGTGCCGCCCATCTTTTACTATAGTCTACTCCAGAAACTGGCATAAATTATTAGCAAAACCTACTTCAACTTCATTTTTTTCCATTTGGCGCACCGTGATGCCATAAGATGCAGCAAATGTATTAAGAGGCTTGGGCCTTTTAACACATTTGTTGCTGGTAGACAGATGCAAAATTTACCTAGACCGGCTTGTGTATTTACATTAGCTTTGTGTGGCGCAGAGTGTTTTGGCAGCAGAAATGCAGCCCTAAGCTCTTGCTCACGACCTGAAGGTTGGGAGTTCGATCCCCACAAGGTTCAGGTAGCCGGCTCAAGGTTGACTCAGCCTTCCACCCTTTTGAGGTCGGTAAAATGAGTACCCAGCTTGTTGGGTGGTGAAAAGATGACTGGGAAAGGCAATGGCAAACCACCCCGCAAAAGCAGTCTGCCGAGAAAACGTCTCTAGGAGTCAGTCATGACTCGGTGCTTGCACCAGGGGACTTTATCTTACCACCTTGGTATATAAATATATGCTTTTGTGTGTTGGTATTCGCTTCTTAAAGCTTTGATCATTTTCTGAAGGATTTTGACTTGTACAGTTCTTCATTATTAATTAATAGGTAATTACTGACTTCTCTTTCAGAGCCAGTTTTTATTGTCCCTACAAGCCATATCAACCATGGTACACTTTTACATGGGAACCAAAGGGCCAGAAAATGTAAGTGTGTGACGTACACGGCCTGATTGTAGTGAGCTTAGCAGTTAAAGTTGGCGGAATACATAAATTATTTGATTAAAATTGAATCATTTTGTAACTGTTCGTTGTTTTTAGCCACAGGTTGAAGTATTGTCTGAGGAGGAGGAAGGAGAAGAGGAGGAGGAAGAAGATATTCTTTCACTTGCTGAAGAAAAGTACAGGCCAGCAGCTCTGGAGAAGATGATTGCTCTAATAGCCTTCCTGGTGGAGCAGTCTCGTTCAGAAAGGTTGGTTGGTGGCTTCCTGCTCAATTTTGTTTCATATGGTTCCCTTCTAGGTAGAGATCTTAAGCATGCATGATTTCCTCTATAGAACGGTAATGATTGATGATGATATATATAAGATATTTCCGGTGGTGTATTGAAATGACTGGAGGATGTAGCAATCTGCTTTTTAGACACATTGATCATAACACTGTGTATAACCGGCTCCTATAACCTATAACAAAAAGCATGTGGTCTTCTTCCTAAAAGAGGAAAAGTCTGGATAATAGGCCAGTCCTCTTCCAAATCTTCAATGTAAGGGCTCATTCCTGCATGTTTTACTTTAGTTGTATACAATGTACGTCTTTGGCTACCGCAGTTTGGATGTGGAACACACTACAATAAACTACAGATCCTGAAGAATATGGACTGCCCTATGGTTATATGCACACCCTGCCAGACATGTGCAACCATCACTCCAATCATTTGGAAATTCTTCAGACCCCTACTCTTCCCCTTGCCTAGTTATCCCCCTATCCTGTGTGTAAGGGTCAACTTTCGTGGACAATCCCTTTAAGAAAATGCTTATGTAAAAGTGATGGAACCCAGGAAGAAAGTTCTATGTTAGAATTTATAAATTCACATTTATAAAATTAACTAAAACTACAAAATTTCCTTTTCCTTCTGCAGACATCTTACTCTATCGCAGAATGATATGGCAGCATTAACAGGTGGAAAGGTAACCGTTGTCTGTCTCAATATACACATTGAGTGTTCAGATGCACTGCAGTTAAGTTATAATCTAATAACACTTCTGATGTTTGTGTTTTAGGGCTTTCCTTTTCTGTTCCAACATATACGGGATGGAATTAATATCCGGCAAACCTGCAATCTCATTTTCAGCCTTTGTCGATATAACAACCGTCTCGCAGAGCACGTAAGTACAACATGGGGTGCCTTAGTGAACAAGTATATAAAGTTGTGCTGTATACGTATATACAAGGGACCTCAATGTGGTTGAATTAAAGGTTTTTTTTTAAAGACTTGGACTAATTTCACACGGGCGAGCACGATATCTGGCCGTGAAATGTAGCCTGATATCGTGCTTGGGAATGTGCAATGTCCCAGCGGATGCAAGGCATTTATGTGTTAAAACCACCTCCCATCACCTCAGGGAAGTAGTGTTCCTCTGGTGCAGCTTTCAGCCATACAAGAGGATTAGTAAGTGTTTCCCTTTGTTTTCAATGGGAAACCTCACATCTCGCCTCACACTGTGCACTGTCTTTTCCGGCCCCATTACAAACAATGGGCGATGTGTTCAAAGGCAACGCCCAAAGGTAGGATGACGATTTTTTCCTGCACTGTGATGCGGGGAAAAAATCGCTCATGTAAATAACTTCATTCCAAAGAAATGTGGTTAATATTAGTTCGAGATTTGTGCTTATCGCAACACACAAATCTTGTGTGACTTTTCTTGGCTGTGTGAAAGCAGCCTTAAACATTAATGGCTAATTAGTATAGCCCGGAAATGTTTGATTGGTGGATCCCCCACCGATTACCCCCCGCACCAATTAAAAGAAGGAAGAGGGGAGCACCGCAGCCCATTCATTGTTCACACATGCTTAACAGTGTGCCTGTATGGATAGCCATGCCTGGAGCAGCTCACTGCCATTTGAAGTGACACTTCATTCTGCAGATTTGCTGACCCCATTTGATGAAGCTTTATATTGTGATAAATGTACTGTAGTGCACTGTACTTGGCTATCTTCCCCAATTCCATAGTTTAGTGGAGCAGCAGTAGACATGAGCAACTGCCACCGCATTCAAATAAGGGTAAATGGGATCTTCATGCTCAAGATTGGTGGCAACCCTCAATTATCAGATATTTATTCCCTATTCTGTATATTGTAGATCAGTATTTTGTAGGAAAACCCCTTTCAAGACTAGTGTTGTCCTCAGCCAAACGTAGTTTCTGGCTTACCTGTCTGGCGAATGTCATGCAGACACAGTGGGCCTTGTTTATCAAAATTGTCTAACAGTAAGTGTATTGCCAAAATTCTCCATCTGATCAAGGGTTTGTGGGATGTGCTGGAAAAACCAAACTTATCTGTTAAGGTTCCAACTAGCATCTTACGGTACCTGAAGGGTCCTCTGCTAATGTCTTGGTGCCAGATGCCACAGAAACCCTTCCGAGGTATTGTGAAGCCCATGCCTCGATGAGTCAGAGATGTTTGGTGGCACAAAGTATACCTACAGAATATTCAGCAGGGGGTTTTGATGTTGTAGCTCATCAGTGTATGTAACCTCAGCACTCATATTTATCCATTTTTACTTCATTCTGGATACTAAGTGTGTTTATGCTCTAAGCTTTAAAGTATGTTTGTGTTTGCATAAGAATCTGTTACTAAGTGAATACAGTGAGCTCGCACAGGCTGACAGTCCCAAAAATGTAGAATTATGTAGGAAAACTTCAGCTCCCGACAATGTGTTCACAATCTGTTCTTAAACCTGTTGTGCTTTTTATTTTTCAGATCGCGTCCATGCTCTTCACGTCCATAGCAAAGCTGACCCCAGAGGTAAGCAACTTTTAATTACCCTCGATATTACTTAACCCTTTCTCCCTTTCGACAAACACACAAAAAACATCGCTGTCCATATATTTTCTGAAAGTAGACACCTGGCAAATTGTACGAATGTCACCCAGCACTTTGCAGTCATGGGATCTTTCATGCACATTTGCATAAAAGCATAACGTTTTATAAAAAAATGCATTAAACTTTTGTGTCTAAAAGTCTAACCCAACAGAAATGGAGACTCTCAAACCCTGCCAACACTAAATGATCAGGACATAGAGTTCATACATACCACTTATTTCTATTTCTGAATGCACATATTTTCACTTATTAACCAGATCTGTGACACATGCACCTTTATGGAAACTCCTGCCAATCAGCATGGGCATTTCATTGGTTAAATGGCATGTAATAGGCCGGCTGTACACGGCCGTGACGGGCTCCGCCGCGGAATTCCATGGCGGAGCACGTCACGGCACCCCGCGGAGACCCCAAAACTTACCTGCGGATCCGGCGTCCTCGCTCCCGCATGACCCTTCGGCGTGACGCGCCGCAGCGTCATGTGGAACGCCGGCCACGTCACATGACACGCCCACCGCGTCACATGACGCGGCCGGCTGTGTCATATGATGCGGTAGGCGGAGAGGCAATTTCACGCTATCGTCCGCTGTGCTACAGCGGAAGGTAGCGTGAATGGACGGCTTGCAGTGACTGCAATGTAAGCCGTCCGCACGTACACCCGCAGCAAATAGAACATGCCGCGGTTGGGGACGGGTGATTTCACGATGCGGAATTCCGCTGTGGAATTCCGAACCGTGAGCCCTGAGCTATTAGGTTCAATAGAACCTAATAGCTGCGGGCAATGCGGCGGATTTTCGCCGCGAATTACGCGGCGGAAATCCGTCTGAGGGAAGGAGGCCTTACTGAAGTGCATGCTTTCATTGGCTGTCTAGTACGCCTCTTTATAGTACAGTTATGTACTAAATGTCATGTTCTACCCTTTACTTGTGCCAAGGTGAGCTGCTCTTTTGTACATGGGGGGATATAGATAGATAGAGATAGGCAAAGCAAAATACAGTTTTCAAAGCACTTTTACTTAATTTAGTTTGCACGCTTGAAGCTTTCTCCTCTCACCCCTCTCACCAGAGATGGACATGGTAATATCAGAAAAAAATGCTTGGGTGGGTTTTGACTTCTGGTAAATCAAACATCCTCAGGCATTTCATTGAGGGGACACAGAACCATGGGAGATTCAAAAACAGTCCCTGAGGCAAGCAACACAAAAATAGGACTTCAGACAGAATGCTGACCCATTGCTGTCTGCAGCATCTTTTGACTGGTGTGCACCCTGTAGAATTTGGCAAAGATGTGTACAGAGAACCAGGTGGCAGCCCTGCAGAGCTGAGTGGGTGAGGCCTGAAGCTGCACTGCCCAAGAAGCACCCACCAAACGTGTGGAGTGTGCCGAAACCCTGAAGGAGGGATTTTGACTTTTCACTCGAAAATGACCAAGTGGATACACACTGATATGGAGAGAGCATCCAAAACCAAATTGAAGTCGGGAGTGGCGGCTGGGTCAGGAAGTCTTAATGGAGGAACCATATGCATATCGCCCCGGAGAAACATCTTGACATGGGGCTTAAAGGATAGAGCCCGCTGAAAAACAAAGGCTGAGGCAGAGACTTGGCTTCTCAGAGTTAAGGGCCAAGCCCATATTCAGGCCAGATTGGCGGAAAGACAGAATTTGAGGAATGAAAAAATCCATGAAAGAAAACTGCTTGTCCTCAAGAGATTTTCTAATCTGAGCAGCAGATGAAGCAGAGGTTATCATATCCATTTCAGCCACCAGCTTGCCCATGATCCTCATGTAAAAGGTTTTCCTTAGATTCTCCAGATTTTCATTTCTGGAGAGGATGACAAATGGGTTTGAAATAAAAGCCTGTGAACCATTCTTGAGTGGAGACTTAAAACAATGACGTAGAGGTCCACGAAGGAATGAAGAGCCTGCTGGCAACATGAAGTAATAGAAGGGAGATTGGGAAGGATGACAGAGAGGAAGAAGCAGTCACTGGGGATAGAGGAAAACTCTTGAAGCAGTGGAAATCGACGTTCACCCAAGCGTTTTCTATCACCGATAACCAGATGTCTGGAAATAAGAAGTTGGTCTTCTGTGGGAGCACTCCTTCAAGTAGAGGTGGACTAGTAAGCCGCAGGCTTACTGGAGAGGCTCAGTTGGACATGAAGTTGCCAGTAGGAACGTACCTTTTCCTGGGAGGTAGAAGGCCTTTTCCATATGTGATGAGGAAATTTGGTGAAAGGACCGAAAAGGACCACCTTTCTTTCCTGGTTAGATCTCCTGGGTCTGAACTGGGGAAGCGGGGAACTCTTACCACCGGTGGCCTTTGAAATTTCGTTGAGGCTGGAATCGAAAATGAGAAGGCCAGCAATAGATCGCTTGGAAGCTGTGTTGCATTCTATGTGTTGAGCCACAGGATTCTGTGAATAACTATGTTAACAGAAGCCTGAGAAGAACTCCTAGCAGACTCCAAAGACGCCGAGCAAAGATATTTCCCGGCATGGGCAATCTGATCGGTAAGATCTGCTAATTCTTCGCCTGGAGCCCCAGAAAGTATGCTGCTCTTGAGCTGTTTGGACAAGTTAGACACGACCTCAGAAACCCATATGACGGCAAAGGAAAAAGCATAGTGCTTAAAAGGCTGACCTGGCAAGCGCTTCAATTCATATATCTGTGGTCTCCTTAAGGGAGGCTGCATCAGCTGAATGTAGCGTGGTAGATTTGGATATGCGTGACACAGGGGTGCACAGTTGGGGCAGACACCCCTGTGTCATGTTTATCCAAATCTACCACCCTATATTTAGCTGATGTAGGATGTCAAAGCGTTTGAGCTTTCAGAAATGCTTGTCCAGGTACTTCCATTCTTTAGTACTCCATTGAAAAGGAACGTGATTACTGAACTGCAGAGATATGGCTGTCCACCATATCTTTACACTCAGCCAAGGACAGATGTTCTTCTGGAGACTGGGAATGATCTGAGGAGGGTGCCCGGAAGGAGGTTTGGTCCATTGGGAACCCTGATGAGGTGAGAAACGCCTTAGTAGCTTTCTGAGGCCAGCCCTATGGAGAGTTGCTACCTGGAATTTCAGACTTGCCCTGAAATGTGGGCAGAGGACCTTAGGTAGGCTGGGGAAAGGAGAAGTGTGGATTGAAACGCAAAAGTGAGCTCTGCTACCAACTGAGATGAGCGCACATTCAGGGGGAAGGAGCATCTGTGCTCAGAATAGCATCAGCCTCTTGAGAATGCTGCAGATTAAGAGTATGCAGGAAGAATATGTGGGCTCAGAGTAGTCTGGTTTGAAAGAAACTTGCATTTGCACGAACAGGTGGCAAGATAAGTTACTGAAGATGAATATCCCGTGTGACAGGCCAAAAGAGCGAGATGCCAGCCCACACGAAGCAGTGCCTACCCTTCAAATGCAAATCTCGCGCCTCTTGGTGGCAGCAGCCTATACCCTTGGTTCTGCTTCTTCCAATGAAGTCTATAAGAAAGAGATTTTACATTAAGTCAAAAATTTTTTTTTACAGCAACTAGAATATAAAGGTACCAAGCGACAGTGATCGAAGGTACAATATTTAGGGAGCAGCATGAGAAGTTTTACTGTGTGCAAGTCAAACTTATCAGCCTGATGACAAGACCGATCTAGTGTCAATAGCTTGTTAACTTCACTTCTTTTTGTTAGCTCTTGAAAGGTGTCCTACAACATTACTTTGCTTTTATTAACGAGAGAAATAACTTTTTTTCCCTCTACTTGCTAGCATCAGAAAATAGCAACTTTTTTCTGTGTGCAGTTAAGATAGGGGTGGGAGACGAAAGCATCAGGCGTGTTGGGCGGCATCAGTAAGAGTGATACAGTGGCATCCATCCATTGTCTTGTGTCCCCCAATGAAACGCCCGAGAAATCATGACTTCTTACAATTCATCTTTAGCAGTACAATCAAAAAAGGGTAAAGAACACTTAAAATTACCAAGGAACTCTGTAAATAGGACACGGAGTCCTCACTATTTTAGGAATTCTATTTATCGTTTCTCTAGGTCTGCTAACCTTCCGCATATTTGGATTGTTACGCCTCTTTCAGCATACCCTGATGAGCATCCGCAATATTGGGGGCACAGAACGTATAAGTGTATAACTAGGCAAATTATCATGTTTGACAAAGAGCTCTGCGTGCTTTGAAATGTAGCAAATATGGAGGACTTTAGCATCAGCAAGGATGTCGTCGGTCATCGTTCTTCTACAGGAAGAGCCATTGTCTTTACAGTCTTCTGTTTAACTCTGAGTCTAAATATGAATTCTGTACTGAAGAATGTCGTCTCATACATGCAAGAGTGTGAAATATTAATGTTGTGCTGCTCTATATTGTAGGCTGCCAATCCTTTCTTCAAACTGCTTACCATGATAATGGAGTTTGCTGGTGGACCACCAGGAATGCCTCCTTTCGCCTCCTACATTTTACAAAGAATATGGGAGGTAAACATAACACAAACTGAAGCCTAATGGGTTCTGGGCTCTAAATGTAGAGACTCTTATTTTGCTTTTCCTTATGTTTCTTCCTAAAGGTTATAGAGTACAACCCGTCTCAGTGCTTGGATTGGCTGGCAGTGCAAACCCCACGAAACAAGTTGGCGCATAGCTGGGTGTTACAGAACATGGAAAACTGGGTGGAACGTTTCTTGCTGGCCCACAACTATCCAAGAGTGAGAACATGTAAGTGCCTCTCTGTTCAACAAGCCCACAATGCTCAGCATTTCTGCTATTCACTTTCTATGGCCTTTTACATTGTATATTCTTGCTCTACACAATTAAGTTGATAACTTTGTGGGATTGTGTACCTTCTTTATGATAGATCTGTCAATTTTGTTTTTTGTCGCCAATCCATTTCCATACAGGTCATAGACTAAGTAGAATCTAGTAATACTCCTGTGACTTACGTCCTGCACTTTGTGTCACATAGTACTGATGTGTTCTCCTTTTTAAGCATTGTTTTATGTATAGCATGAGAGGTGGTCAGCCATTAGAGGTGTGACTGGGCTTTGGGGTATACGTGTAACTCAAGACCGGTACAACATAGATTTTTATTTTTTGCTATCACTTTTCTGTTTGTTTTAAGTAGTTTGTAGATTGTTTTAAGTTCCCCATCTTTACCCTGTTGTGACTTTTTCTTTCTGCAGCTGCTGCCTACCTGCTAGTGTCGCTGATCCCAAGTAACTCCTTTCGTCAGATGTTCAGATCAACGCGTTCTCTTCACATTCCTACACGAGACCTGCCCCTTAGTCCAGACACAACCGTTGTGCTTCATCAGGTGTACAATGTCCTCCTTGGCCTCCTTTCTAGAGCAAAGCTCTATGTTGATGCTGCTGTGCATGGTACCACCAAACTGGTACCATATTTTAGTTTTATGACTTATTGTTTGATTTCCAAAACTGAAAAGCTCATGTTCTCTACATATTTTATGGATTTATGGAGCCTCTTCCAACCCAAGCTGTCTGAACCGGCCATAGCTACAAACCACAATAAACAAGCACTGCTTTCTTTCTGGTACAACGTATGTGTTGACTGTCCCGAGAATGTGCGCCTTATTGTTCAGAACCCGGTGGTCACCAAGAACATTGCCTTTAACTATATTTTGGCTGACCATGATGACCAAGATGTGGTGCTCTTCAATCGTGGCATGCTGCCTGCCTATTACGGTATTCTTCGCATGTGCTGTGAGCAGTCTCCTGCCTTCACTCGTCAGCTTGCCTCACACCAGAACATTCAGTGGGCCTTCAAAAACCTCACACCACATGCCAGCCAGTATCCTGCGGTAAGTAGTAGAACGCTCGTTGAGTGTGATTTGTTCTTCCTTGAATGGTAACTTTCATATATCTAACAATCCATAGCTGTTCTAGGACAACCATATTAGTTCAAGCCACTTTTATAGTAATGCATAGTCTGAAGCCACTTTAAGGCCGGCTGCACACGAGCGTGACGGGCTCCGCCGCGGAATATTCTGCGGCGAAGCCCGTCACGGCGCCCCCCAGAGACCCCATACTTACCAGCGGATCTGCCGTTCTGGGTCCCGCATGACGTTTCCCCGCCAACCGCCGCCGCGTCACATGACGCCCGCCGCGTCACGCGGCGGTAGGCAGGAAAGCGTTTTCACGCTATCTTCCGCTGTGTTACAGCGGGAGATAGCGTGAACGGACGGCTTCCATTGACTGCAATGGAAGCCGTCAGCGCGTACACCCGCGGCAAATAAAGCATGCCGCGGGTGAAAACGGGAGATTTCACGGTGCGGAATTCCGCGGTGGAATTCCGCACTGTGTGCCCTGAGCTATTAGGTTCAATAGAACCTAATAGCTGCGGGCAACGCAGCGGATTTTCGCCGCGAATTACGCGGCGGAAATCCGTTCGTGGGAAGGAGGCCTAAAAGGAGTTGTTTCACCAAAGTCAGTCTCTTTCAGATTGCAGCTGTTCCCAGATCCATATGATAAACAGCAGATTTTTCTGGAGAAAACCTCATCTGGTGGCTGCTACAGGGAAATGTATAATTACATGGAAGCCTTTCAGATAAAAGGCCGTCCGTGTAATACATGGTTGCTCAACTCCACTAGAGAGGCGCTCCATTCTAGCTTATGGAAAGAGATCCCAAGTGGCAAACTAGGACCTCCCATATACCTTTAAGGTATATGCACAGGGGTCGTCTTCCTGAAACAACCCCTTTTAGTTGTCTTTCCATGTGGTATTTTTATCTGAATTGATCTTTAGAGATATTGATTCAATCATAAGCCTTCTGGGATAGGGGAAATCTAGGATTCCGGGAGAACAGAAAAATAGGACTTAAGACTGGTGGAAAATGGTGCAACACTCCAAGCTAGAGAATAATAATCTTTATATAGCGCCAACATATTCCACAGCGCTTACAAAACAGGGGAGAACAGATACAAAAACCACAGTTACATAGTCATAGATTGATGGAGACATTAAGGGTGAGGGTCCTGCTCTAACGAGCTTACATACTACAGATAGTGGGGTGATACAGAAGGTAAAGGAGCCGGAGATGTGCCCAGTATAAAGAGGGGGAGAGTGGGATGCTATACACACAGACGATGGTCAGACTTAAGCCGTATAGTGGCGGAATCAGTATGACTGCAGGGGGCGGGTGATTGTCGCTAGCAGGGATTGCAGTCACTAGGACAGGGAGCATGTAATCAGGCGGAGTACAGAGGGTTTCGTTTAGGGGATATGGTATGCCTCCCTGAAGAGGTGTGTTTTTAGAGCACGTCTGTAGTTTAGTGTGTCAGGAATTGCCCGGATAGTTTTGGGTAGCGCGGTCCAGAGGACTGGTGCTGCTCTGGAGAAGTCTTGGAGGCGGAAATGAGAGGTTCAAATTAAAGGGACGCTCAGTCTGATTTCACTAGTGGAGCAGAGGGCGCAGGCTGGGTGGTGGATTGAGATGAGGGAGGCAATGTAGGGCAGTGTGGTGCTATGGAGAGCTTTATGGATAAAGGTAGTGAGTCTGAATTGAACTCTGTATTTGACGGGCATCCAGTGCAATGACTGGCACAAGGCAGAGGCATCCGAGTAGCAGCTGGACAGGAAGATGAGCCTGGCTGCTGCATTCAGGATGGATTGGAGAGAGTTGAGTCTGGAGCAGGGAAGGCCAATCAGCAGAGAGTTGCAATAATAGAGCCGAGAGCGGATGAGGGCAACAGTGAGCTTTTTTAGCGTGTCTGCGGTGAGAAATATGAAAAAAAGGTTTGGTACTGTGTTGGCCAGTAGAGTGTAATTTGGATAGCAGCAGAAAAAGTCTCACCTCGTCTTATCCACTTCAGCTTGCAGCATATATTTCACATGCAGGAGTATACTCACATACTTCATTAACCACTCGATCCGGTGGTGTTTATAAGTAAAGCAGAATCAATCAGGTGGGAACTTTGAAGTGCCGTGAATAAAAACTCCTTTTATTGTAGTCTGTGCATATAAAAGTCACAGGTTCAGAGGACTAGTTTCAGCTCCTCATGAGCCTTGATCACCTCCAGAGGTGATCAAGGCTCATGAGGAGCTGAAACTAGTCCTGATTGATTCTGCTTTACTTGTAATTTGGATGGCACATAATTATAACATCCAAACTAGTTTCATTCATTAGCCGAAAAATGGGTGCGATATCCCTGAAAGCTTGCTGTAACATCATGTATTTTTGTTAGCCATTAAAAGGTATCAGATCTACAAGATTACTTGGTTTCTCCTACTGAGAACAATCACACTGGTGAGCAAGGGGTGCATTCTTGCAATGTTCTTGAGGTGCAGCTGACCTATTCGAGCGAGAGATTGGATAGAGGGGGCCATTTTCCAACACTCTTTAGTCCTATTCTCTTGCTCATCTACGCCCACCTAGGTGGTCAGGCATCACCTCCACCATTGAAATCTTCATTCTACTCTCTTTACCACATTTGTAGATTCATCTTTCACATCAAACACGACCGTATGGGTTTTGCTCCACCCTTCTCTCTCCTGTTTTTTTACCTCATCCACATCTGGGAGAACAGAGCCACTTTTGTGGTAATCTGTAGTCTACCACTTTGGTCTATTAATGATGGTCTTTAAAAGGGGAGCTTCAACTCTGGAGCCACATTAATGATTTCTGTTAAATGTGATTTCTATGACATATGTTAATAGAGCCAAGGAAGGTTGATTTCTGAAACGAGTACATGAGTTATGTTCAATATAACTAAATTCTATAGTTTATTTATTTGCCTTTTGTGTCCTTTGCAGGCTGTGGAAGAATTGTTTAACCTCATGCAGCTGTTTGTAGCTCAGAGACCAGACATGAGAGAAGAAGAGCTTGAGGATATCAAGCAGTTTAAGAAAACTACTATAAGCTGCTATTTACGTTGCTTAGATGGTCGCTCCTGTTGGACTACATTAATAAGGTAACTACTTAAAAAGGTTGTCCACGAAATTACTGTCTACACAGCCCATAACAACCCATCGTAGGAGAGGAGAATGCATTGCAGACTTGGGATGGAGCCAACATTACATGTTCAGAGCAATGTAGTATTAAGCCTTGGGTGTTGACCCACCTCCTCCAGTTGGCGGAAGCTGTTCTTGCTGGCTACCCATACACATGCATGGTTTGTTTGGTTGAATGTGCCTGTGTTTTCAGTGTTTAGAGGAGAGTTAGCAACGGCCAGACAACTCTTGTATGATTTAACAACTTTTAAAAAAAATATGATCAGGTTTTGAAATTCAACATGCTCCCTACACACATCAGATGGTTGGTAAGTTCCATAGAAAACTTTTGGTTCGACCTACCTTCATGTAACCTGCATGAGGACCTTAAAGCATAACTTTCTACTCAAATTACTTTTTAGGATAAGTATGTATGTGTCTGTAGATAGATAGCACTATTTCTGGCCATTATTCAATTTCTATTCTACATTTTTTTCCTCTGCTGGCCCGGTCTCTAATTGTCAGTTTTTCCCTGAGCTGTTGGGTGTAGACTAGCTGCAGTGATGTTTCCCCACACAGCATACGGAAAGCAGAGGTGATCCTGCCCTCTTCACGCCCCTTGATATGGAGGACATTATAGAGAAGTACTGAGCAGTGTAGATGTGACTACACTAGCTGTGAGCCAGTAAAACACTATTAGCTGCAATAGCACGACTGTGTGTCTCACTGCTTATTTCTAACTTGTTTCAACCCTCTTCCCCTCTACATAGCCTTCCAGGTGCTGCATGTAATCAGCTCTATTAGTGAATTGTTAGTCCTGTTTTTTAAGCTGGATTTAGCAGCGATTTCAGACTGAGTGAAAAGTTTGTGGTGGGGAGAGTCAGTAAGGAGCTTGATAAGTGAAAGGCATTTTTCCATGATAAGACATATTACGCTTCCCCTGTTCCCTTGTACTATTGCTTTATGCTAAGTTTTTTGCAAGTACAGTGACGATTTAAGTGGAAAGACCCAAGTTGTACAATTTGCCTATGATCTTCCCAATCATTCTTTATTGTGTTTTCAGGCTCTAGCATCCTTGAGAATATGCTTTCTCACATATCCGCGGTTAGATGTGTAATATATACTTGCCATTAAAAGCCTATTCACATTTAGTTGTAACATGTGACTTAGTAAACTGGTATATTGGTGTATTTTGCAGTGCCTTCAGAATATTATTAGAGTCTGATGAAGACAGGCTCCTTGTTGTATTTAACAGAGGCTTAATCTTAATGACAGAGGTAAGCCATGCAAGATTCCACACTGACTATTATTTCATAGTGATGCTTTCGATACATGTTGATAGATATATAGATAAATAGACATAGTTCTATTTTATGCAAGGTAATGTTGTATGCACCACAAAGTGCCTGTTTATGAAATATTACACGGTATAATAATGTAAAAATGTTAAAATATATACAATTATGTCCCTCAAAAGCAGTTTTTCCACCTTCTGGGTTAGACTGTAACCCAAATTTCAAAAGGACACTATTATCATCTTTGAGCCCCGTTAACTATTTTATGGAGATCAGAGATGAGGGAACGGGGTCTGTCAAAATATCTTTCTTACTCACCTGCTACCCAGTTCCAGCGCAGTGTCCCCACAAAGTCAACGAGCGCCAGCACCTTGAGTCTTTCTGTGCATGCATTTCCCATTCATCTTAATAGGAAGTGCATGTGCATAAAGAATTGAGCTGCTGTTACGCGCGTATATCTCGTCAACACTGTGCTGTAACAGGGTGCCTAGTGGGTATGAAACATTCCCCCAGTTCCCTCACCTTTGAACCCCATAATGTAGTTTATGGGGCTCAAGGATGATGATCGTAAATTTATTAGAAGCCGATTAAACGACGTATGTGATTATTGGCCTTGAAGCAACGACCTTAGCTAAAGCATGTGATATATAGAAATGAATGTCCAAGGCGAATATAAATTTTTATTAATAGGGATGCTTTATGTAAATAAAATGTGGATTTAGTTAGGGCCCTTTTAACGTGGAACGATTATCATTCAGTTTAACACTGGATCGTGCTAAACTGAACGATGATAATCAGTGTAAACACTGCCAGCGACTAATTGATGAACAATCATTTGCTCGCTTGCTTTGTTTATGCAGACATAAAAAAAAAATCAAACTATGGTCGGCCCATGTAAACCAGCAGTGGTTCATCTATGAAGGACTCTATGTTTACTGTGAATGGAGACGAGAAGCTGGAAGCGATGTCTGGCTCACTCCACTTCTATTCACTGAACGATTATTGCTACTGTGGGAAAACAGATGAGCAGTAATGTTTGGGATGACTGTTGGGAGTCAAAGAACCCAACAATCATCCTTTGTAAATGGATCCTTAGAACTTAAAGGGGTTGTCCCGCGCCGAAATGGCTTTTTTTTTTTTTTTTCAATAGGCCCCCCGTTCGGCACGAGACAAACACAAGGGATGGGTTAAAAAAAAAAAAAGTTTAGTACTTACCCGAATCCCCGCTCTGCGGCGACTTCTTACTTACCTTACCAAGATGGCCGCCGGGATCTTCACCCACGATGCACCGCGGGTCTTCTCCCATGGTGCACCGTGGGCTCTGTGCGGTCCATTGCCGATTCCAGCCTCCTGATTGGCTGGAATCGGCACACGTGACGGGGCGGAGCTACACGACGCGTAGAAGGGGGCGGAGCAGAATGCTGCTCAGACCCAAGAGAAGGGAGAAGACCCTTCTGCGCAAGCGCGTCTAATCGGGAGATTAGACGCTGAAATTAGACGGCACCATGGAGACGGGGACGCCAGCAACGGAGCAGGTAAGTGATTAACTTCTGTATGGCTCATATTTAATGCACGATGTATATTACAAAGTGCATTAATATGGCCATACAGAAGTGCTTAACCCCACTTGCTTTCTCGGGACAACCCCTTTAATATAGTTTTAACAATTTCATGAATTAAAGTGCTCAGCCAGTCATGTCTGATGGTTTGTATACCAACTATATGCCTCGGCCACCAGTGGTTTAAACCACAGAAATGTCTCTTCTTGCATTGGTTCTGTTCCCTCTGAGATGGGGAAAGAGTAGCTCGCTGTGCTGTTTATGCAGCTTCCATTGTCTTCAGGCAGTGGAGGTAAGCCAGGTTGGGGGCAGTTTTCAAGATAGATGTGGGTCACCCATCTGGGATCTGCATATCCTGTTGACATTCCATAAATGTCGGAGATAAGAATACCCCTTTAAAAAGCATAATCATTCTTAAAAGAAAAGAAAAAATATCTGTGGTTGCTCTTACAAACAAAAAATCGGGAGGTTGTTTGATGGTTCAGTTAATTATGTATGGGTATGTAATAGTGGTCTGCTACATTTAGTCCTTCACATGTAGTATGGTATGGACATTTATCGATGACACAGCTACTGCTCATCACACATTGATATTGGTCATTGTGACCTGTTTTGCTATTGTAGTGATTAATCTGTTTCCTATGTAACTTCTTGTTGCAGTCTTTTAACACATTGCATATGATGTACCATGAAGCTACAGCGTGCCATGTGACTGGCGACTTGGTGGAGCTTTTGTCCATATTCCTGTCTGTCCTCAAGTCCACGCGTCCTTATCTTCAGAGAAAAGGTGGGAGTAACATGTTGGCCTGTAGACGTGTATACACTGAACGATCGTTCAAATGAGCAATCGTTGTCCATTGTATGCAGGCATAAAAATCATCGTTGGCGCAGTCACTAACCTTTCCGTTTAAATAGCGCTTTTTCAGTCGTTCTCATTCACTTTTATACAGCAATTGTGAACGACTGAATGAATAACTTCTCTTTTGAATGAGCCAACGATGTATCTGCTTGTATAAACAGGCTGCTTGAGCGAACTGACATCGTTGACTCGTTCGAACAATATATCATTTGGTGTAAACGGACCTATTACATATAATATAAATGTGGATATATGATGATTATGAAGTGTTCGTCCTAAATAAATTCTTAATATTTCCGCAGATGTGAAGCAGGCGCTCATCCAGTGGCAGGAAAGAATTGAATTTGCTCACAAGCTTTTAACCCTATTAAATTCTTACAGTCCACCAGAGCTTAGAAATGCCTGCATAGGTAATGTCATCTTATTACATGGTCATTACAAGCATTTTCCTATAGTAGTCTTTTAGTTAAGAAGAAAATGGTGGGATTAGAAGGGACCACTTTAGTTTGACTCCTGTTGTGTTTCCCCCTATAATAAGCTCTACCCTGATTTTCGGGGAGCTTGAAATATAAGCCCTCCCCTGAAAATAAGCCCTAGCTACACTACATATAAAAAACAAAATACTCACCTTGCAGCTGGTGTTCAGGTCTCTCACGCTCGGCTGCTGCAAGCTTCCGTGCCCTCCTGCACGCCGACAGAGCAGTTCTTCCTGGTAGTGGGGCTTGAATACCCTGCCTCCAGCAAGCTAATGCTCTGATTGGTTAATCGAGCGCCACTCATCAGTCAGTGAACGCTGGCGCTCGATTAACCAATCGCAGCCATTCAATGAATAGCTGTGATTGATTGACCCGAACGCTGCCTGCTAGGTAAGTATTATAGGGCACCCCCTGAAAATAAAACACTGTGCCTCTTTTGAGGCAAAAATTAATATGACATTGTCGTATTTTCGGGGAAACACGGTATCTGCCTAATGGAGACACTTTTCATAGAACTTAATTCATTTGGAAAGCCTGAAATAACACTGTGTTGTTACTTGTCTTTCCCTGCACATTAGACACAAGGTTTCTTCTTTCCTTCCCTTTGTGGTATTGAACAGATGTGCTAATCCTAAAGTTGCTTCTGATTCTAGATGTCCTAAAGGAGCTCGTGCTCTTGAGTCCCCATGATTTCTTGCACACGTTGGTTCCGTTTCTACAGCACAACCATTGTACATACCATCATAGCAATATCCCAAGTAAGTTGTTTTGTCTTAATTAAATCTCCATATAGAGTTTATTGGTACTAGAGCAAATAAGAGAATGCTGTTATCAACTTGTGAAGTAGATAGGGCTGGGTTCCCACGGGGCGGAATGTCCACAGTGGACATCCTGCTGCAGATTAGCCGCGGAATGCCTGCCTCCAAATGGTGCGGAATTCTCCCCCTCATTGATAAGTGGTGAGTTCCGCAGGGGAGACAGCGATACAATTGACATGTCGTAGACTTGAATTTCGTGCTACAAGGAAGTTTCCGCATGGGTTTTGTGCAGGTTTTTTCGTAGCTTGTGGATGAGATTTTCAAAATGTCATCCACTTTGCTGCTACTGTAAATGCAGCGGAATTTCCGTGTGAACCCAGCCTAAAATATAGCAAGATAAGGAAACTTCAGGTTTTACCTTTTAAAGAGGAGCAGTCACTGGATGTTTACCTGTTATAGAAGAAATATTCACAATTGTTGCCTTTTTTCCCCTTCCCAGTGTCCCTTGGTCCCTACTTCCCATGTCGTGAAAATATGAAACTTATAGGAGGAAAAAGCAATATCCGTCCTCCCCGCCCAGAACTCAATATGTGCCTCTTGCCCACAATGGTTGAATCCAGCAAGGTGGGTGAACATACAATAGATTAGATCCCTTGTTGTGTTTGCTTGTGGTGTCACACAATGATGCTTACTGACTTTTTACCCAACTCTCTAATATATTGTGTGTTATGGCCTTTTTACCCAGGACCATTATCTTTCCCATGGAAATCTAAAAGCTAATCTTCCCATGAATATGCATGCAGCGTCTAAATGAGAATTGTTCAGTTTCTGCATCCAAAAAACTGAACAGCGCATCGTTCCCTATGAACCGCAGTCGCTCACTGTTTAATGACTGTCTGCGTACTGTGAATGGAGGCTCCATCTTTATGCTGTGAGCGATGCCAAAGAATACTCGCTCCTTTGTAATAGTACTAGAGTAAGCATCACTGGGTCGAGCTGCCGGGCATCGTGTAAAAGACCCTTTAAACCCTCTTTAAAAGTTTGAAAGATTTTTTTGCAGTTGATTAATGGAATCTGTTTACATTCAGAGTCTGAAACCTGCACTGGTGTGGGTGCGTGGCTCTTAGGCCTCCTTCACAGACCGTATGCGTTTATACGGTCGCCCGTACGTACCATATAATCTCATGAATGAAGATTTGCCGTGATCAAGTCCTGATCCTTATTTGCGTATTTGCATCCATTCACGCAGACCGCTGCTGCATATCGGCAAAAAATATATGTGCAGAAGCGATGAAAACCATCGATCTCTGTAAAATGCTCGGAATGATCAGTAATGGTTAATTATAATTATGCTCAGCTGTCTTCTTTTCCCAGCGTTGTATGCAGGGTAACTCCCTCCCCCTTACTTTGTTCCAGTTTCCATTGAAGTCTATGGGAGCTTCCTGGGTGTTTTGGCAAAAGATAGGGCAAGTCCTATCTCTTCACACGCTGTATAAAATTGGCGACTGAAAACGGTCACGTCTCTGCTATTTTTCACGGCCAGATTTTTTTTACGCGGTCAAAAATCCTTGACCTGAATACTTTGAAATCCAATGGTTCTCATATTTGCAATAATTGGGTGATTTATTTAATTTTTATTTTAATGCGGCTAAATACCCGTGTAAATATGGTCATGTGAGTAAGCCCTTAATGAGAGAGAATCTGGGCACAATTAGCGAGATGTGTATGCTTGTCATTTACATGTGATCAGGAGTAGTTTTCAGTTTTAAACATAAATGGTTTCATTCACTGACAGCAAGGAAATATCTTAAATTGTGAGGAGTTGGAGCAAAGTATATATTAGAAAGCTGAAAAAGTTATACATTTATTACCCTAAAATCCCTTTTAATTTATTGATTGTAGGAAAAAAGCAATAACCTCCTAGTGGCATGACCTGTACCTGTGGTATTCTGACCCCCCCCCCCCCACCCCACCCCCTTGAACTATTTGATAAGATTGCCATGCCTTTTTGTTTTTCTTTACAGTTTTACTTACCTTTTTGATTTTAGGGTAAAGATGAAGTATATGACCGCATGCTGCTGGATTACTTGTCTTCATATCACCAGTTTATCCATCTCCTTTGCCGCGTGGCAATCAATTGTGAAAAGTTTACTGAAGCTTTGATTAAGCTAAGTAAGTTCTAGCAATACCTTGTTCTAGAGAAGATAATGAATTAGGGCCGCTCACTAATGGATTATCAGCGGTAATCACATGTACTGTATTCAAAGAGTCCCAAACTAACAATGACATTAGAGAATCCGCTCACCAGACCTCTTATACCCAGGGGAAGGAAAATGAGAAGAGTAGCTGTAGTCATTATGGGCGAGAAATACAGTGCAGGCTAGTTGGCCCACAGTGCTGTCAGATGTAGTGAGCAGAAAAGCCTTTCTATTATGTAGGATTACAAGTTACAGCTGGACAACACGTTTGGCGCTCCGAACCAGACACAGGGGACTGACCTGCCGAGGTGCCCAGTTTGAAGCACAAAACTCATTGACCAGCTGTAGCTTTCAATTCCTCTCTGCACTTAATCCATCGCTCTTTGAGTAACATAGTTCGTAAGGCCGAATGAAGACCATGTCCATCTAGTTCAGCCTGTCTAGCAAAGCTCCACTAACCCTGACAACGGGGATATCCGCTATACAAAGGCTTTGACAAGTGTTGTGCCTTATAAACACAACAAAGCACGAAAGTAAAAACGAAAATTAAAAAATCATACCTTTGGTATTTTTCTATCGACTTAGCCATATGAGGGCTCACCTTTTGCGGGATGAGTTAGACAATTTTAAAAAATTTTCAAAACATTGTAAATTTTTTTTAATAGCACCAACTAATATACCATAAAAGTGGGGAAAGCAGTTGCACCATTTTTGGGGAGGTTTTGTTTTTATGCTATTCATGGTGCAGTAAAAATGACATTCTGTAGTTTTTGAACTATAAGACACACCTGACTACAAGACGCATCCCAGGTTAAGATAACAGATAAATATTTCATACACTTTGTCCTAAAAAAACACACACACACAAAAAAAAAAAACAGTTGTGCCATTATATTGGAGTTTATGATCTTTCACATGTAACCATCTTGACCAGTAAATAATCACATTCTGAATAAAGTGGATTCCTTATAAAGGGTTAAACATATACAGCTTTTATTATTTGTATATAAGCATGCATTGATATGAATACGGATTTACTTTGCAGGTGTCCTGATTGCATATGAAGGGCTCTCCTTGCACCTTGCATTGTTTCCAAAACTTTGGACTGAGTTATGCCAAACGCAGGTATGCTATAGTAAGCTTCCAATAGAAAACATGCAGTAACTTGCCGTAAAGGTATAAAACAACTTAAGTATATGAAGTAGGTTTACCGTATGCTGGGAGCCAAACCAATTTTGCTGTTCCTCTGTTACCGCATGTGACCCAAGTTCAGTTATTTTCTATATGCAAATAAGAACACACATTGAATGTGCAAACTCAAAAATCCCAAGCAAGTGTCCATCAAGATCAAGGTACCATTACACGGGGTGATTATTGAATAATCACTGGAAATGACACATTTTGGTGATAAGTTGTCACGTGTACACACAGCTTTAAACCAAGGGACTTTGAGCCTGTGTAAACGGGGAGTTCATCTGAATGGAGGTGGACAGCCAGAAGAGATCTCCGACCTACTCCTGTCTGGAAGCACAGGAGCGATGGTCTGTTCTGTGTAAAGGGACCTATCTTTAAGTGTTATCTACTGATAAGACAACCAACCTTTTAAATGAAAGGCAGTCGTTCTGGATCTGGCTTCTGTGACCTCCGGTGACCGGCGACTGTTGTCGAATTGGCCGAGTGATATTGTCTATGTAATGCATAGACTGCTTGGGTCAGCCAGAGTGTGAACCAGAGGGTTGTTTTAATGTTGGCTATTGTAACAAACAGATCCATGCACAGCAAGCTGCACTCCTCTGTCACACACTGACTAGAGTGCCCATGCTGCTTCATCCACAACCAAAAGTACCTACATTGGGTATTCGTGATTATCTAAACTGGACCTAGCCAAGTTTTGTTGAGGAACATTGGGTCCCAGCATTCGTGTGAATGTTACTTTTAATAGTTATGACCTGCCCAAACACTGTTCCAAACGAAGTGCACCCCTTCTTAGCAGCACAATTCCTTAATGGCAGTGGCCTCTCTCAGCAGGACAATGTGTCTGTCACACGGCAAAAAGCATTCAACAGTGGTTTGAGGAACATGACCGCTTAAGTTTACTTGGCCTCCCAGATTCACCAGCGGTCAGTCCAATTGAGCATCTGTGGGATTTGCTGGAAAAATAAGTCGGATCTGTTGGCCCGACTCACAATTTTCCAGACTTAAAGGACCCACTGGTTACGTCTTGGTGCTAGATACCACAGGACGCCTTCAGAGATCTTCTGGAATCTGTGCTTTGATAGGTCAGAGTTGCTTTGGCGGTATGATGGGAACCAGCACAGTATTGGGCAGGTGGTTTATATTATTATTGATTGGTCTATGATCTAAATACATGGAAGGATGTTACTCTGTTTGGTAAACCAAATTAGCTTTATAACCTTCATATGTTGTGGATTTGCTGCTGTTTTTTGTTGCAGATGTGCTGCAGATTTCACTCTTTTCGATTGAACTCTAATTGAAGGGGTGAATTCTGCAGATTTGCAGCAAAGCATGTGACAAAATGTGCAGCAAATCTTCGACATGAGAACACACCTGAAATATAAATTCTTCTTTCTTCCGGGAAATTTAGTCTCCACTGGCAAAAAACTGCATCAAGCTGCTGTGTGAGGATCCAGTCTTCGCTGAATACATTAAAAGTATTTTGATGGATGAGCGCGTGTTCCTCAATAATAACGTGGTCTACACATTCCTGACCCATTTTCTAGTAAAGGTAGGTATTTTTATGTCTATTTTTTACTTGCTCGTAGGTAGGTGAATTTGAATTTGCATTTACAGTTACACTCCTTTCTACAGCCTATTCTTCACTGTTGTATACAGGTTGTCATCACTCACATTGGACACTGTCCCCATGTAGGCTCCCAATCTAAGTTCATCTATTAGTATGTTTTTGGCAAAGTTGCCGGCATCTGGGGCTTTAGCTATGCAAATCAAGCTACAAATGTTTATTTTTTTTTTGTCCCCTTTGATTTTCAACAATGCAGTTTATTATTCGCAGAACCATTACTTCGAGCAGCAGAACGTCCTTTTGAGGCTTCTTGAGTTGGAAAAGTTTTTAATTTTGCTAACGTAGTACATAAATCTATAATTGTTCCCTTTTTACAGGTTCAAAGTCAGGTTTTTTCTGAAACAAATTGTGCAAGTCTCATTAACACGATAATTACGCATCTCATCAATCAGTATCAAAATGTGGAGTCTGATTTTATCAGCAGAATTGAAATTTCCAAAGCAAGCAGCACTTTAAATGGGGTAAGAGAATATCTATCTGTTTCTTCTACTACTAATCTTGTTGAAAGTCATATTTTCATTGGATTCCTGATTTGCAACGTTCTTTCAATTTGGAGTGCCAGTGTCTGTCCAAATGACCCATTCTATCCTCTTGATGATGGCTTTCCATCTCATACATTAAATGTGTTTGCAGATCCCTAGTAAGAATATCATTGACTTATAGCAACAACCTGTTAATGCGGACCTGTCATCCCTCCGGACACATCGTTTCTACTAAATACTCTTATTCCCCTTGAAATGGCTGGACTGGAGCTTCTTTTCTTATAACTCTTGTGCTGTTTCCCCATTACTTCTGCTAGACATATATGAATAAGGGTGATTGCACACGGATGGATATGAATTGCGGAATCTGGAGCGGACGACCGCCTCCGGAATCCGCAGCAAATACCGTCCATAGAATGCTATGCAAAAATGATTCTTCATGCCCACAAGCGGAAACCATTTGCAGTTTTCGCTCACGGATGATAAATCGCACCATACTCCATTTTCCTGCGGATTCCATTAAAGTCAATGGAAGCTGTCCAACCCGCGGGCCGCCTGCCCTCGACATTTTTGTATATTTGGCTTTTGTCCATTACAGAATTTCAATCTTTGTCGTAGTCTGGCCTGCTTGATTTGATTTGTCTTTGAAAAAGCCCTTATTAAGCACATAATCATCTTTCCTGTTTTATTTTTGCTTGTCGTGCAGTTGGCAATTTGCACTACAGTTTTTACTCAGGTACTGGAAAGTAGGGAGAAACGTACATACTCTCTGCTTGACATGACCTAGCATTCAAGAGTATCCATCATGTAGACAGTTCAGATGTAAGCAACATGTCTACCCATGCTCTACTGTTAAAGGGAGTATTAGTCCAGATTTAACATTATAGGGTCTTTTTTATGCTAAGCAACTTTTGTCTCTGATTCCCCCCTCGAAAGATGATTTGCAAATTTAGTTATTTTATAATCCTTGATGACCTCTATGACATGTGAATTACTCTTCGTCTTCCGGTCCATTAATCTACATTGTAAGTTAAGATTTTTCTGGTTCTGATTACATAAAGTATATATTTACATGCTGTACTATCCTATGTTTTAGGATCTTAGAGCACTGATTCTACTCCTTTCAGTTCACACTCCAAAACAGTTGAACACAGCCTTAATACCAACCTTGCAGGATCTGCTGAGCAAATGCAGAGCCTGCCAGCAGCAAAGAAATTCATTACAAGAGCAAGAATCCAAAGAAGGTAAAGCTAAAGGTGAGCAAATCCATTGTGCACACATGGGTGAACATTTTATAAACCTGTTTAGGCCAGTTTGCAGCTTAAAGTTGCATATCTTTGCACATGTAGGAATTTTCACAAAAGTTTGTGACTTTAAGGGAGGTGGTGTGGCCACCCCGGACTTTAAAATGGGCCAACAAATTTATAAATAATTTACTAGAAACTGGTATAATATATGCGAGGTCAGACCTGGCATACATTTTTGTGAAGACAGAGGTTTAGAAATGCGCCCCATACATGAGAGCCATGCTCCTCTTTTATAAGATGCCGCTCCTAATACGTTTCCCCAAAATTCCCAGATCCTCTTAAATACAGTTGGCTGTGTATGTGGCAGGACACATGGTATATGTCCTATCTATCTCATATCCATCTATCTCCTATCCATCTATCTCCAAACATGAACTAAATGAGCTGCAAACTGATGCAGAGGGGGACACGGCACCCTGGTCCCCTAGGGCTTACCATTTACAGGGAAAGGAGGAAGGAGACAGTAGGTGAGGGTAGAAGGTGCTAACATAGGGTTACTGTAGGTTGGGGGCTTTTTGGTGAGGAACGGTTTCAGGTTCCTTTTGGAGATTCTGATGTGTTGGGGTAGCGAGTTCTAAAGTATAGGTGAAGCACTGAAGAAATCCTGGAGACAGCTGTGTGAGGAGCAGATGAGGATAGTAGGTTGCGGGGGTCTTGTGAGTTTTGGAGATTACGCCTGGGAAAGTTTCGGGATGTTAGATCAGAGATGTTTGGAGGGGACAGATTGTAGACAGCCTTGTATGATAGTTTAATGGAATTCTGTGGATAATTGCCAGCAAGTGAAGAGATTGACAGAGGAGTAATGACGTAAGAGATGGATTAGCCATAGCTGAGTTCAGGATGGATTGGAGATGTGCAAGAGCATTAGGTGGGAGGCCACACAGAGAGGGATGTTGCAGTAGTCTAGGTGGGAGATGTTGAAGGCATGTACTAGCATTTCTTTTGATTTGGAGTAGAGGCAATCGTACCCGAGAGATGCTTTGAGTTGGAGGTAATGGGAGGGGGTGTTTATAGAACAGGGCAGAATCAAATGTTACACGGAGACATTTGGGACTGGAGAAAGTACAAAGCCGTTGATTGTGATTGATAAGTTTGGTGAGGGGCTTGAGTAACATCGAGTTAGTCAAGAATGAAGTGCAGTCCAGAAGGGCTTTTGGAAATTTCATCACTATGAGCACTATTAACATTAAATCTGCTTAATATGGTATTTCTTTTTAGATGATGAAGGTGCTACACCAGTAAAGCGGAGGCGGGTTAGCAGTGATGAGGATCACATGGTAGACAGTTGTATAGGCGATTTGAAAAACGAACGTGAGGCATCCACACCCACAAGCACATCTGACAATGAGACAAGAGACTCTTCCATCATCGACCCAGGAACAGAACAAGATCCTCCATCTCCCTCTCCTTTGCCTGCTAAAGAATACAGAATAGAAGTGTCCTCTTCATTTACTGAAGACATACTGCTACCTGCACGGCCACAACCAACGGATGATCAGCCCGGCGGTAGCGCTAAATATGAAGATGGGAAAGAAATAAAAGAACTCCAGAGTCCTAAAGAGACGAACGTAATGGAGGAAGACAGCGAGCTCCCCTCCACTTCCATATCTGCTGTTTTGGCTGACTTGGCAGACTTACGGGGATGTGATGGCCAGCCATCGCCCACGCAGGACAGTCAGGAGCTCAGCCTGTCACTAAATTGTGAGCATTCCAGGGGACTTTTTAGTCATATTCAACAAAATGACATTTTAGATACCCTGTGCAGGACCATCGAGTCCACCATCTTAGTGGTCTCAAGGATATTGGGAAAAGAAAACAAAGCTGCTTCTTGACATTAGTTGTAGCATGTCTGCTTTTAAGTCTTTATTTTTATTATTATTATTTTTTTTTTTTTTAAAGCTGTTTGTATACATTTTGCAGGGGTTTTTTTTGTTTTTTGTTTTTTTTGTGCTTCAATTTGTCAAGTGCTTTCTGCTTGGATGGCAAGATAGATTTATATGCTTTATTCTTGGTCAGGCAGAAGTCAAAAAACAAAAGTTGCATCTGCAGTACACTTTGTAAAGGCCAATCATAATGGTTATGTTTTATGTAATTCAGGTTCGCTGTAGTGGCTTTTCATTATACGGCCGCTTGAAATATTAGGGGGGGCCCCTAACCCAATATGATGTAATTTAAACTTGTCATTTTTACCGTGTATAATATGGTGTCCTCTGTGCCAGTTTTGTACCTTATAATAGAGGCAGTTGCCTCGAATCTGTGGTTCTTATTATCAAAATTAAGTTTACTTGTACTAAACCACAAGAAATTTGATTCTGTAAAGAATCCTCTCTAGCTGTGGCCTGGCAGTATATATGGTGCTTTATTTAACAGAATACCTGTGGAGGAAATAAAGCACATTTGATGTAAAGAAAAAAAAAAAAAGAAGACAAAAAACAAAAAATAATTGTTTTATTTTATTGATATGATTGATCGCTATTCTGTGCACTTCATTAAACTAATTGTGACGACTTTTCATTTTTGCGTACGTTGGCCTCTTTGAGAATTCACTTGTAGACATTGCGCCACATCAGACGGACTTTCTACCACAGAGCTGTTAAGTTACGTTTTTTTTGGTTTTGTTTTTTTAAATGCATGTCTGTATTACAGAAAATGTTAAATTTGCTGGATTTAAGGCAAAAAATAGACCGGAGTTCAACAACTACGAGACCGAGAAGCAAAATAAAAATTGCACTTTGTTTTAAAATATAGTTTATTAAAGAGTTCTAAAAAGTTTAGAGAGCGATGTTACAGAACTACCTATTTTATCATTGTTCTACCATGGTTCGTCCTGGAGAATATACGTATGATGATAATAAAAACCAATCTCTTATTTCAGAGACTCGTTCATTGAGGCCATAAAGTACAGGTTTCTTATGTCTCCTAGCATTGTTTCTGGAAGGCTTACGTTTATCCTGTTTAACGATGAAGAATTTGGAACGTTTTTTTTTCTTTTATTATAGGGGTTGTGTGGCATTAGTAACACATTGCTTCTTTCTGAGGTTGGTTTCACACAGCCGAGAAAATCGCGACATATTTGAGTGTTGAGAGACGTGCAAATCTTGCACGAATATGAACCGTATTCTTTTGAGTGGAGCCATATACACGAGTGATTTCTTTCCGCACCATGGTGCTGGAAAAAAATCACTGCATGTTCTAACTTTTGGCGTTTCTTGGAACGCATCGCTGATTGATATCAATGGGAGCTTTAATATGCCACACATGTCGCGTGATGTTCATACGAGTGGGATCCTTCATCACACGGGACATCATAGATACAAGACTTTTTGTCTGAAAAACGCCTCACATCCACGCATACATTGCACGTTGTTGAGGTCGATATTGGGCAGAGTTTCACGGCCCACTATCACACTCGCCAGTATGGGGGAAGCCTTACCCATGGACTGTTCTTGGTATTAAAGCTCAGCCCTATTTAATTAGGTCTGAGCTGCAATAACAGATACTACTTGAAGATGAAGGGGCGCTGCCTTTAAAAAAAACAACCACAGCTTTGATTTTTCTAATCCCACATAACCTCTAAAATACTAATTGGCATGGCACAAGTATACTACATTTGGGAAGTCTTTGGAGTACTTGACTTTTTTTTTAAAATTTTTTAATTTTGTTATGTTGTGTCCTTGTGCAAATTTTAAACAAAAAAAATTCACATTTGTCCCCATCATTTTGCACTCAATATCCCATTAACGACAAAGTGAAAATAGAATGTTTGGTATGACACTTGAAATTTAGCTCTGGTTTCCTCCCATTTCTCTTGATAATCTTTGCGATGTTTCTACACCTTGATTGGAGTCACCTGGGGTAAATTCTGTTGATTGGACATAATTTTAAAAGACACACACTTGTCTTTATGAGGTTTCATTGCTCACGATGCATGTTAGAACCAAAATTAAGCTATAAAGGGGAAAAACTACCCATAGAACTCAAAGACCAGATGGTTTGGAGGCACAGATCTGGAGAAGGCTACAAAAAATTGCTCCACTGAAAGTTCCCAAGAGCGCAGTCACCTCCAGAATTCTTAACATGGAAGAATTTTGAAGCAACAAGGACTCTTCCTAGAGCTGCTGACCCACCAAACTGATCAAGTGAAAAAAGGGGCTTGATGAGAGAGGTGACCAAGAACCTAATGGCCACTCCTCAGGATCTTTGGAGCTCAGCCAGTGTGCAGATGGGAGAAACCATCCAGAAGGTCAGTCATCACTGCAGTCTCCACCTATCTGGGCTTTATGGCAAAGTAGGCAGAAAGAAGCCCTCTCCACAGTAAAAGACATGTGAAAGACCACCTGGAGTTTGCCAAAAAGATTCTATAGCCTGATGAAACACAGATTGAACTTTTTGGCCTCAATTCCAAGCCCTGTGTCTGGAGGAAACCAGACGCTGCTCATCATCTGCCCAATACTATCCCTATCGTAGAGCACGGTGGTGGCAGCATCATGCCGTGGGGTGGTTTTCAGCAGCTGGGATAGGAAGACTGTACTTTGGTCGTGTTGATGGAAAGCTTAATGAAGCAAAGATATTCTTAATGAAAACCTGATCCAGAGTGCAAGGGACCTCAGACTGAGCAGAAGGTTCACCTTCCAACAAGACAGTGACCCTAAGCACACAGCCAAGACAACACATGGAGTGGCTTAGGGACAACTGTGAGGCTCAGGAAAGAACACTGATAAGTTGGTGCAACTCTTTAGATATGTATGCACTTGTTTTTGTGTTTTTAAAGGAATATCTTTTTGATTTAAAAAAGCAGCATGAAACGCTGAGTGTTTCGAGGCTAATGCACCTCTTTCTCAGTCTCGATGGAGACACACATCCAATAGGGTAGGATGGGAGTAGGCTCGTGCCTGGGAGGAGGGGGAGAGAGATAAATGCGGAACAGTCAAGTTTGCAGGGTGAGAGTCAGCTTGTTCCGAGGAGGACAACTCTGTAAATGTTCTTGAATGGCCCAGCTAGATTTGACTTGAACCCAATTGACCATCTCTTGATGGATGGACCTGGCCAGACGGTGCCCATTCAACCTGACAGAGCTTGTGAGGATCTGCAGAAAAGAATGGCAGAAAATCCCCAAATCCAGATGTGCAAGCCTTGTGATATCCTATCCAAGAATGCTGGAGGCTGTAATCACTGCCAAAGGTGCTTCAACTAAGTACTGAGTACAGGGCGTGAATACTTATGTCAATGCAAAATATTAATTTTTTTAATTTTCAAGGATATTGAACATTTTGTTTTTATTTTGTCATTATGGGGTATTGAGTTCAGAATATTAGGGGGAAAACTTGTTTTTTTTATTGGCGCATGGTGCAACATAGCAAAATGGAAGTCTAAAGACGTTCCAAATGGATTGTATGCCACAGGGAATTCTCTCTTAGTGTTAGTACAGTTGCCGTGGTTGTTCACCTGTTGATCTTGCCAAGTTCTCATTTTTCTCTCCAGAGTGCCATGAGGCTAATTACACCATAATCAACTAATTGCTAAGTTTACTCCTTAAGCACCATTTACATGGAACAAATGTCGGGCTAACGATGCCTGACACTCGTCCCTGCATGTACTCGCTCTCCTGCTGTTGCACAGGAGCGAGTATCATTGGCTCGCAGCAGGGCAGCTTGAGGAGATTTCACTCCTCTCGCTTTCCCGCCCCTCTCCATCCATTCACTTAACACAGTGGCCGTTCAGTACTTGTCTGCTGTTTACACTGAACAATCATCATTCAGGAGCATCGCTCATCGTTTAGGCTACAAAAAATCCTGAATGATCATTCAGTGTAAACAGCTGCCATTCAGTATTGAACTGCTACTGTTTAAATGGAGAGGGGCGGGGGAGACGAGGAGTGAAATTTCCTCCAGCCGTCACGGCCCCCTGCTGCCTGCTCCATCAGAAAGCCAGTGATAGTGGCTCCTGTGTGACAGCATGGGAGCGAGTACATGCGGGAACAAGTGCCATGCATCGCTTGCCCGACATTCATTCCATGTAAATGGGGCTTTACAAAGACCATGTTTAGTCTGTAACTCATATATAACTCGCCATGCTTGAAAAAAATGAACACAGTTGCATAAACATGCCCAGCACTTTTCTGCATTTTGAATTTGTGAAGAATATTGGATTCCAACAAAGGTGAAAAATAATAATTTCCTAAAGTAAATGTGCAAAAGAAAATTGGAAGACAAATACAGGTAAGTCCTTATCTGGCTGTCAACTGTCAAACCCACCCAAGGTTTGTTGATCACTTTTAAGGAGGTTGTCTACTTCAAGCGCTTGCGTTTTGCTGCAGGAAGTAGATGGCTCCATACATTGCGCAGAGGCCTAGGTTTGGTACGGCAGACTTGGTCCTATGACCAAAGTGAATGGGATGCATGCAGTTCTAATCCCTGCCACTGTGCAATTTACGGAGCTGTCTGCTTCCTGCATCATAACTGCTGGAAGTGGGACAACCTCTTTTACGATTTTGCTTTCTGTTACCGAATATAGGTTTTGAGAGGTCTACTCCACTTGTAGAACTCATGCATTCTATACCATAGATGTGGGCAATGTGGAAGACCATTTCACTTCTGAACTGCAGCCATTTCTACTGCTTTTCCCAAATGACATGTGCTTATGGAGCTGTGGCAGCTGCCATGCTGTACCTGTATATACAAGCAGATGGGCAGTTCTTATCCAGCTGAGATGTATCATGAAGACATCCACTTCCCTCTATGATTTACCAGTTGTGCTGACTATCTGATTCTTGATATATTTGGTTAATGGGGGCTGCTATGTACAGTTTAGGCATGTAGTGCTGTTCTATTATGTCCACCCAACATCAGTAGGTGCTTCAATGACCCTCTGAGGTGACTTCAAACTTCAAGAATGCATTAACAAGTATTTTGAAAAATGTCTCACTGGACAGATCTAATAATTTACTGTTTGCAAAGGTCTTTTTATTGGAAATTTCTTTCACAGCTATAGACATGCTCCCATTATCACAGAAAAAAAAATCCTGTGCAAAGAGATAATTGATAGTTGGTGAAGACTGAGAATCACATGTACAGCCGTCAGAGGGCGAAGACTGAGAATCACATGTACAGCCGTCAGAGGGCGAAGACTGAGAATCACATGTACAGCCGTCAGAGGGCGAAGACTGAGAATCACATGTACAGCCGTCAGAGGGCGAAGACTGAGAATCACATGTACAGCCGTCAGAGGGCGAAGGCTGAGAATCACATGTACAGCCGTCAGAGGGCGAAGGCTGAGAATCACATGTACAGCCGTCAGAGGGCGAAGGCTGAGAATCACATGTACAGCCGTCGGGGCGAAGGCTGAGAATCACATGTACCGCCGTCAGAGGGCGAAGGCTGAGAATCACATGTACCGCCGTCAGAGGGCGAAGGCTGAGAATCACATGTACCGCCGTCAGAGGGCGAAGGCTGAGAATCACATGTACCGCCGTCAGAGGGCGAAGACTGAGAATCACATGTACGGCCGTCAGATGGGGAATTGGTGAAAATATAGAATACAAGTAGTGACAGGCAGGAATACTTATTCTTCATGCACATGGTAGCTTATTATGAAAAGTTAGATATGCCTGATCCTTCCATGATATAAATTAGCATTTATAGACTAGCTTGCCTTAAAGGAGCTGTGTCAAAATATAGCGTTATGCTCTAGTCATTGGATAGGGAATTTGATGATTGGTGAGGGAATACCTGCTAAGACCCCCGTACTGATCCTGAGAATAGTCCCCACTTGATTACTAGTACACTATATAGGGGCCAAATAATATCCCCTAACCATGGTCCTTTACTACCACCACATGGTGAAAGAAAAATACTAGGATGCTGTTATTAAATAAAGATTACTGCAAAGGTCAGCATTACTGGTGACAATTTGAGGACCAAATATCCTTCCTAAGCCATAATCACATATTACCACCATAGTGTTATTAATGAGGGGGGGGGGGGGGAGCTGTACAAAGGCTAATATTAACTGCAGCCAGTGACCATATAAAGGTATATACAGATCTAGCAGTATTAACCCTTTGTTAGCCTGTTAATGAGTCATGCTGAGGCTCAGCTTGACTGCGCTAATTGTGTAGCACTGCTACCATTCAATATGCAGTTTAGCGCAGTGCAGCCAAAAGGTGCCCGGCGGTCTGAACTACACTGGTAGTGTGCCAACATCCTGTTTGGTGCTGTTGCATATGTAGCAGGTTTACATGGGTACTTTGTAGACCCTATAATTGATTACAATTCCATACTATCCAGTGAGCACAGGTAATAAGAGTCGTTCACTTCTCCTTGTCTTCTCAATCTGGTCGAAACCGATGTGATGACGGCTCCTGATCAAAACTTGTCTCTGCAAAGTAATATGCAGGCACATTTGGCTCCCAAATTTTTCAGTCACGTGCCTTCATTTTTCACATATCTACAAAATCTCCCCATCTTAAGTGCACCACACAGTGATAGTATCCCACTTTTTGTCCTCATTCTCTGTCCGTGGTGTGAAGCACTTTTCTGGCAAAACCGCCTCCCATGACATCTGTGAAGTAGCGATCCTCCGGCGTTTCATATTTTTTATCAGCTGCTAGCATGAGAATGCTTGGGGAGATGTGCCTCGCAGCTGCTATCGTGATGCACTGGCCGCTGATGGTATCATTGTGAGAATAGTGGAGATGAGACACCTAACTGCTACTGTCAGATTGATGAGGGACTGTCACCTGGCTGCTCTTACTGTTACGAGAGGTGTTCACTTGGCTGCAAATGGGCATAGCTCCTGTTAAAGTGGTTTTCCTGGATTAAACTATTGACCTATCCTCACAATAGGTCATCAATAACAACGGTGGGCTTCCACCACTTGGTATTTCTGACGATCAGCCAATTGATGAGTTCACAGTGCACAGGTGAACTGCTAAAAGTTGTTCGAAACACTATGGAAGTTGTAGACGTCCAACCACCTTGGTCGGTCCAGGATGAAATGTTTAGGGGCTTAAGATCATACCACAAAATAGTCTTCCCGCTAAACAAAACACTAAAGCACCTTGTAACAGATACATGGGAGAAGGCAGATAAAAGGGCATCTTCCAAGAATTTAAAGATGGGCTTTTATTCGTGCCAGAAGATATAAAGCTCTGAAAGTAACTGCCTAGAGTAGACCTACAAGTGGCAAAAGTGATTAAGAAAACCACCTTGCTGTTCAAGGATTTCTCCCAGCTGAAGGAGCCCCATGGATAAAAAGGCTAACCTTCTCAAAAAAAAAAAAAAAAAATCATAGGAGACTACATCCAGTCTTCTGGAAACAAATATAGCAGTCACCTCTGTGGTGCACTCAATGTACCTGTGACTCTCGCAACTGGACAACCATCTGGAGCAGAGGACACCCCTAGGGAAGAAATCATCAAATCCGTGCCATTACTTAAAAATGACCACTGGTTTCTTGGTGAATGCCTCAGCAATGTCCGTGCGTTTCTCAGCCAAAATCACGGTATTGGGCAACTCCGCAAGCCGTGTCCTATGGCTTAAGGCATGGACAGGAGATGCAGTCTCCAAAAACAAATTATGCTCCCTTCCTTTTCAGTGAGAGTACGTATTTGGGCCAGAATTAGACAAAATTCAGGAGAAAGCTGGCAATAAGAAAAAGGATTCCCAATTGACGACTTACCAAAGAGGAATTCTTCCTTTCATAAACCGGCATACCAATCTAAAGATCAGAAAGGTAAGGACAAAATGGGACGATTGTCCTACCCTAAGGGCGCCCACCCACTGGCGTTTTTTTTTCCCTGCGAAATTCGCAGCATTTTTTTTCTGCAGGGGTCTAAGGGACTTGTAATGTTAAAATCGCGATCGCGCAAAATCGCAATTTACCGCGAATCGCGGTAAATTGCGATTTTGCGCGATCGCGATTTTAACATTACAAGTCCCATAGACCCCTGCAGAAAAAAAATGCTGCGAATTTCGCAGGGAAAAAAAAACGCCAGTGGGTGGGCGCCCTAAAGGAGGCAATTGTAAGAACTCCCTCTTTACATCAAAGCAGCCTGACTCCAGATAGAGATAGAGAGCCCGTGGGGGGTAGGCTCTCCTAGTTCTCAGGTAAATGAAACCAAATAATGAGAAACCCCTGGGTACTGCAGATCACTTAGGGATATAGGATAAAATTCCCCCCTAAAAGTTTATAGTAACACCAGATCAGTCCCCAGAAAAGATTGGAACAGGGAGTTCAGGAACTAATACAATTGGGAGCTTTTATCCCAGTTCCTCTAGGGAAACAGTTTTTTTTGGTAGTTATTCCACTTTATTTTTTGTTACCAACCTTAATAGTTCCTGTTGAACCACATTTAATTTAAAGTCCCAATGGATGCAGCTCAGTAGAACGAGAAGAACAATCTCTTTTTTTCTTCTCCTTTTACTGAGCTATATGTATTGAAGAAAGATGACCACTACCATTGTCTTTTTCAGGGCTCTCAAACAGTTTTCAATACTAGTTTTAGAGGTTTTTAAGAACTTCCAGTTTTGCAGAAATGAACCACCCGAAGTTCAGGTTTTCTTTGAACTGAATGTTTAGCAAAGTTTGACCCTACTTCGGCTTCTACAGATTCAGTTTGTTAATCTCTACTACTCACCTTCGTTCTTCTGCCCAATAGTTTAGGTTCAATTGCACAGTGGAGAGCTCTAGGTGCACATTTTATTGGTGATTATCTGTTAAAGGAGATGTCCCGCGCCGAAACGGGTTTTTTTTTTTTTAACCCCCCCCCCCGTTCGGCGCGAGACAACCCCGATGCAGGGGTTAAAAAAACCACCCGCACAGCGCTTACCTGAATCCCGGCGGTCCGGTGACTTCAATACTTACCGCTGAAGATGGCCGCCGGGATCTTCTACCTTCGTGGACCGCAGCTCTTCTGTGCGGTCCACTGCCGATTCCAGCCTCCTGATTGGCTGGAATCGGCACGTGACGGGGCGGAGCTACACGGAGCCCCTCTCTGGCACGAGCGGCTCCATAGAAGAAAGCTGAAGACCCGGACTGCGCAAGCGCGGCTAATTTGGCCATCGGAGGCCAAAAATTAGTCGGCTCCATGGAGACGAGGACGCCAGCAACGGAGCAGGTAAGTATAAAACTTTTTATAACTTCTGTATGGCTCATAATTAATGCACAATGTACATTACAAAGTGCATTATTATGGCCATACAGAAGTGTATAGACCCACTTGCTGCCTCGGGACATCTCCTTTAAGTTTTTACTGGCATAATCGGTAGCATGTTCTAATAGCAGCCCTCATCCACCATCTTGCTGGTATGATAGCTGGATAACTTTTGTAACCTTCATTCTTCTATCAATGGACTTTTGGCTAGTGTTTACTTTTTATACATTTCACCACTCTTAACCTACATTTTGAGCAATCAGATTAAACACTCTTTCGACCTACAATACACAGCAGAAAACACCAGGGGCAACTATAAAAGCTTTTATGCCAGAATGCTGGGATAAAAAAGTTTCACATTTTTGTGAAGTCCCACTCACTCAAAAATGTGTGACTAATAAGCTTTTCGCACTGGCCTTGCCAATTTTCTGAAAAGAAGGCGGGATTTCGAGAGGGGAGGCATGGCCACCAGGGCCGACAGATTTATGTATAGCTTACCCCAGAAACCGATGTAAATTATGCCAAAAATGTTTGACAGGTCAGACCTCACATACATTTCTGTATAGACACATGGAGGCCTCTTCATGTATTAGTGGCGTCGGGGCAAATTATATTAAGACTGGCATTGAGAATGCTGGTCTTAGTAAATTTTCCTTACCATGTTCTTAGCTGTGATATTGTTACCATGCGGCGATTGCTGGTCCTCCTGGGGCGGCGATGTGCGGGGTCCCGCGGTCGGGGCGTGTCCCCCCGACTTGTTGTCCGGCTGCTGGTGGCGCAAGTGCCTGGCCGGCATGGGCGGCGTTGTGCTCGCGCACACCTGTGAGTGCATCTGCCGTGCACGAGCTCCCTTTTGTTGTGTTCTGTTGGGAGTTGGCTGTCTCCCTCTCTCCGCCCCTGGGCGGAGACTTTTGTTTAAAGGTCGGGCAGAGACTTGCAATCACTGCCATTTATTGGTTTCCCTCAGTGTGCTAGCTAGTCTGCCTCTGTTGGTCTCCTGCTTCTGTCATCTTGTCTGCTATACGTTGCTATTATCTGCCAGGTTTTTCCATCTGCCTCAGTTCTGCTGGGTATTGTTCGTGTTGGTTATTTTCATCTGCCTATTCTGTCAGTATTCTACCCTTTCCATCCAGGTATGCCAGCGTCCCTTTTTCGGTCCCTAGTGAGAGTAGGGACCGCCGCCCAGTTGCCGTCTTGGGTTAGCCAGGAGTGGAGGCAAGTAGGCAGAGACAGGGGTTGTGGGTGAGAGCTAGGGTACCCGGGCTGGCATGTCAAGGGTAGTATACCGTAACATAATAAGTGGCCCTTAAAATTGCTCTCCAATGGAGGTCATGAGTACCATCGCAAGTCAGTTGAAGGATTTAGTGGTCGTGATCCAAGACCTGTCCGGTCGTATGGTGGACTAGGAGCAGCGGGAGTTAGTGCATGTTTCTACCGCCCCTTCTATTCCTGAGCCCAAGTGTCCACTTCCTCGGATATTTTCAGGAGGGAGGAGCAAGTTTTTTGTTTTTCAGCAGAAATGTAGATTGTATTTTCAGATGTGGCCCCGCCACTATGGCTCAGAATCCTAGAGAGTTGGGTTGATTATGTCCTTACTTCGGAGTCCCCCCCCCCCCCCCCCCAGACATGGGCCTACTCCTTACCCGATAGTTCAGCTTGCCTGCAGTCAGTTAATTTGTTTTTTCGGGAACTTGGGGGTATTTTTGATGAGCCGGACCATGCGGGGTTGGCAGTATCTCATCTCATGTCTCTACGTCAGGGGCAGCGGTGGGTAGAGGACTATTGCTCTAAATTTAGACTGTATGCAGGTGAAACCTCTTGGAATGATAGCGCCCTTAAAGATGTGGTTTTGTTGGGTCTTTCGGACACTGTCAAGGATCTACTCATTTCTCATCCCACTCCTGTGACACTCAATGATGCGATGGAATTGGCGGTTAAAGCTGACAGGAGGCTGAGATCTAGAAAAGAGGAACGTCAGGCCCGTAAGGCTAGGGAATCCAGCAGACCCGCTCATCCCATGCCAACTTCTGGTGCCGAGTCTATGGAAGTGGACCAGTTAAGTCCCGAGGAACGGCGATAGTTCCGGATGATTCATCGTCTCTGCCTCTATTGTGGGAAAGCCGGACATCGTGTAGCGACCTGTCCTCAGATGTGTCTACAGCATCAGTCCGAATCGGCGGAAAACTTCAGATCCTAGGCGATTTTTGGGAGGATCGCCTAGGATCACAGGTACTCCCTAAGGCCTAATCACGCTGCGGAAATCTGCTGCGTTGCTCCGCAGCAATTAGGTTGTATTGAACCTAATAGCGCAATGCTCATGGTGCAGAACTCATGTGACGTGGTGGGTGTGTCATATGACACTGCCGGCGCGTCATACGCTCTACTGCGCATGCGTACCGGAGCGTTATGCGGGACGTCGGGCGGCAGATCCGGAGGTAAGTATGGGGTCTCTGGGGGGGCGCCGTGACAGACTCCGCTGCGGAATTCCGCTTGCGGAGCCCGTCATGGCCGTGGGCACTAGGCCTAAGTTGTTGGTGCCTTGTCAGGTAGGCTTCCGGAATTACACTTGGTCTGGCTTTTATTGATTCGGGTGTTGCCGCCAATTTGATTAAAGTTTTGTCAGACCTCTGATGACTGAATTCTCGGCATTAAAGATTCCCATACGCTTCACTAGTATTGATTCTACCCCTCTGTCTGCAGGTGTTGTACAATGGAGGACTCCCATTTTACAGTTCACTGTGGGTGTTCTCCATTCTGAGAATCTGTCGTTCTTGGTAATTGAAAGGATGTCCGTTGATGTAGTGCTCGGTGTGCCCTGGTTGGCACTGCACAATCCCCGATTCGATTGGTCCACTCGGGAATTGACACATTGGGGGTTGTCCTGTCATAGTCACTTAGCTACTATATCCATGTGTTAAGTAGATACCATACTCATTCCTGAGTATTTGTCCGATTTTCATGATGTATTTTCCAAGAAACTGTCTGAGACTTTGCCTCCCCATAGAGTGTGGGACTGTGGTATTGATCTGATCCCTGACAGTCCCATCCCTAAGGGAGCCATTTTCAATTTGTCTGGGCGTGAGCACGAAGCCCTTAAGTCCTATATCTCAGTCTGTGGCCAAACGACATATCAGACCGTCCAGGTCCCCTGCCGGGGCAGGTCTCTTCTTTGTAGAGAAGAAGGATGGGACATTGAGGCCTTGTGTGGATTATCGGGCTTTGAATAAAATTACAGTGACGAACCAGTGCTCCTTGCTCCTGATTCCTGATTTATTGAATCAGGTGGTAGGGTCCCACTGGTTTTCCAAATTGGACTTGAGAAGGGCTTAGAATTTAATTTGCATCAGAAAGGGAGACAAGTGGAAGACCGCGTTTAACACCTCGTTCAGACATTTTGAATGTCTAGTCCTGCCCTTCGGACTTTGTAATGCCCCTGCTGTGTTCCAGGGGTTTATGAATGCAGTCTTCCACGACTTCCTGGGGGTATTTTTGGTCATATATCTTGATGACATTCTGGTGTATTCCCCACACTGGGATTCACATGTGCGGCACCTGAGGATGGTTCTGACCCGTTTGCGTGAGTACCAAGTCAAGTTGGAGAAATGCATTTTTGGTACTAAACAAGTGTCTTTCCTTGGTTATATGATTTCAGCCACAGAGATTCAAATGGAGTCTGATAAAGTGGCAGCAATCTCCCAATGGGTCAGACCAGATAACCTGAAAGCTCTCCAGTGGTTTTTAGGTTTCGCAAATTTTTACCGTAAATTCATTAAGAATTATTCTGTTATTGCTCAACCCCTTACCGACCTTACCAAGAAGGGTGCCGACTTGGTAAGATGGCTGCCAGAGTCCCTAGAGGCTTTTAGTTGTCTCAAAGGGGCGTTCACTGCTGCCCTTGTGCTAGTACAGCCTGACGCACGTGGACCGTTCCTCATTGAGATAGATGCATCTGAGGTGGGGGCAGAGGCTGTATTGTCTCAGGAAGTCAGCGGGAGATCTGGGTATAGTCCATGTGCATTGTTCTCGCAGAAGTTCAGTTCGGCGGAACGTAACTACGATGTGGTTAATCGTGAATTATTGGCGATTAAGTGGTTTCTAGAAGAGTGGCGCCACCATCTTGAGGGGGCAAGGCATCCCATTACCGTGTATACTGATCATAAAAACTTGGTATATCTCGCAAATGCTAAGAGACTCACAGCTTGTCAGGCCAGGTGCGCGTTGTTTTTCGCCAGGTTTAACCTCGTCGTTTCATACATTCCAAGGGAGAAGAACGTGAAGGCAGACGCCCTCTCATAGAGTTTCAGTTCGCCGGAAAGTGAGGCAGTGCCTCCCGAGAATATCTTGGCACCTGGGGTGGTGACGGCAGCTGTAGAATCTGATCTCATTCCTCATCTACATAATTGTCAGCAGGACGCTCCATCGAGGATGCCGGAGGGCAGATGGTTTGTGCCAGAGACCTTGCGTCTTAGAGTCATTGAGTCTCACTCATCTGTTCTCGCAGGCCATCCGGGGGCTCAGGCGACTGTGGATCTTTGTACTAGACATGCATGTCTCGAAAGATCCGCGACTTTAAGGGATGCTCTGTCTGTGCACGCAGTAAAAGTTGTCGTCGGCGTCCGAAGGTGCCTCTGAGACCGTTACCGGTGCCTTCTCGTCCATGGTCGCATTTATCGGTAGATTTTATCACCAATCTACCTGAGTCTCAGAAGTTCACCACTATCCTAGTTGTTGTAGACCGTTTCTCAAAAATGGCACATTTCGTGGCGTTAAAGAAGCTACCTTCTGTGATAGAATTTTTCAAGATTTTTGTAAAAGAAATCATTCGTCTTCATGGGGTTCCCGAGAACATATCTGATCGCGATGGTCAGTTTGTTGCGCAATGTTGGCGAGCCTTCTGTAGAAATTCGGGGACGTCTCTTCCCTACTCGTCAGCATTCCACCCGCAAACTAATGGTCAGACTGAGCGGAAGAACCAGGATTTAGTGCAATATTTACGGTTGTTTGCTAGCGAAAAGGCTCATCTGTGGGCAGAATTCCTGCGGTTGGCAAAGTTTGCACTAAACAACCGTACGTGTTCTTCCACTGGGGTATCTCCATTCCTGTGCATATATGGTCAGCATCCTCGCTTCCTTAGAGCTATTTCTGCACCGTCTGCCTGTCCTGCAGCTGATGTCGTCACAGATGCGCTGGAGGGGGTATGGAAAGAAGTACAGAAGAACCTGGAAGCAACGGGGGCTCGTATGCAGTTGAGTAGTGGGTGGAGTCTGTCAGTATCTGAACCTTACAGGGTGGGACAGAAGGTATATTTCTCTTCTAGAAATCCCAAATTGAAGGTTCCCTCTTTGAAACTGGTGCCACGTTACGTGGGTCCCTTTGTCATCACGTGGGTAGTGAATCCTCTGGCTTATGAACTTGATTTGCCAGCTACATGGAGGGTTCATAGGGTTTTTCATAAGTCATTATTGAAACCTTTTGTCCCTTCAGTGAGGCAGATCTAGGAGGACCTTGATAATCTCTAGAAGGCACGACTAACGGTATAAGGTCAGTTGTTTGCCAATGCACTATGCCTCCAATTTAGTTTAAAATATTTTTATTGATGTTTTAAGAAACTGTATTGAAGCAGCAATTGACAAACGTCAACCCTCCCAGGGTAATGTTACAGGTTCAAATGAAAAGAAAAGATCATATATAAATAGATATCATTTAGAGGTCTAGAAACAAAATATGTTCCAGCAATACAATTGCACAAATTATACGGAATGACATTAACGTGGGAGAACTCAACAGAATTTTAAAAAACTATCTTAAATATGCAATCAACTTCTGTAAATATTGATAGAACATTTGATGAGGAATAAGATGCCATTCAATAAAGTCTAAAGGCATCAAATGCATCTCTGGTGTCCTTACATGGTGTATATTTTTTCAAAAAGTACCATGAAACTAAAAGTGAAACTTTTTTTCTTCACCTTCTCAATAGATAAACAATTGGTAACAGAAAGAAACTTTCAGCGCCCCAGCGTTATTCCTATTAGAGGAGCAGCAGCAAGGCAATAGACTTACTTCACGGGCGTGCCCAGGCTAGGCACCCCTGGTCCCAGTAGGCGTATAAATCATGGTCGGCAACGAAGTAGACGTTCCACAAATTTATTCAGTACTACGCATTTCGGCCTTCACATACATAGGCCTTTTTTATAAGTACAGCAATTACATAAAAAACCACAAACATATATACACATACAAATCATTACCTTTCACCCCGTGGTCGCTAACCGCCATACCTACTTCCGGCGAGTAGTATTGACATAATGGTCAGTCAGATAAGATCCGGTTAGCGAGGGGAATGCAATTGCGTTCCACCCCTATAGGCATAATCCTCATAAGGTCACGCTTGGCGACGCGTTCCGACATCACCTGTTTAAACACGTGACGTGAACTTGTCTGCCTACTTGTCTATTGAACTGTTCAATAGACAAGTAGGCAGACTTGCATTGGGAAGCAATGTGAATTTTTGCAGTCATAGCTATAAATTGGATGAGTTTATGAGTCTTTGAAGTTAGAAAGTCTGTTACCCAACAGAAGAATTGAGGGTGGCTTCATATGGTACAACCATTGTTTGCATTCACTCTTTTGAGCTATTAATCGTTCTGTGTAAACATGACCACCAACAGGGTGCTGAGTGATAATTTGTTCACTAGTTGTTAGTCACTTAGTTCCAGCTCACTAAAAAAAATGTCGCTGGTTAACAAAAGTCACAATTGTTTATATCTTAACAACTTGCATAAAGATTCCCACAGTCCTGGGTATAAATAGATGATGGTACAGATCTCTGTATTGTCCCCTGATATATTTATACATGGGTATTAGATCGCCCCTCAGCTGTCTTTTTTTCTAAACTAATTAACCCCAATTTTGATAACCTCTCTGGCTATTGTAGTCTGTTCATTCCATTTATTACTTTAGTTGCCTGCCTTTGAACTTGCTCAAGCTCTGATATGACCATCTTGAGTACCAGTATGCAAAACTGTGAACAATATTCCATATGTGATCTGACCCTAGACCTCTTTTGATGCACCCCATGATCCTATTTGCCTTGGCAGCAGCTGCCTGACACTGGTTGCTCCAATTGAGCCTCCAGTTAATTAAAATCCCCAAGTCCTTTTCCATGTCAGTGTTCCCCAGTGGTTTCCCATTTAGTGTGTAATGGTGACATGTATTTACTCTCCCCAACCTTACATTTATCAGTGATATACCTCAGTTTCCACTTTTCTGCCCAAGCCCCTAACTTATGAAACCATATTCCGTCTTCTTTTATATTAATGACTTTACATAGTTTTGTGTCATCTGCAAATATTGATATTTTGCTGTACAATCCTCCTACCAGGTCATTAATATATTAAAAAGAATTAGGGCCCAATACTGACCCCTGTTGTACCCCACTAGCAACGGTGACCCAATCAGAGTACATACCATTTATAGCCACCCTCTGTTTTCTATCACTGACCAGTTACCCACTTACACACATTCTTGTCCAGACCAAACATTCTCATTTTATTCACCATCACCAACCTTTTATCCGGCACAGTATCAAACACTTTTCAAAAGTCCAGATATACAAGATCCAGTGCCTCCCCTGGGTCCAGTCTAGAACTTACCTCCTCGTAGAGGCTGATCAGGTTGGTTTGGCAGGAGCGATCTCTCATAAACCCATGCTCATACAGAGTTATACAGCTCTTTTCCTTGAGGTCCTCCAGGATACAATAATTGTCTTGTGTAAAGCTACCCTAAGCCCAGTGCATGAAATGTTGGTCTTAGGTTGTTTTCACATCTCCGTTCAGAGGTTCCGTCACAGATCTGGCACAAAATACCGGAATAAATAGTACTGTATGTTTTTCAACTGGTAAAGTGCCAGTCAGCTGAACAGAAACTGAATGGACCCCATTATAGTCAATGGGGTCTGTTTTTAGTGCTGTTCGGTTTCATCAGAAGACGGATCCATTTGACCAGAGGATTCCTCTTTCCTGCTCCCATAACAGAACAGGAAAACAGAACCTCCATCACAGATGTGAAAGCAGCCTCAGGCCAGCTTCACACAGACGTATGTGCACACCTTAGCGCAACTGTTTTGCATTGTAACCTAGGCTCCTTTTTGGGCATATGTTGGCACATCTCACTGGGTTTTTTTCTGCCTACAGGGCATGTGTTTTTGCACATGGGACACAAACTGCCTGAAATGGCTAATTCGTCCACTTCCAGATGTTCAATATGTTCTATTTTCTTTTGCACAACCGAAATACGGAAATGTGAATGAACTCATTGAAATATGTCCATGTGAAGCCAGTCTTAGTACATATGTGACCGGACTTACTGTTATTTGTAAGCTTTGAGATTGTATTTGTAGTGCTCTACCTGCTACGACGTTGATTTTACGTTGGTGAGGTCAACAGAATAGCTCTCACGTAATCAAAATACTAACGACCACTTGTGAGTAACATGCTCTGTCTCTGATCACATGACGGTGACATCATTGCAGGTCATAAAACAGGCAGAGCCTGTCAGCAGCCGTGTGCTTACAGGACCTGTGATGTCACCATCATGTGATCAGTCACCTGGTCTCTGAGCTCCGACCCTGATCACATGACAGTGACATCATCACAGGTCCTTCACTTTATTAAAAACCTGCAGAGCCAGACGCATATATCTATATTACTCCCCAAATCCGCACCATTCGCAACCTGATTGGTTGCTTGGATTTACTCATTCCCGGTGATTGGTTATTTGAGTTGGCTGATTCATGGTGATTAGTTATTTGGTTTGGCTGATTCACGGTGATTGGTTGTTTAGGTTCGCTCATGTAGAAGTGGGGAGTAAAAGGCTAATATGTGAGCCAGATGCATATTAACTTTTTCCACCAGACTTCTACCCTATTCAGCAATTCCAGCAACCTGATTGGTTATTTGGGTTGGCTGATTCATCACCCTTAACTGCCCCCTTTTGATTGCGTGTATGTGGTGTGCTAGTGCGTGGTCATGTTTATGCAGTACATATGGTAGATGTGGTTACGTGTATGTGGTGTCCTAGTGCGTGCTCATGTTTATGCAGTACATGTGGTCTGCTAGTGTGTGCTCATGTTTATGCAGTACATATGGTACATGTGGTCTGCTAGTGTGTGCTCATGTTTATGCAGTACATATAGTACATGTGGTCTGCTAGTGTGTGCTCATGTTTATGCAGTACATATAGTACATGTGGTCTGCTAGTGTGTGCTCATGTTTATGCAGTACATATGGTACATGTGGTCTGCTAGTGTGTGCTCATGTTTATGCAGTACATATGGTAGATGTGGTTGCGTGTATGTGGTGTCCTAGTGCGTGCTCATGTTTATGCAATACATCTATCCTCGTGCACATCTCAAAAGGGGGCGGTGAATCAGCCAACTCAAACAACCAATCAGATTGCTGGAATTGCTGAATAGGGCAGAAGTCTGGTGGAAAAAGTTAATATGTGAGCCAGACAGCAGCCATGTGCTTACAGCACCTGTGATGAGGTCACCGTCATATGATCAGTCGCCTGTGTGGGAGGAGTCTGGGATCACATAACCAGGGTGTGATCAGTGTGTGCAGGACTTTGCTGTGCTGTGATCTCTGTTGGATGGGATAAAGAATGGATGTAGCAGAGCTGTGTGTTTGTGTGACGTGCATGTAGCAGAGCTGTGTGGTGAATTGTGTCACCAGAAACACTGGTACTATAATTTCCTAATAATTACTAGTAGTATCCTAATGAGCAACAGCGTAATATGCAGTTTTTTTGTTTGGTTAAGAAAAGAAATGCCACCTTGGTTACATGATTATACACAAACAGCAATCTATCGCTTTAAAAAGCAAGCAGTATTATTATTTATTCATCATCCAAAAGCCGGGCGGAAACTGTCATCTTCTCATTTCCGCCACTCTTTGGTGGCTCTGCAATAGTGGCAGTGGCAGGAGATTCAGAGATTTCCTTCTGTGTTTCATCACTTGTAGCTGACTCCTTAAAAGGGGGGGAAACAAAAATCAGATTTCTGAACATGCATCCTCACATTTCTATACAGTATATATAAATGTCCACAAATCTTTATTCTTCCATAGAAGTGTCACCCAATGGAACACTGCAATTACCATTGATAGCCATAAAAAAAATAATCAAAATGGAGAGGAAAAAAAAGCTGAACAACAAATAAACTATAAAAGGCTGTCAATGTTCCATAACGTTATAAATAAAGTTCAAAAACAAAATGCACAACTTTTGTCATTAGATTATTCCCATATCAGGCAATTCGAGCTGATATGAATACTCATCTGTATGTGGAGGTCAGAGATGGCAAATACAAAAGTGGCGCTATTTCTAGAATAATTGTACTTGTGCTTTTTACTCCTCAATTTTTCCAGAAATGGTGCTACTCTTGTCTATGGACTGTTTCTGGTATTGCAGCGTTGTCCCATTCACTTATTCAATCTCCAGTCCTGAAGCTCGTACATTCACTTTAAGGCTTATGCCCACGGCAGACTATTATGGCTGAGATGGGAATACCCGTCTGTATGTGGTGACCAGCGGTGGCCTGGATTACAGAAGTAGCTGAGCTGGCCATGTTGTACTATTTCTGTAACTCCCATAGAAGTGAATGAAGTTAGAGAATAATTCAACAACACATAAATATAGTTACTTAGATTTGTCTGATATTAAGTTTTGTTTAAAGAGCAAAAACCATCCGTGTGGAATAGAAGAGGACATCTGAAAGGGAATAAAAACTTTTTCTTAACACACTTCTTATAAATGAAGAGTAAAGTTAGGCCAGCTGCACACTGGCATTGTATACTGATGGCTGTGCACTATCTTGGTGTGTATGCATGCGTAATATACGCCAAGATAGAACATGCTGCGATCTTTATTGCGTACAATATGTGTGATTGGCAGCATGGGAGCCTTTGGCAGATTGGTACAGGGAATTCCGCATGCAGAATGCACTGTAACAAGACGGCTGTGTGAAGGAGCCCTTATACTAAAGATTTTACCATATTAGAGTCTTCATTACTGTCAAAAGATTCCCAGGTTTCCACATATTCTACTTCTGTTCCCTTGGTTAGCTTTAGCTGCTGTCCTTCTTTCGTTTTGTCTTCTTCAACTTCGTCTCTACTTGCCTCGGGTTCACTAGGTAGAAGTAACATGAGGAGTAAGACAATAATTATTTCATTGCGAAAAGTCAGATTACTCACGGCACAGACAGGTGTTTGATTTATAGGGCGATGGGACAAAATAAACTATTCTTACCCGCTCTTGGCGATCCAGCGCTGCAGGCACGCGATTCTCCCAGTCTCTGTTGACAACGGAAGTCTGCTGACCTGCCTGCCAATCAAAGGCTGCAGCATCACCAATCGGAACTGATGATGATGCCAGGAAAATGGGCAGTGATGGTGTGGCCTCTGATTGGCAGGCAGACGTCACCAGGCTTTCGCTGTCAACACAGGCTAGGAGAATTGTGGGGCTGCAGCACTGAATCAGCTGGGCCATGGATGGGTAAGTACTGTTTGTTTTAATCCATTGGGCTTTAATTTTAAACAGTTAATTTCAGCGGCCAATCCCTTAGAGAGGGTCATCCCAGAATTGGCTGTTTCTTTTTGGAACACCTGCACCCTGATCTGATCTGTGACACAGATGAAAATTGGACGTGCTGCCATTTTTACATATGAACCATCAGTCTACAGTATGTGAAAAAACACCTATGTGCAAGTTTTGCTCTTTAAATTCGGTTTTGGGGGATAAAGTTTCTACTTGTACAGAGAGCCACGTTGATGTAGGGAGTCTCATAATGGGCCATACAATGCTTCCCAAGAAGAAGTATGTAAATAGTGGATGCAAAAGTTCTTATAGAGAAGTCACCTTTCAATAGGTGACCATCTACAAGTCAATGTTCGACCTTTCAACAGGCCTTGACATCATGAATGAGAACACAAGCCAAACCAGAGCCGCCTTCAGAGGTAAAGACACTGATCAGCAGTGTTAATAGGTGACGCTGTGGAGGTTCTTTTTCATCCCCTATTAGCATACTTTTTCCCAGGGAGCATTGCATAACGTTTACAAGTCTCCCTAAACCAACTTGGCGCTCTTATCAAGGAGAAACTCTATCCAAACAGACCCACATAAAAGCCTCTCATCCACCCAACCAGTATCCTGTTCTGGACTGATGAAGACCAAACACCCTGAAATAGCCTGCCTGCAGATGGGTGTCCTTTTCTTCTAGTTGGCTCTCGTTTGTCTTATATCCTCAGTCATATGGTCAAGAAGATCCCTTGAAAGTTTAAAAATGGACTTAGGGCTTCTACCCACTAGCGTTTTTTTTAATGCGAATGTCAATGGGACTTTCTAATGTTAAAATCGCATCGCACAAAAATCGCAGAAGCGTAAACTTCTGATTTTTGTGCGATGCGATTTTAACATTAGAAAGTCGTCCCATTGACATTTGCATTTTTAAAAAAGCAGCGATATCGCAGCGTTAAAAAAACGCTAGTGGGTAGAAGCCCTTATAAAGAAATCACCTTCCAAAAGAGGGTGCTGTGGAGGTAATTTTCCATCCCTTATTTGCATTTTTTTGTAAATAAGAATATAATCCTATCCAGAATCTACAAGGATATTTTTGCCGGTTTATTTGAAAATAATAATAAAAATTTAGAATGCAAGCTCTTTTTAAAAATTCAGGTTATTTAATCTGGGTCAGTGACATTCATAGTACCTGCTTGGCTCAACTGAAGTGTTTCCACCAGTTGGCTCTGGAGTATCTGTCACGGTTTCATCTAGCGTTTGCTGTTCTGTAGTAGCCATGCTGTAAAAGAAATTAAGTGGGTCATCGGGCATGAAGAATTACACAGGTTAATTGCCTGTCCATGTATTCCATAGATATATCTGGTCCTTCAGAGTGAGAAACACTCTTTTGTTATTCTCAGTTTTGGAGACCAAGTACACCCCTTTTTGGCATTGATATTCCGTTATGGCAGTGGCCTATCTCAGCAGGATAATGCACGCTGCAAAAATTGTCAGTAAATGATTTGAGGCCATGACTAGAGATGAGCGAGCATACGCGTTAAGGAAAATTACTCCAGCAAGTATGGACATTTTCGAGTACATGCCTGCTTGCCCGAAAAGGAAGGGGGGAGATCTCTCTCCCACCCACTCCCCCCTGCTAACTCCTGCAACTCACCGCTCAACCTCGCCAGCCCCCGAACCTTTTTGGACGAGCAGGCATGTACTCGAAAATGCCCATACTCGCTCGAGTAATTTGCCTTAACGAGTACGCTTCCTCAACCCTAGTCATGACAAACGTCAATGTGTTGACTGGGTTCCAAATTTTCCAGATCTTAATCTGATCAAGCATCAGTAAGAGGTGTTGAAAAAACAGGTCCAATCCATGGAGGCCCCAACTGGCTTGTCCATTGACTCGGTTGAATCTGTGCTAAAAACTATGGCAGAAAGCTGTGGATTTTGAGGTGGTTTTTATAGGAGGAATTCATGCGGAAAATTTCCCCGTGAATCCCATGCGAACATACCCTAAGAAAAAGCTGAAATTGGCACGTCGAAAAATATAGAATACATAACGTTCCTTTCAAAATTACAGGTCATTTAATCGAGGTTAATAACAGTCATTATACCTGTTTCCACAAGTTGGCTTCGGAGCATCTGGCATGGCTTCAGTTATCTGCACATCGGGTATTTGCTCTTCTGTAGTAGCCATGCTGTAAAAGAAATTAAGGGGGTCAGCGAACATGAGGAATTACACAGATCAATTGGCTGTCCATGTATTACTCATATATGTCTGGTCCTCCAGAGTGTAAGACTCTTTTGTTGCTTTCAGTCTTGGAGACCAAGTAAACTGCTTCATGACGTCAATATTTTGTTTTGGCAGTGGCCTATCTCAGCAGGATAATGCACATTGAAAAAATTGTCAACAACTGGTTCTAAATCATGACAAACATCAAGGTGTTGATTGGGTTCCAAATTCTCCAGCTTTTAATCTGATTTAATATCAGTAAGAGGTGTTGCAAAAAACAAGTCCAATCCATGGAGGTCTCAAGTGGCTTGCCCATTGACACGGTGAATCTGTGCACGGATCGCTGCTAAAAACTATGGCAGAAACCTGTGGATTTTGACATGTTTTTTAAAGGAGGAATTCAAGTGAAAATTTCCCTGTAAATGCCAACATTACCCTAAAGAAACCTGAAATCTGTGTGTGGAAAAATTTAGAATACATAAAGCTATTTTCAAAATTACAGGTCATTTAATCCGGGTCAGTAACAGTCATAATACCTGTTTCCACCAGTTGGCTCTGCAGTATCTGTCACGGTTTGATCTAGTGTTTGATCTTCTGTAGTAGCCATGCTGTAAAAGAAATTAAGGGGGTCAGGGGACATGAAGAATTACAAAGGTCGATTGGCTGTCCATGTATTGCATAGATATGTCTGGTCCTCCAGAGTGTGAGACTCTTTGGTTGCTCTCAGTTTTGGAGACCAAGACACTTCATGGCATCGATATTCCGTTATGGCAGTGGCCTATCTCAGCAGGATAATGCACACTGCAAAAATTGACATTGAATGGTCCGAAGTCATAACAAATATCAAGGTGTTGATTGGGCTCCATATTTTTCAGATCTCAATCTGATCGATAATCAGTAAAAGTGGTTAGAACAACAAGTCCAATCCATGGAGGTCTCAACTGGCTTGCCCATTGACATGGTTAAATCTGTAGATGAATCTGCGTGAAAAACTATGGCAGAAAGCTGTGGATTTTGATGCAGTTTTTAGAGGAGAAATTCAAGCAGAAAATTTCTCCATGAATACCAACATATGAACATACCCTAAAGAAACCTGAAATCTGCATGTGGAAAAATGTAGAATATATGAAGTTCCTTTCAAAATTACAGGTCATTTAATACAGGTCAATAATAGTCAAAATACCTGTTTTCATACGTTGACTCTGGAGCATCTGTCACAGTTTCAGTTATCTCCACATCTAGTGTTTGCTCTTCTGTAGTAGCCATGCTGTAAAAGAAATTAAGGGGGTCAGGGGACATGAAGAATTACACAGGTCAATTGGCTGTCCATGTATTTCATAGATATCTCTGGTCCTCCGGAGTGTGAGACTTTTTTGTTGCTTCCAGTTTTGGAGACCAAGTGGACCCGTTCATGGCATCGATATTCTGTAATGGCAGTGGCCTATCTGAGCAAGATAATGCACGCTGCAAAAATTGGCAAGGAATGGTTTGAGGTCATGACAAATACCAAGGTGTTTTTATTGGGCTCCATATTTTTCAGATCTCAGTCTGATCGAGAATCAAGAAGAGGTGTTGGAAAAACAAGTCCATTCCATGGAGGCCCCAACTGGCTTGCCCATTGACGCGGTTGAATCTGTGCACGGATAACCACTAAAACTATGGCAGAAAGCTGTGGATTTTGATGCGGTTTTAAGATGAGGAATTCAAGCGGAAAATTTCCCTGTGAATCACAATATGTGAACATACCCTAAAGAAACCTGAAATTTGCGTATGGAAAAAATGACAATACATAAAGCTACTTTCAAAATTACAGGTCATTTAATCCAGGTCAAAAATAGTCATTATACCCATTTCCATCAGTTGATTCTGGATCATCTGTCACGGTTTCAGTTATCTCCACTTCTAGTATTTCCTCTTCTGTAGTAGCCATGCTGTAATAGAAATTAAGCGGGTCAGGGGACATGAAAAATTACACAGGTCAACTGGCTGTCCATGTATTCCATAGATATGTCTGGTCCTCCAGAGTGAAAACACTCTTTTGTTGCTCTTGGTTTTGGAGACCAAGTGCACCACTTCATGGCATCAATATTTCGTTATGGCAGTGGCCTATCTCAGCAGGATAATGCACGCTGCAAAAATTGACATTGAATGGTCTGATGTCATAACAAACATCAAGGTGTTCATTGGGCTCCATATTGTTCAGATCTCAATCTGATCGATAATCAGTAAAAGGGGTTAGAACAAGTCCAATCCATGGAGGTCTCAACTGGCTTGACCATTGACACAGTTAAATCTGTGTATGAATCTGCGCTAAAAACTATGGCAGAAAGCTGTGGATTTTGATGCAGTTTTTAGAGGAAAAATTCAAGTGGAAAATTTCTCAGTAAATACCAACATATGAACATACCCTAAAGAAACCTGAAATCTGCATGTGAAAAAAAGGTAGAATATATGAAGCTCCTTTCAAAATTACAGGTAATTTAATCCAGGTCAATAATAGTCATAATTAGAGATGAGCGAGCACCAAAATGCTCGGGTGCTCGTTACTGGGACGAAAATTTCACGATGCCCATTGAAGTCAATGAGCGACTTGAGCATTTTTGTATTTCGCCGAAGCTCGCTAAGGTTTCCATTTGTGAAAATCTGGGCAATTCAAGAAAGTGATGGGAACGACACAGCAACGGATAGGGCAGGCGAGGGGCTACATGTTGGGCTGCATCTCGAGTTCCCAGGTCCCACTATTAAGCCACAATAGCGGCAAGAGTGCCCCCCCCCCAACAATTTTTACTTCTAAAAAGCCCTCATTAGCAATGCATACCTTAGCTAAGCACCACACTACCTCCAACAAAGCACAATCACTGCCTGCATGACACTCCGCTGCCACTTCTCCTGGGTTACATGCTGCCCAACCCCCCCCCCCCCCTGCACGACCCAGTGTCCACAGCGCACACCAAAGTGTCCCTGCCCAGCCTTCAGCTGCCCTCATGCCACACGCTGGCCTCATAGCCACACCACCCTCATGTCTATTTATAAGTGCGTCTGCCATGAGGAGGAACCGCAGGCACACACTGCAGAGGGTTGGCACGGCTAGGCAGCAACCCTCTTTGAAAAGGGGCCGGGCGATAGCCCACAATGCTGTACAGAAGGAATGAGAAATCCAATCCTGTGCCACCTCCATCAGGAGCTGCACACGTGGGCATAGCAATGGGGAACCTATGTGCCACACACTATTCATTCTGTCAAGGTGTCTGCATGCCCCAGTCAGACCGCGTTTTTTTATAAATAGTCACAGGCAGGTACAACTCCGCAATGGGAATTCCGTGTGCACCCACAGCATGGGTGGCTCCCTGGAACCCACTGGCTGTACATAAATGTATCCCATTGCAGTGTCCTGGACAGCAGAGCTAACGTCAGATTAAATGCAGGTGGGCTTCGGCCCACACTGCATGCCCCAACCTGACCGGGGTTTTTAATTCATAGACACAGGCAGGTACAACTCCCTATTGTGAAGTCCCTGTGGACCGACAGCATGGGTGGGTGCCAGGAAGCCACCGACGGTACATAAATATATCCCATTGCAGTGCCCAGCACAGCTGAGGTAATGTCATGTTTAATGCAGGTGGGCTTCGGCCCACACTGCATGCCCCAGTCAAACTGGGGTTCTTTAGAAGTGGACACATGCAGTTACAACTCCGTGTGGACCGACAGCATGGGTGGGTGCCAGGAAGCCACCAGTGGTACATAAATATATCCCATTGCAGTGCCCAGCACAGTTGAGGTAATGTCATGTTTAATGCAGGTGGGCTTCGGCCCACACTGCATGCCCCAGTCAGACTGGGGTTCTTTAGAAGTGGAAACATGCAGTTACAACTCCGTGTGGACCGACAGCATGGGTGGCTCCCTGGAACCCACCGGCGGTACATAAATATATCCCATTGCAGTGCCCAGCACAGCTGAGGTAATGTCATGTTTAATGCAGGTGGGCTTCGGCCCACACTGCATGCCCCAGTCAGACTGGGGTTCTTAAGAAGTGGACACATGCAGTTACAACTCCGTGTGACCGACAGCATGGGTGGGTGCCAGGAAGCCACTGGCGGTACATAAATATATCCCATTGCATTGCCCTGCACAGCTGAGGTAACGTCAGATAAAATACAGGTGGGCTTTGGCCCACACTGGTAACGTCAGATAAAATACAGGTGGGCTTTGGCCCCAGACCGGGGTCTTTAATGCATAGACACAGGCAGGTACAACTCTCTAATGTAAAGTCCGTGTGGACCGATACTATGGGTGGCTCCCTGGAACCCACTGGCGGTACAAAAATATATCCCATTGCAGTGCCCTGGACAGCAGAGCTAGCGTCTGATTAAATACAGGTGGGCTTTGGCCCAAACTGCATGCCCCAGTCAGGCTCGAGTTTTTTATAAGTATACACAGGCACGTACATCTCCCTAATGCGAAGTCCATGTGGACCGACAGCATGGGTGGGTGCCAGGAAGCCACCGGCGGTACATAAATATATCCCATTGCAGTGCCCAGCTCAGCTGATGTAACGTCAGCTTTAATGCAGGTGGGCAAAAAATTAATTGGATTACACTGTAGGCGAGGGCCCCAAAAAATTGGTGTACCAACAGTACTAATGTACCTATGTGTACAGTACTAATGTGGCTTAATTTGTAACTAGGCCTGGAGGCAGCCCAGTTAAAATAAAAATTGGTTCAGGTGCAAGTTTCAACGCTTTAATGTGCATTGAAACGTATAAAAATTGTTTACAAAAATTATATGACTGAGCCTTGTGGGCCTAAGAAAAATTGCCCATTCGGCGTGATTACGTTAGGTTTCAGGAGGAGGAGGAGCAGGAGGAAGAGGATGAATATTATACACAGATTGATGAAGCTAAAAGGTCCACGTTTTTGATGGTGACAGAGAACAATGCTTCCATCCGTGGGTGCAGCCTACATATTGTTTAGGTATCGCTGCTGTCCGTTGGTGGAGAAGAAAAGTCTGGGGAAATCCAGGCTTTGTTCATCTTTATGAGTGTAAGCCTGTCGGCACTGTCGGTTGACAGGCGGGTACGCTTATCCGTGATGATTCCCCCAGCCGCACTAAACACCCTCTCTGACAAGACGGTAGCCGCAGGACAAGCAAGCACCTCCAGGGCATACAGTGCGAGTTCAGGCCACGTGTCCAGCTTCGACACCCAGTAGTTGTAGGGGGCAGAGGCGTCACGGAGGACGGTCGTGCGATCGGCTACGTACTCCCTCACCATCCTTTTACAGTGCTCCCGCCGACTCAGCCTTGACTGGGGAGCGGTGACACAGTCTTGCTGGGGAGCCAGAAAGCTGTCAAAGGCCTTAGAGAGTGTTCCCCTGCCTGTGCTGTACATGCTGCCTGATCTCCGCACCTCCCCTGCTACCTGGCCCTCGGAACTGCGCCTTCTGCCACTAGCGCTGTCGGATGGGAATTTTACCATTAGCTTGTCCGCCAGGGTCCTGTGCTATAGCATCACTCTCGAACCCCTTTCCTCTTCGGGTATGAGAGTGGAAAGGTTCTCCTTATACCGTGGGTCGAGCAGTGTGTACACCCAGTAATCTGTAGTGGCCAGAATGCGTGTAACGCGAGGGTCACGAGAAAGGCATCCTAACATGAAGTCAGCCATGTGTGCCAGGGTACCTGTACGCAACACATGGCTGTCCTCACTAGGAAGATCACTTTCAGGATCCTCCTCCTCCTCCTCCTCCTCAGGCCATACACGCTGAAAGGATGACAGGCAAGCAGCATGGGTACCCTCAGCAGTGGGCCAAGCTGTCTCTTCCCCCTCCTTCTCATGCTCCTCCACCTCCTCCTCCTCAACGCGCGAGATATAGACAGGAGGGTGCTCTGACTATCCAGCGACATACTGTCTTCCCCCGCCTCCGTTTCCGAGCGCAAAGCGTCTGCCTTTATGCTTTGCAGGGAACTTCTCAAGAGGCATAGCAGAGGAATGGTGACGCTAATGATTGCAGCATCGCTGCTCACCATCTGGGTAGACTCCTCAAAGTTTCCAAGGACCTGGCAGATGTCTGCCAACCAGGCCCACTCTTCTGTAAAGAATTGAGGAGGCTGACTCCCACTGCGCCGCCCATGTTGGAGTTGGTATTCCACTATAGCTCTACGCTGCTCATAGAGCCTGGCCAACATGTGGAGCGTAGAGTTCCACCGTGTGGGCACGTCACACAGCAGTCGGTGCACTGGCAGATTAAACCGATGTTGCAGGGTGCGCAGGGTGGCAGCGTCCGTGTGGGACTTGCGGAAATGTGCGCAGAGCCGGCGTGCCTTTCCGAGCAGGTCTGACAAGCGTGGGTAGCTTTTGAGAAAGCGCTGAACCACCAAATTAAAGATGTGGGCCAGGCATGGCACGTGCGTGAGGCTGCCGAGCTGCCGAGCCGCCACCAGGTTACGGCCATTGTCACACACGACCATGCCCGGTTGGAGGCTCAGCAGCACAAGCCAGCGGTCCGTCTGCTCTGTCAGACCCTGCAGCAGTTCATGGGCCGTGTGCCTCTTCTCTCCTAAGCTGAGTAGTTTCAGCACGGCCTGCTGACGCTTGCCCACCGCTGTGCTGCCACGCCGCGCGACACCGACTGCTGGCGACGTGCTGCTGCTGACACATCTTGATTGCGAGACAGAGGTTGCGTAGGAGGAGGAGGAGGAGGAGGAGGGTGGTTTAGTGGAGGAAGCATACACCGCCGCAGATACCACCACCAAGCTGTGGCCCGCAATTCTGGGGGTGGGTAGGATGTGAGTGGTCCCAGGCTCTGACTCTGTCCCAGCCTCCACTAAATTCACCCAATGTGCCGTCAGGGAGATATAGTGGCCCTGCCCGCCTGTGCTTGTCCACGTGTCCGTTGTTAAGTGGACCTTGGCAGTAACCGCGTTGGTGAGGGCACGTACAATGTTGCGGGAGACATGGTCGTGCAGGGCTGGGACGGCACATCGGGAAAAGTAGTGGCGACTGGGAACCAAGTAACGCGGGGCCGCCGCCACCATCATGCTTTTGAAAGCCTCCGTTTCCACAAGCCTATACGGTAGCATCTCCAGGCTGATCAATTTGGCTATGTGCACGTTTAACGCTTGAGCGTGCGGGTGCGTGGCGGCGTACTTGCGCTTGCGCTCCAACACTTGCGCTAGCGACAGCTGGACGATGCGCTGAGAGACATTGGTGGATGGGGCCGAGGACAGCGGAGGTGAGGGTGTGGGTGCAGGTCAGGAGACGGTAGTGCCTGTGTCCTGAGAGGGGGGTTGGATCTCAGTGGCAGGTTGGGGCACAGGGGGAGAGGCAGTGGTGCAAACCGGAGGCGGTGAACAGCCTTCATCCCACCTTGTGGGGTGGGTGAGGCTGGTGGTGGTGGCTCCCCAGCTGATCTTGGCGCGACAAAGGTTGCACACCACTGTTCGTCGGTTGTCTGCACTCTCAGTGAAAAACTGCCAGACCTTTTAGCACCTCGGCCTCTGCAGGGTGGCATGGCGCGAGGGGGCGCTTTGGGAAACAGTTGGTGGATTATTCGGTCTGGCCCTGCAACCTGCCCTGCTGCTGCACTTGCCTCCCCCTCTGAAGACCTGTCCTCAGTAGGCTTAGCAAACCAGGTGGGGTCAGTCACCTCATCGTCCTGCTGCTCTTCCTCCGAATCCTCTGTGCGCTCCTCCCTCGGACTTACTCCAATTACTACTACCTGAGTGATAGACAACTGTGTCTCATCGTCATCGTCCTCCTCACCCACTGAAAGCTCTTGAGACAGTTGCCGGAAGTCCCCAGCCTCATCCCCCGGACCCCGGGAACTTTCCAAAGGTTGGGCATCGGTCACGACAAACTCCTCCGGTGGGAGAGGAACCATTGCTGCCCATTCTGGGCAGGGGCCCGAGAACAGTTCCTGGGAGTCTGCCTGCTCTTCAGAATGTGTCATTGTAATGGAGTGAGGAGGCTGGGAGGAAGGAGGAGCAGCAGCCAGAGGATTCAGAGTTGCAGCAGTGGACGGCGTAGAAGTCTGGGTGGTCGATAGATTGCTGGATGCACTTTCTGCCATCCACGACAGCACCTGCTCACACTGCTCATTTTCTAATAAAGGTCTACCGTGTGGACCCATTAATTGTGAGATGAATGTGGGGACGCCAGAAACGTGCCTCTCTCCTAATCCCGCAGCATTCGGCTGCGATACACCTGGATCAGGAGCTCGGCCTGTGCCCACACCCTGACTTGGGCCTCCGCGTCCTCGCCCGCGTCCACGTCCTCTAGGCCTACCCCTACCCCTCAGCATGGTGTATTACCAGTAGCGCAGAAACAGAACGCTGTAATTAAATGTGCCGCTTATTGGCCTGTGGTTGGAGGCTGACTTCGCTTACGGAACGCACAGCAGAGCCAGGAAAGAATTTTGCGCAAGCCTGCTGTAACACTTAGCTGGCTGCGTATTAATTAGGACTACTACCCCCAGCAGAGACACAGTACACTGAGGACGGTCACAGGCAGCCCAAATAGATATTTTTTTCACAAATTTTTGGGAAAAAGCCCACTGCCTATATAGACAGTATATCTCTTTCACCTTTTTCACTGTCCCTGCCTCAGCACTACTGGCCCAATACTATGTAAAATTACTGCAGACTGTTTCCCTCTGGACAGGATGACAGCGGTGATGTAACAGGCAACGCAGAGCCAGAAAAGAATTTTGCACAAGCCTGCTGTAACACTTAGCTGGCTGCGTATTAATTAGGACTACTACCCCCAGCAGAGACGCAGTACACTGAGGACGGTCACAGGCAGCCCAAATAGATTTTTTTTTCCCCAAATTTTTTGGAAAAAGCCCACTGCCTATATAGACAGTATATCTCTTTCACCTTTTTCACTGTCCCTGCCTCACCACTACTGGCCCTATACTATGTAAAATTACTGCAGACTGAGGACGCAATGCTCTGCACGGCCGATATACAAAAAAAAAAAAAAAAGTGCAACACTGCTAAAAGCAGCCTCAACAGTACTGCACACGGTCAGATGTGGCCCTAAGAAGGACCGTTGGGGTTCTTGAAGCCTAAAATCACTCCTAACACTCTCCCTCCAGCATCAGCAGCACTTTCCCTGAGCTATGTCAGAATGCATCTGTGGCGAGCCGCGGGAGGGGCCGATTTATATACTCGGGTGACACCTGATCTCGCCAGCCACTCACTGCAGGGGGGTGGTATAGGGCTTGAACGTCGCAGGGGGAAGTTGTAATGCCTTCCCTGTCTTTCTATTGGCCAGAAAAGCGCGCTAACTCGAACATCGCATGGTGCTCGTGTCTAGTAACGAGCATCTCGAACACGCTAATACTCGAACGAGTATCAAGCTCGGACGAGTACGTTCGCTCATCTCTAGTCATAATACCTGTTTTCATCCGTTGACTCTGGTGCATCTGTCACAGTTTCAGTTATCTCCACATCTAGTGTTTGCTCTTCTGTAGTAGCCATGCTGTAAAAGAAATTATGGGGGTCAGGGGACATAAAGAATTACACAGGTCAATTGGCTGTCTACGTATTCGATAGATATCTCTGGTCCGCCAGAGTGTGAGACTCTTTTGTTGCTCTTGGTTTTGGAGACCAAGTGGACCCTTTCATGGCATTGATATTCTGTAATGGCAGTGGCCTATCTCAGCAGCATAATGCACACTGCAAAAATTGTCAGCGAATAGATTGAGGTCATGACAAACATCAAAGTGTTGATTGGGCTCCATATTTTATAGATCTCAATCTGATCGAGAATCAGTAAGAGGTGTTGGAAAAACAAGCCTGAGCCATGGAGGCTACAACTGGCTTGCCCATTGACACGGTTGAATCTGTGCATGGATCGCCACTAAAAACTATGGCAGAAAGCTGTGGATTTTGATGCGGTTTTAAGATGAGGAATTCAAGCGGAAAATTTCTCTGTGAATCCCACCATGTGAACATACCCTAAAGAAACCTGAAATCTGCGTATTGAAAAATGTAGAATACATAAAGCTACTTTCAAAATTACAGGTCATTTAATCCGGGTCAGTAAAAGTCATAATATCTGATTTCATCAGTTGATTCTGGAGCATCTGTCACAGTTTCAGTTATCTCCATATCTAGTGTTTGCTCTTCTGTAGTAGCCATGCTGTTAAATTAAGGGGATCAGGGGACATGAAGAATTACACAGGTCAATTGACTTTCCATGTATTCCATAGATATCTCTGGTCCTCCAGAGTGTGAGACTCTTTTGTTGCTCCCAGTTTTAGAGACCAAGTGGACCCTTTCATGGCATCAATATTCTGTAATGGCAGTGGCCTATCTGAGCAAGATAATGCAATCATCCTGTCTCTTTACCTCTGGCTGTTTCCCTTTTTCCCTTTCGTTTTTCCTGGCATATCTCTCCAAGGTGATTCTTCTTATTCCTCCATTAGTGGATTCCGGGGCTACCCGTTTTCCAGTTCCTGATTGGCTGTACACCTCTCCTGCTTATTCGGCTCCTGGAACTGTTTGTTGTCATACTATGTTATCCACATAGGGTAATTGGTTCGAGACCCAGCCCCCTTTGGGCAGAGTCACATTTCTCATTCAAGAAGTTACAAATTCAAGATAAATAGCACCCATTGCCCAAGACAGATCGTCCGTGACCCAGGTTAGTGCTCGACCAATAGGTAGTGCTCGTTTTCTGCAATTTCTCCCCTATTTTCTTCACAACCCCTAACTACATCAACCCCTCCCTGTTTTCCCTGTGTACTCTGTAGTGTGATCCATCCTCCCCTCTACAAATTTTATTTAATTTCCTTTCCTTCCCCTTTCCCCCTTTTCTCCTTTTTTTATTATAGGGGATGGGCTCCTCTTCCCTCCATCTGATCAGTTGTGTGGCCTATTATAGATTCTTCCTTCATCCAAATTATGTCCTCTGATGGTTCTAATCTAAATATTGCTTCCATCAACGCACAGGGTCTGAACATACCAGAGAAAAGGTCCTCCGCCTTGGCAGAAAAGAGCCCATGTCACATTTGTTCAAAAAACCCACTGTAGAGCGAATTCCATTCCCAAGCTGAAGGATGCTTGTTTTCCAGCTGTCTACCACAGCGCTTGCCCTGTCTCCAAAACCAAAGGAGGCTCCATTCTCATCGCCGTCTCAACCCCTGGGAGCATGTGAATACGCAGGAGGATGGTAAGGGTAGATACCTTTTTATCAAAGGTAACCTAGCAAATACTGCAGTCACATTGGCTTCTCTTTATCTCCCCAAGTTTCCTTCCTCAAGCTGGCCTTGGAGGATCTGGAGGAGTTTCTGGAGGGCATCTTGATACTAGGGGGTGACCTAAACATCCCTCTTAACCAGAGGCGTAACTTGAAGCAGCTGGGTCCCAGTGCAAAATCTGCAACTTGGCCCCAATTATAAAGCTTCATTGATCGTATTGGCTTGCAATCTGAGGAGGAGAGACTTTATGGGCCCTAGGGATCCTGGGCCCAGGTGCAAGCACACCCTCTGCAACCCCTATACTTATCTCCCTACTCCCATCCTTAGAGACCTCTAGAGGGGCCAGTAGTTGGCATACATCTTTACACCATAAGTTCGGCAAGATATTATAATATGAACATAAATTGGTAGATACTTGGAGAACTATCCATCCCTGCACTACAAATTATACCTTCTTTTCCGCCCTCACAACTCTAGAATAGACTATTTCCTACTCCAACATGTGAGTCTCCCTATTATCACATCAGCACACATCGACAGCATATCCTTCTCAGACCATGCTCTTATCTCTCCCTGTGTCTTTTCCTTACTACACCACAGGACCTGGCAATCAATGAATCTCTCATACAAGACCCCACGATTAAAAAGGACGTACAAAACTCCCTAGAGGAGTACTTTAACAACAACTCCTCATCCAGGGTTCCAAGTGGAGCGGCCAAACTCTCCGCTCCCTTTCCCCCTACCCCACCCCCATTTTTTTTTCTTATTTCTCTCTTCTCTCTCTCTTTTCCTCCTGTGTCTCCCACCCATCCTCTTCCCTTATTCCTATCCTCAGTCCCCCTTCTAAGCCTAACTACTCTACTGATAGCTCCTGGATCTAGCAGACAATTCCCACTATAAGGGAATACTTAAGTGGAACATTAAATCAGTTTCCTGGTTCTAAATGCTTTCCACTTATATAATGACGCGTTCCCGTACCTGACCCAGTCTACTGTTGTAGAAAGGGACAACCTTATGAAAACAAGAAACTTGCATTTTGATGTTGCAATTAGATGTTAAATTGTATTATTAATTTGAAAGACAAATAAATCAAGAATTAAAAAAAAAGAAGAGAAAAAAACCCTTTGCCATATAATAAAAACATCTAAATAAAAAAAATCGACAAAACATATATGATATTGCTGCATCCATAAAAGTCTGATCTATCAAAGTAGCACATTATTTACCCCGCTCAGTGAATGCTGTCAAAAAACAATAACGCCAGAATTGCACTTTTTTTTAAATTAACCCCATCTACAAGAAAAATATAAACAGCGATCAAAAAGTCATATGTACTCCAAAACGATACTCAAGGAACTATAGGACGTCCCGGAAAAATGAGCCTTTGCACAAATATCGACGAAAGAAATAAAAAGTTATGGCTGTCAGAAGATGGTGGCAGAAAATAATTACATTTTTTTTCACAAAGATATTTTATATAGGTAGTACAACAAAAAAAAAATATAAAAATTTGGTATTGTAGTAATTGTACTGATCCACAGAATAAATTTATCATATAATTTTTGCTGCTGTGTGTACACTGTAAAACCTAGATTCCCACACTCCCCCAAAGATGTTGGAATTTTGTGTTTTTTTCCTATTTTACTCCACTTGGAATTTTTTTTTACGTTTTTCAGTACATTATATAGTACCATTGAAAAATACAACTTGTCCTGCAAAAATCAAGTCCTCAGACAGCTTGATGAATAAATAAAATACTTATGATTTTTGAAAAGCCAGGAAAAAAACACGAAAATGTAAAAAAAGGGTGTGTTCTTAAGGGGTTAAATTAGAATATATGAAACTTTCCAGAGCCTACAAGGATATTTTTGCTGGTTCATTTAAAACTAATAAAAAAAATAGAATCTATAAAGCTGCTTTCAAATTTACAGGTCATTTAATCTGGGTCAATAACAGTCATAATACCTGCTTGGCTCTGTTGATGCTTTTTCATCCGTTGCCTCCGGAGTATCTGTCATAGTTGCCTCCGGTGTATCTGTCACAGTTGGCTCCGGAGTATCTGTCACGGTGTCATCTTTCTGCACATCCACCGTTTGCTCTTCTGTAGTAGCTGTGCTGTTAAAGAAATTACAGAAATTTAAAAAATACTGGCGCTTGTAAACAGACTTGATCACATTGCAAACTAAAATAAAAACATTGCCACTGCAGGAGACATGAGGAATTACACTGGTCAATTGGCTGTCCATGTATTACGTAGATATGTCCGGTCCTCCAGAGCGAGATACTCCTTTTTTTCTTTCCACTACGGCTATTAGAGGAGAGTCCCAATAGGGTGACAGAGAAGCCTTTTCAAGACTCTATGAACCATGATATGACAACCAAGGCTGAACTGGGACTAAAAAGCAGTCCTGGCACAGAAAACCCACCAGACCACATACAAAATCGCCCCATTGTGGAAAAATGGTGGCACACTATTCTCGCTGCAGCGAGTTTTGCTTTATTTAGTCATACTCCTTGACACTCTCTTAAAGGCGTTACTCCCCCTCACCCCCTGGAAAGCCTGCACCATACCCCACAACTCTACAAAGGCATTCAGCACACTAAGGTATCCCATTCCTTACAGCGCTAGTCTCAGCTAGGAGGATAACCATCAAGTGTCCTACTCAGTCCTGCAACCTAATCTTATCCTACAGTGAGTGTAGAGAAGTTAATGGTTTCTAATGTGATGGGTGAATACTTTATGATTTTTTTCCAGTTGCTGTAACCAGAATGTGTGTATTGTACAAATTCCACAAGTCTAAGTAAACTGTGTGCCTTCAGTTTTACTGGATTACCATCTGACTTGTCCCCGTATTCCACTGAGGGAATATATTACATTAAGACATTGGTGTCATGCAAAGTCAAAACTAATCCCATTAGCCCAAAACCCTTTTGTAATCCAGCCTGCAGCTTGAGCTACCCTCGTAGGCCGGGTAGCCACCACAGTGAATGGACAAGAGCTGCCGTACCCACTTAAGATACTCCCGTCAGCTCCTGCCCACTGCACATTCTACTGCATCTGCAGACGCCTCCATCGGTTGAAGAGTTTTACAAAGGGCTATGAACTAACCACATACTTCCTTTGATACTTTTTCCACCCTCAAGGGACGGAGCTGGAACGTTGCACGGTTCTCAGCTGTGACCTTTAATGATATGGACAAGAAATCTTGTTTTTGTTGCTCTCACTTTTGGAGACTAAGCACACCCCTTCATGGCAGTGACCTTTTTCAGCAGGATAATTTACACAGCAAAATTGTCTAAGAATGGTTTGAGGTCATGACAAGGATCATAGTGTTGACTGGCCTCCATATTCTCCAGATCTCAATGCGATCGAGTATAAGAGGTGTTGGAAAAAAAGTCTGATCCATGGAGGCCCCAACTGGCTGCCAACTTCTTAGCATGTGGGTTTTTTACGTCCATGTTAAATCACTGTTTCACGCGTGCAAAAAAAAAAAAATGCAGCAATGTCCAAGTGATATCAGTGTTGCCACAACCCAGAGAACACATAGTGTGCAAAAATCCCCCCCCCCAAAATGCAGTCAACACAGATGCTTATGCGTGTTCACAGCTGTTTTTTTTTTACACATCCATAGACTTTATAAATTCATTATTTAAAGTTTTTGCTTTTGTTTTTTAACCCCTTAGTGACGAAGCCTGTTTGCGCCTTAGTGACGGAGCCAAATTTTGGAAATCTGACATGTGTCGTTCAACGTAGCATAACTCCATAAAGGCTTTACATATCCAAGTGATTCTGACATTGTTTTTTCGCCACATGTTGTACTTCATTTAGGTTGTAAAAAGAGACCGATATAATTTGTGTATATTTATTAAAAGTACCAATATTGGAAAAATTTTGAAAAAATTGTCATTTTTTCACATTTTCAACCGTAATAGCTCAAATATGTCCAAACATACTGTACAAATTTTTGATAAGATATATATTTCCATCTGTTTACTTTATTCTGAATGCACACTTGAAAAACTTTTGTGTTTTTTTTAACCATTTAGAGGACATACAAATTTAACATTACTTTTCAGCATTTTGAGGAACACTTTGCTTTCCTGCACCAAACCAAGTTTGCAAAGGCTCATAAGTGTCAGAATAATAGATACCCCCTCAAATGACCCCATTTTAAAAACTACACCCCTTAATGTATTCACTGAGGGGTGTTATGAGTATTTTGACCCCACCAGTTTTTTTCAGGAATTAATTCAATTTAGAGGAGAAAAAATAAAATTTCATATTTTTGCAAATATGTCATTTTAAAGACATATTTTTTTCCTATAGAGCCCATGAAAATGAGGATTTACACACCAAAATGGATACCCCCGTTTCTCCCGTGTTCAGAAATATACCCATTGTGGCCCTAATCTTATGTCTGGATGCATAACGGGAGCCAAAATGAAAGGAGTAGTCGGTGTCTTTCAGAACATAAATTTTGCTTGAAGGCGTTTTAGGCCCCATAGCACTTTTGTAGAGCTCTTGAGCGGCCAAAACCAAAGAGAGCCCCCACCAGTGACCCCATTTTGAAAACTAGACCCCTTAACGAATTTATCTAGGGGTGTACTGCCCATTTTGACCCCACAGTTTTTGAATGAATTCAAGCCAAGCAAAAGGAAAAAATTGTGATTTTCGTTTTTTTGTCAATTCTGTCATTTTAAAAACAGCTTTTTTTGTACAGCACACACATGAATGGAGCCTTGCACCCCAAAATGGATACCCCTGTTTCTCCCGTGTTCAGAGACATACCCATTGTGGCCCTAATCTTATGTCTGGATGCACAACGGGGACCAAAACCAAAGGAGTAGTCGGTGGTTTTCAGAACATAAATTTTCCTTGAAGGCATTTTAGGCCCCATAGCACATTTGTAGAGCTCTTGAGCGGCCCAAATCAAAGAGAACCCCCATAAGTAACCCCATTTTGAAAACTAGACCCCTTAACGAATTTATCTAGGGGTGTACTGCCCATTTTGACCCCACAGTTTTTGAATGAATTCAAGCAAAAGCAAAAGGAAAAAATTGTGATTTTCGTTTTTTTGTCAATTCTGTCATTTTAAAAACAGCTTTTTTTGTACAGCACACACATGAATGAAGACTTGCACCCCAAAATAGATACCCCAGTTTGTCCCGTGTTCAGAAACATACCTATTGTGGCCCTAATCTTTTGTCTGGATGCACAACGGGGCCCAAAATGAAAGGAGTAATCGGTGGCTTTCAGAACAGAAATTTAGCATGAAGGTGATTTAGGCCCCATTGCCTACTTGTAGAGCCCTTGAGCGGCCAAAACGACAGAGAGCCCCCACAAATGACCCCATTTTGAAAACTAGACCCCCTAACGAATTTATCTAGGGGTGTACTGTGTATTTTTACACTACAATTTTTGAATAAATCTAAGCAAAGCAGTAGGAGAAAAATTACAATTTTCATTATTTCGGCAGTTGTATCAATTTAAAAACAGTTTTTTTTGTACAGCACACATAGGAATGAAGACTTTCACCCCAAAATGGATACCCCCGTTTGTCCCGTGTTCAGAACCATAACCCTTGTAACCCTAATCTACTTAAAGGACACATGGCTAGGCCTATAATGGATGGAGCACCCGTTGGATTTCAGGGTACAACGGTATAAATTCCAGGCCCCATTGCCCACTTATAGAGCCATTGAGCGTCCAAAACGATAAAACCTCCCCACAAATGACCCCATTTTAAAAACTAGACCCCTTAATGAATTCATCTAGGGGTGTATTGCGTATTTTGACCCCACAGTATTTGAATAAATCTAAGCAAAACGGAAGGAAAAAATTACGATTTTCATTTTTTTGGCAATTTTGTCAATTTAAAAACAGGTTTTTTTGTACAGTGTACATAGGAATGAAGACGTTCACCCCAAAATGGATACCCCCTTTTGTCCCGTGTTCAGAAACATACCCATTGTGGCCCTAATCTACTTACAGGAAACATGGCAAGGCCTATAATGGAGGGAACACCCGTTGGATTGCAGGGCACAACTGAATACATTCCAGGCCCCATTGCCCACTTGTACGGAATAAAAATTGACACCTTAAAAAAATATCCCCCCCCCACACACACACACACACACCCACCCCTACCGCTCCGCCCTTTTCGGCGTTACCCAAATCTTAGATAAAAGTAATAATGTGAACTGTGTAATATTTCCAAAGACGGGTAATTACGGAGGCTGGTTGGGATGGGTACATGGGGCTATAAAACCGTGTATCCCCCCTCCTCTCATGCTGTTTGGGGGTATTTTTTGACCTCAGTAGCGGGTATGGGGTGTAAAAAGTGGCGCTCTGTGAGTCTCCGTAAGCTTAATGAGATGCGGCGGTCTCACACAGAAGGCGCTCAACAAGCTGCTCCTGGAACTGCAGGAAGGCGAACGTTCCCGGGGCTTCTTGTAAATTGCGTATTACAGGTAGCGGTCTGAATAACGCCGGGCTCACATGGCTGTAGGTGGAATCTGCTTGCGGAGGCCCGCAGCAGATCCCAGCTGTGAGCCCGGCTGTGACTCTGCGTACGGCCGCGTAATGTACTGCGCATAACTGCCTATTCACACAGGCGGTCATACGCAGTATATATATATTTTTTTGTTTGTATTTTCCGCACCGTCGCTTAGCGATGACGCGGGTACCCGCAGCCCGTATACAAGGTAGTTGCGTATGGGCTGCGGGTATATCCGCGACCATGGAGCACAATGGCCTCTATGTTGCGGATATCCGCGGTAAAATAGAACCTGCTGCGTTCTCTTTTCTGCGAGTGGATTACGCAATTCCGACCCACTAATGTGAGCGGAATTGTGTAATCCAATGCGATTGATCTGTGTATTACCGCGGATCAGACGCATGCGGAATCCGTAATTCCTATCCGGTCATGTGAGACCGGCCAAAAGGTAGATCGCTTCCTTTTTTCACGTGACCGGGGACCGCCCAACGAGGCCACCCGTCACTGCTCCAGGCTCTCGGCGACCGTTGGTCGCTGGGAGCAAGGAGATTTTAAATTTCCTGGGCTCCCCGCCTCCTGCGCATGTGTCCGATGTTTTGCCGGCGGTCGCATGTGCAGAATCCGGGAAAGTTCACGGAAGAAGATTGTGTCGGGGCGCAAATACGGAGGCCTCCGGCAAAAAGTTTCATCTCCTCTCACCGATCGCATCAGTGAGGGGAGATGAACCTTCACCTTTTTTTTACTTTTACGTGATCGCCATTATCCATTGGATAACGGCGAACACGTGATCAGGAACCGCTCACCGCGGCCCCCCGTGAAATCTCCAGGCTCTCGGCTAAGTTTTGTAGCCAGGAGCAGGGAGATTTTAAATTACCACGGCTTTTGCGCATGCACCTGCCTTATTGGCGACGGGCGCGTGCGCAGAAGCTGGGGTAAGGTCCGCGGATAAATCCGCGGGCCTTAGGTACGTCATTTCATCCTCCCTCACGGATATGATCCGTGGGGGGAGATGAAACGCAAGTTTTTTCAACTTTTTTAAACTTTTTTTATTTAACTTTTTGCACTTTTTTTTTTACTTTACATGATCACTGTCATCCATTGGATGACAGTGATCATGTCCCCAGTGACATCCCTCTGCTCTTGGCTACACATGGCAGCCAAGAGCAGAGGGATTTTGAATTTCCCGGGGCTCGAGCCCCTCTGTGTACGCGCCCGATGTCAATCATCGGGCGCGTATGCGCAGACCGGGGTTTCGGGTCCCGGGACATCGCAGAGGACCGGGGGTGAGTATTTTCACCTCCCCTCATGGATCCGATCCATGAGGGGAGGTGAAACCTTACGTGTTTTTTACTTTTTCAACTTTTTCGCGATCGCCGCTATCTAATCGATAGCGGCGATCGCGGGCCCGGGGACCGCTCACAGCGGTCCCCGGTAACACCTCCTGGCTCCCGGCTACCTTCAGGAGCCGGGAGCCAGGAGATTTTAAATTTGCCGGAGGCTCCCGGGCTTCTGCGCATGCGCGTGACGTCATCGCCTGGCGCGCATGCGCAGAAGGCCGCCGGCGGGTCCGGGAGGACGAGATCTCCGTGGGACACCGCCGACAAGCCGGGTAAGTAATTTCAGCTGCCCTGGTGGAGCCGATCCAGCAGGGCAGCTGAAGAACTAACTTTTTTGACAGTTTTCTTTACTTTTTTGCGATCGGCGCTAGCCGTTGGCTAGCGCCGATCGCAATGCCGGGGGGGACTGCCCGCATCCTGGGATGACAGCTCCATGCTGTCGGCTACCTGCGGGTACCGACAGCATGGAGCTGTCACGTCCTCAGGCAAGTGGGCATCAATCCAAAGAGGATGCATAAAACTACGTCCTCTAGGATTAAGGCCCACTTTCTGAGGACGTAGTTTCCCGATGGGGCAGTCGTTAAGGGGTTAAGTAAGTTTCCCGCTGGGGAAAAAACAGTGTTTACAGCAGTTCAGTTGTAACAAAAACAAACACAAATCATAGCTTCTCAGCAGAAGAGTGTGCGAATGGGCAATCCTCCCAACATGGAGACTGCATTCAGTGAGTATGACGTTCAAGTTTGTTGTATAAGGCCGGCATGCAGGAGCCCCACAGCGGATTCTGGCTGTGAGCCCAGCCAGTCACTCTGTATACCTGATTTTTCTGCATTGTGGATGGCTGCGGTGGCTTACCATGCAGATGGCAATCGTGGATTTTGCAAAAAAGATTCCGTCCGTGTGAGACCCCCCTAGCTCTAAATATGCAGAATAACAAAATTACAGACAGGTTATCCAAAGCCACCAGTATGCAACTAACATAACTAAAGGGAAAGACCATCATGAACAGAGACGGTATTTATAAAGCAATCAAATTTCTGATGCAGAATCCGTTTAAGGGTAGGTTCAGATGGCAGAATTTTCCCACGTGAATTCCACCTCTAAAACCCATGTTAAAATCCGCAGCTTTCTGTCCTGTAAACTGTTGACATGGAAACACAATTTTCTGAATTGGAATTCCACAAGTGGCTTTTGCTTATTGACAGGGCGCAATGTGCGCTAAGAATTATGGCAGAAAGCTGTGGATTTTGAAGCCATTTTAGAGGCGGAATTCAAGAGGAAAATTTCGCCATGGATCCTGCCATGTGAACATATCCTAAAGACACATGGAATCTGTGTGTGGAAAACATCCCCATCACACAGACTACCACGATGATTTCCACAGAAAGTAATAGGATGTGGATTTGCTGTAGAATTTGATGCATAATCAATGTGGATTCTGCATCACGCGAAACCTCATGGTGCAGTTTTCGGTGTAGGTTTCGTTGCTATTTCAATACTTTTTAAATAAGAATATAATCTTTCCACAGCCTGCAAGGATATTTTTGTCAGTTCCCTTAAAAGTATTTAAAAAATGTAGAATATATAAAGCTCCTTTCAAAATTACAGATCATTTAATCTGGATCAATAACAGTCATAATACCTGCTTGGCTCTGTTGAAATGTTTCTATCAATTGACTCCGGAGTATCTGTCACAGTTGCCCCCGGAGTATCTGTCACAGTTGACTCTGGTGTATCTGTCACAGTTGACTCTGGTGTATCTGTCACAGTTGACTCTGGTGTATCTGTCACAGTTGACTCCGGAGTATCTGTCACAGTTGACTCTGGTGTATGTGTCACAGTTGACTCTGGTGTATGTCTCACAGTTGACTCCGGAGTATCTGTCACAGTTGACTCCGGAGTATCTGTCACAGTTGCCTCCGGAGTATCTGTCACAGTTGACTCTGGTGTATCTGTCACAGTTAACTCTGGTTTATCTGTCACAGTTAGCTCCGGAGTATCTGTCACAGTTGGTTCTGGAGTATCTGTGACGGTGTCATCTTTCTGCACATCCACTGTTTGCTCCTCAGTAGTAGCTGTGCTGTTGAAGAAATTACAGAAATTAAGAAAATATTGGAGCTCGTACAGACTTGACCACATTGCAAACAAAAATAAAACCAGTGCCCCCAAGGGGGACATGAAGAATTACACAGGTCAATTGGCTGCCCATGTATTACATAGATGTGTCAGGCCCTCCAGAGTGGGGCACTCCTCTTTTGCTCTGCAATCTGGTTTTTATAGGAGGGTCTCGAACAAAATTACCCAAAACTGAAACCATGTTTCTTAAACCAGATAAACCTTCTAAAGACTCTATAAAGCAGGGCATAACAAGCATGGCTGGACAGGGACTAAAAAGCAGACCGGCACACAAAACCAGGGGCGCAGGTTATAACATTGTTATGTTCATGTTCCTATTATTGTCCTGTACATGTGAATATGTAGTATCTAATATGCTTGTTGTATTATCGTCCTCATTGTAATATGATTGTGACGGCATTGGATATCTCTGGCATACACACGTCTCTATTAACATGACATACTGAATGTCTTCCTTTTTTGATGCATTATTTCTTTTTGTTTGGGAAGTCATTCCTTCTGTAATGTGATGTTTTAACATAATTATATTTAAGAAAATTTAAAAATTCTTTTTTCTGTGGCTTTTGCATGCTGACCTCTTTTTTGTCTATCCATTATGCAACAGAGCGTGTGTTTATTGTTGTAATGTATGCAACTTTGATTAACTGTATTTCACAAAACCCACCAGGCCACATACAAAATCGCCCCATTGCAATGTATTGTGGAAAAACAAAGACCACTATGCTACTCGGTCATGCCCCTTGTCACTCTCTTAAAGGGGTTTCTCTCCTTTATCATTATTTCCACAAATGTGTTGGAAAGGACAATGGCTTATAGTGCTGATTCCAGCACATTTGTGTAAATGATGAATTGGCCAACCTATTACATAAACCACACCATCAACTTCCAGAAGGAAAATAATAGTGCAAGAATACCCACATTTTTAAGGCCTCATGTCCACGGGGAAAATCAGGCCCGCTACGGATTCTCCAGGGAGAATCTGCAGCGGGTCCCTCCTGCCCCGCGGACATGAGGGCTGAAAATAAGAATAAATCAGAATAAACTTACCTCTCGCACGCTCCGGCTACTTCCTTCGATGCGGCGTCATCTTCTCTGCGTCGCGGCTGGATCTTCTTTCTTCGGCCCGGTGGATGCGCAGGATGACGTCGGTGACGTGCCCCGCGCATGCGCCGTCCCGAAGCAAAATGATCCGGCCGCGACTGAGAGAAGATGACGCGGCGGCGAAGAGAAGAAACGGAGCGGGTGAGTAAAATCTGATTTTTGTCTCCCGCGGATCCGGACGGCTTCCATAGGCTTCAATAGAAGCCCGCGGGAGCCGTCCCCGCGGGAGACCCGCATGAAAATGGAGCATGGTCCAGATTTTTTCATGCTCCATTTTTTTTAAAATCACTTTTATTGACCATCCGCGGGTATTTATCTACCCCGCGGGTGGTCAATGCATCCCTATGGGATGCGGATCCGCGGGCAGGAGAAGAGTTAAAATCTGCTGCGGATTTTAATTCTTCTTTTGCCCGTGGACATGAGCCCTAAGAGTCAGGGACAAGTGTACGCTATCACTGTACAAGTACCAATATAATCAATAATACCACAATACAGTGAACTTACAGTATTCAGATATCTACATACTGTTACTGAACAAAACACATTGTACATAGGCCAATATTACCACTATACAAAGCGGAAATATGGGCAAAAAATGGGAAAAGTGGTCTGTTCTAGTCAAAGAGGATGTCATCTGTGAGTCACTAAGTATAACTGTGATTGTTCTCAGTAAGAGAAACCGAGTAATCTTGTAGGTATGATACCTTTTAATGGCTAACAAAAATACATGATGCTATAGTGAGCTTTCAGATCTTCTATGGACCCTTCATCCAGCTTAATGAAACCGATATATATATACATATATATATATACTGTTTGTATTATGGTTGTTTCTTTTACTGAAGTTTTTCTGATCTCCGCTGGTATAGTAGGACTGTGGCGGTTGCAGTGCCTGCACGATCAGTGATGATGTCACTACTTCCGGAGACTCATGTCAAGTACTTCCGGAGACATATGAGTCACATCATTACTCAGCAAGTACTTGAAGAAGCAGACATCTTAAGGGAGCCATACAGCCTCCAAGCCAGTGTGCATGAGCCATAAAGCAATAATCTAGAACACAAGACCTTAATAGATGTACAGGGCAATAGACTAATAGAGTATTCTCAGATTACCATTGGCAAAGGAAAAAGCCAGATTTTTTTTTTTTAATTCACCTAACCAAAACGTAATTATGATAATTAGAATCTACATAGACCAAAAAAATATAGTCAAAATTACAGTAAGGCTGTCCTATTGGAAAGCTGTTCTATATTTGACAACTAAGTACTTAATAGATTTCCATCATTAAAGTGGGACGACATTAGTGTGCAATGAGTGGATCTTTGCCTGCAGTTCACAGGGTCCAATTAGCAGTAGCCCGGGCAGTGAATTCTGCTATAAAATTCATAAAATAGCCTCCTGACATGTTTCTTCACAGAATGGGCATCCTCAGGGGTAAGGGGGGTAATGCGAGCTAGCAGATGGGCAACTCTGTCAACCAATATGAGTGCTAGAATGTCATTCATGCCATTGGCTACTTGGATTCAGAGATCTCCCTTTATCATCTACAGCATGCTTTAAGTCTTAAAGTCTTAGAAAGTTATCAAACTGCATATTTTTTTAAGCCAAAATTTAAAGCAAAGTCTCACCTTTTGTTTAACTCATCATTAACATGTTCATCTGTCTCAGTCTCGCTAGAACCTCCACAAACTTTAGGTCCTTCATCTTGGTAATCATCAATGCTTGGCGTCTCATCTCTGAAACAAAATAAGAGAATATTAAAAAAATCAGTATAATAATACAATGATTGGGCTTTTTCCTTTGCCAATGGCAATCTGACAAAGCGTGCTTGAATGGCGAGTCATTGCCAGATTTGAGGCAGCTGAAAACAAATATAATGTGCGCAAAATTTGCAAATAAAAGCCGAATGTTTTTTTAATTAAAATTTAAAGCAAAGACTCACCCTTTGTTTATATCATCAACAACATGTTCATCTGTCTCAGTCTCAAAAGAACCTCCACAAACTTTAGGTCTTTCATCTTGATTATCATCAATGTTTGGCGTCTCATCTCTAGAACAAAATAGGAGAATATTTTATAAAATATTCTGTTATAATACCAAAATGATCGGTTATATGTTTCTATGTCTTAGGGTAATAATGAAGCCTCCTCTAGTGTCATTTATTATGGTAGTTAGTAGAGATGAGCGAGCACCAAAATGCTCGGGTGCTCGTTACTCGGGACGAAATTATCGCGATGCTCGAGGGTTCGTTTCGAGTAACGAACCCCATTGAAGTCAATGGGCGACCCGAGCATTTTTGTATATCGCCGATGCTCGCTAAGGTTTCCATTTGTGAAAATCTGGGCAATTCAAGAAAGTGATGGGAACGACACAGCAACGGATAGGGCAGGCGAGGGGCTACATGTTGGGCTGCATCTCAAGTTCCCAGGTCCCACTATTAAGCCACAATAGCGGCAAGAGTGCCCCCCCCCTCCCAACAATTTTTACTTCTGAAAAGCCCTCATTAGCAATGCATACCTTAGCTAAGCACCACACTACCTCCAACAAAGCACAATCACTGCCTGCATGACACTCCGCTGCCACTTCTCCTGGGTTACATGCTGCCAACCCCCACCCCCCGCACGACGCAGTGTCCACAGCGCACACCAAAGTGTCCCTGCGCAGCCTTCAGCTGCCCTCATGCCACACCACCCTCATGTCTATTTATAAGTGCGTCTGCCATGAGGAGGAACCGCAGGCACACACTGCAGAGGGTTGGCACGGCTAGGCAGCGGCCCTCTTTAAAAGGGGCGGCGCGATAGCCCACAATGCTGTACAGAAGCAATGAGAAATATAATCCTGTGCCATCAGGAGCTGCACACGTGGGCATAGCAATGGGGAACCTATGTGCCACACACTATTCATTCTGTCAAGGTGTCTGCATGCCCCAGTCAGACCACGGTTTTTTATAAATAGTCACAGGCAGGTACAACTCCGCAATGGGAATTCCGTGTGCACCCACAGCATAGGTGGCTCCCTGGAACCCACCGGCGGTACATAAATATATCCCATTGCAGTGCCCAGCACAGCTGAGGTAACGTCAGCTTTAATGCAGGTGGGCCAAAAATTAATTGGATTACACTGTAGGCGAGGGCCCCAAAAAATTGGTGTACCAACAGTACTAATGTACCTCAGAAAAATTGCCCATCCCCAACCAAGAGGGCAGGTGAAACCCATTAATCTCTTTGGTTAATGTGGCTTAATTTGTAACTAGGCCTGGAGGCAGCCCAGTTAAAATAAAAATTGGTTCAGGTGCAAGTTTCAACGCTTTAATGAGCATTGAAACGTATAAAAATTGTTTACAAAAATTATATGACTGAGCCTTGTGGGCCTAAGAAAAATTGCCCGTTCGGCGTGATTACGTGACGTTTCAGGAGGAGGAGCAGGAGGAGGAGGATGAATATTATACACAGATTGATGAAGCAAAAATGTCCCCGTTTTTGATGGTGATAGAGAACGATGCTTCCATCCGCGGGTGCAGCCTACGTATTGCTTAGGTATCGCTGCTGTCCGCTGGTGGAGAAGAGAAGTCTGGGGAAATCCAGGCTTTGTTCATCTTGATGAGTGTAAGCCTGTCGGCACTGTCGGTTGACAGGCGGGTACGCTTATCTGTGATGATTCCCCCAGCTGCACTAAACACCCTCTCTGACAAGACGCTAGCCGCAGGACAAGCAAGCACCTCCAGGGCATAGAGCGCGAGTTCAGGCCACGTGTCCAGCTTCTACACCCAGTAGTTGTAGGGGGCAGAGGCGTCACGGAGGACGGTCGTGCGATCGGCTACGTACTCCCTCACCATCCTTTTACAGTGCTCCCGCCGACTCAGCCTTGACTGCGGAGCGGTGACACAGTCTTGCTGGGGAGCCAGAAAGCTGTCAAAGGCCTTAGAGAGTGTTCCCCTGCCTGTGCTGTACATGCTGCCTGATGTCCGCGCCTCCCCTGCTACCTGGCCCTCGGAACTGCGCCTTCTGCCACTAGCGCTGTCGGATGGGAATTTTACCATCAGCTTGTCCGCCAGGGTCCTGTGGTATAGCATCACTCTCGAACCCCTTTCCTCTTCGGGTATCAGAGTGGAAAGGTTCTCCTTATACCGTGGGTCGAGCAGTGTGTACACCCAGTAATCCGTAGTGGCCAGTATGCGTGTAACGCGAGGGTCACGAGAAAGGCATCCTAACATGAAGTCAGCCATGTGTGCCAGGGTACCTGTACGCAACACATGGCTGTCCTCACTAGGAAGATCACTTTCAGGATCCTCCTCCTCCTCCTCCTCAGGCCATACACGCTGAAAGGATGACAGGCAAGCAGCATGGGTACCCTCAGCAGTGGGCCAAGCTGTCTCTTCCCCCTCCTCCTCATCCTCCTTATGCTCCTCCTCCTCAACACGCTGAGATATAGACAGGAGGGTGCTCTGACTATCCAGCGACATACTGTCTTCCCCCGGCTCTGTTTCCGAGCGCAAAGCGTCTGCCTTTATGCTTTACAGGGAACTTCTCAAGAGGCATAGCAGAGGAATGGTGATGCTAATGATTGCAGCATCCCCGCTCACCATCTGGGTAGACTCCTCAAAGTTTCCAAGGACCTGGCAGATGTCTGCCAACCAGGCCCACTCTTCTGTAAAGAATTGAAGAGGCTGACTCCCACTGCGCCGCCCATGTTGGAGTTGGTATTCCACTATAGCTCTACGCTGCTCATAGAGCCTGGCCAACATGTGGAGCGTAGAGTTCCACCGTGTGGGCACGTCACACAGCAGTCGGTGCATTGGCAGATTAAACCGATGTTGCAGGGTGCGCAGGGTGGCAGTGTCCGTGTGGGACTTGCGGAAATGTGCGCAGAGTCGGCGCACCTTTCCGAGCAGGTCTGACAAGCGTGGGTAGCTTTTCAGAAAGCGCTGAACCACCAAATTAAAGACGTGGGCCAGGCATGGCACGTGCGTGAGGCTGCAGAAGCTGCAGAGCCGCCACCAGGTTACGGTCGTTGTCACACACGACCATGCCCGGTTGGAGGCTCAGCGGCGCAAGCCAGCGGTCGGTCTGCTCTGTCAGACCCTGCAGCAGTTGGTGGGCTGTGTGCCTCTTATCTCCTAAGCTGAGTAGTTTCAGCACGGCCTGCTGACGCTTGCCCACCGCTCTGCTGCCACGCCGCGCGACACCGACTGTTGCCAACGTGCTGCTGCTGACACATCTTGATTGCGAGACAGAGGTTGCTGAGGAGGAGGAGGAGGGTGGTTTAGTGGAGGAAGCATACACTGCCGCAGATACCACCACCGAGCTGGGGCCCGCAATTCTGGGGGTGGGTAGGACGTGAGCGGTCCCAGGCTCTGACTCTGTCCCAGCCTCCACTAAATTCACCCAATGTGCCGTCAGGGAGATATAGTGGCCCTGCCCGCCTGTGCTTGTCCACGTGTCCGTTGTTAAGTGGACCTTGGCAGTAACCGCGTTGGTGAGGGCGCGTACAATGTTGCGGGAGACGTGGTCATGCAGGGCTGGGACGGCACATCGGGAAAAGTAGTGGCGACTGGGAACTGAGTAGCGCGGGGCTGCCGCCGCCATCATACCTTTGAAAGCCTCCGTTTCCACAACCCTATACGGCAGCATCTCCAGGCTGATCAATTTGGCTATGTGCACGTTTAACGCTTGAGCGTGCGGGTGCGTGGCGGTGTACTTGTGCTTGCGCTCCAACACTTGCGCTAGCGACGGCTGGACGGTGCGCTGACAGACATTGGTGGATGGGGCCGAGGACAGCGGAGGTGATGGTGTGGGTGCAGGCCAGGAGACGGTAGTGCCTGTGTCCTGAGAGGGGGGTTGGATCTCAGTGGCAGGTTGGGGCACAGGGGGAGAGGCAGTGGTGCAAACCGGAGGCGGTGAACGGCCTTCATCCCACCTTGTGGGGTGCTTGGCCATCATATGTCTGCGCATGCTGGTGGTGGTGAGGCTGGTGGTGGTGGCTCCCCGGCTGATCTTGGCGCGACACAGGTTGCACACCACTGTTCGTCGGTTGTCTGCACTCTCAGTGAAAAACTGCCAGACGTTTGAGCACCTCGGCCTCTGCAGGGTGGCATGGCGCGAGGGGGCGCTTTGGGAAACAGTTGGTGGATTATTCGGTCTGGCCCTGCCTCTACCCCTGGACACCTGCCTCTTCCAACCTGCCCTGCTGCTGCCCTTGCCTCCCCCTCTGAAGACCTGTCCTCAGTAGGCGTAGCAAACCAGGTGGGGTCAGTCACCTCATCGTCCTGTTGCTCTTCCTCCGAATCCTCTGTGTGCTCCTCCCTCGGACTTACTGCCCTTACTACCTTACTGATAGACAACTGTGTCTCATTGTCATCGTCCTCCTCACCCACTGAAAGCTCTTGAGACAGTTGCCGGAAGTCCCCAGCCTCATCCCCCGGACCCCGGGAACTTTCCAAAGGTTGGGCATCGGTCACGACAAACTCCTCCAGTGGGAGAGGATTCGGAACCATTGCTGCCCATTCTGGGCAGCGGCCCGAGAACTGTTCCTGGGAGTCTGCCTGCTCCTCAGAATGTGTCATTGTAATGGAGTGAGGAGGCTGGGAGGAAGGAGGAGCAGCAGCCAGAGGATTCAGAGTTGCAGCAGTGGACGGCGCAGAAGTCTAGGTGGTCGATAGATTGCTGGATGCACTTTCTGCCATCCACGACAGGACCTGCTCACACTGCTCATTTTCTAATAAAGGTCTACCGCGTTGACCCATTAATTGTGAGATGAATGTGGGGACGCCAGAAACGTGCCTCTCTCCTAATTCCGCAGCAGTTGGCTGCGATACACCTGGATCAGGAGCTCGGCCTGTGCCCACACCCTGACTTGGGCCTCCGCATCCTCGGCCGCATCCACGTCCTCTAGGCCTACCTCTACCCCTCAGCATGGTGTATTACCAGTAGTGCAGAAACAGAACGCTGTAATTAAATGTGCTGCTTATTGGCCTGTGGTTCTAGGCTGACTTCGCTTACAGAACGCACAGCAGAGCCAGGAAAGAATTTTGCGCAAGCCTGCTGTAACACTTAGCTGGCTGCGTATGAATTAGGACAACTACCCCCAGCAGAGACCCAGTACACTGAGGACGGTCACAGGCAGCCCAAATAGATTTTTTTTCCCAAATGTTTTTGGAAAGGCCCACTGCCTATATACACTAAATATGTCTTCTGTCCCTGCCTCACCACTACTGGCCCTGGACAATGTAAAATTACTGCAGACTGTTTCACTGTGGACAGGAATACAGCGGTGATGTAACAGGCAACACAGAGCCAGGAAAGAATTTTGCGCAAGCCTGCTGTAACACTTAGCTGGCTGCGTATGAATTAGGACAACTACCCCCAGCAGAGACCCAGTACACTAAGGACGGTCACAGGCAGCCCAAATAGATTTTTTTTCCCAAATGTTTTTGGAAAGGCCCACTACCTACATACACTAAATATGTCTTCTGTCCCTGCCTCACCACTACTGGCCCTGGACAATGTAAAATTACTGCAGGACGCAATGCTCTGCACGGCCGATATACAAAAAAAAATAAAAAGTGCAACACTGCTAAAAGCAGCCTCCACACTACTGCACACGGTTAGATGTGGCCCTAAGAAGGACCGTTGGGGTTCTTGAAGCCTAAAATAACTCCTAACACTCTCCCTATAGCAACTCCAGCAAGACAGCACTTTCCCTGAACTATGTCAGAATGCATCTGTGGCGAGCCGCGGGAGGGGCCGATTTATATACTCGGGTGACACCTGATCTCGCCAGCCACTCACTGCAGGGAGGTGGTATAGGGCTTGAACGTCGCAGGGGGAAGTTGTAATGCCTTCCCTGTCTTTCTATTGGCCAGAAAAGCGCGCTAACGTCTCAGAGATGAAAGTGAAAGTAACTCGAACATCGCGTGGTGCTCGTTACGAGTAACGAGCATCTCGAACACGCTAATACTCGAACGAGTATCAAGCTCGGACGAGTACGTTCGCTCATCTCTAGTAGTTAGGAAATACTAAGAGACTCACTGCACCCCCCGGAGTAAGGAAACAAAGACAGAGCGCTTGTACTTGATTATTTCCATCAGGCCCACTAAAATAAGTGCATGACCGCTACCCCATTCAATCTCCGTATCACTATGGGTGGATGCAGTGAGCCTGCAGGGACGAGTAGAGGGGAACACGGGACCACAGTTCTTGGAATTGTAAGGTTCTCTGCGATCAGAACCCCATCGATCAGACTTTTATCACTTATACAAAGTAATTTGTGGTACAACCCCTTTAAGTTTTAGTGCTCATGCTCACTGTAGAGTACTGAGTATGGAGCAGAATGGGTTCCACATGCTGCCATATGGGCTCAGTCACATGTTGTATGTATACTTCTATATATACAGTGTCTAATAGAGAATGCTACAATTTAAATTCTGTCCGATCCATATGGAATTTAACTGAAAGAACCTCCATTATTGGGGGCATATCAAGGTACAGTAGGCTACTTGGATTCAGAGATCTCGCTTTATCATCTACAGCATGCTGACTGGACAGTTTTCCACACTCATCTATGAATGACTACCTGTTTACTGTGAATGAAGGCGAACAGCCAAGGCTGTCTCAACCCGCTCCACCTCCATTCACTCAACGATCATTGCTCCTGAAGCACCCAACAGTCTTCCTATGTAACAGGACACTTAGTGATGAAAATCTGTACACTAAACTAACAAACCCTAGTATAGACCAACTTACCAACAGGACAGCCTTACTGTAAGTTTAACCCCTTAAGGACCAATCTGTATTGTACCTTAAGGACCAGACCCTTTTTAGGGATTTTATCCATGTGGTTTTACTGCCCTATTTTGTTTCCTTTAGCTACCAAAATTTTTTTACTACGTTTTTTTTCCATGATATATAGGGCGATTTTCTAAATATCTTTTTCACTGACTTTTTTTCCGTTTTTTAGTTTTATTGGGGGTAAAACGCTAAAAAAAATATATTTTCTTAACATTTATAGTTTTTTTAAAATTTATTATATTTATGCTAAAATAAAGTATGGGAATGGGTTCCTCTATTTAAGTGGTGGCGAACCTATGGCACGCGTGCCAGAGGCGGCACTCAGAGCCTTCCCTGCAGGCACTCACCGCCGTTGGCCGCTCACCACATTAGTAAATACCGGCAGAGGTCCCGCAGCTTCCCTGCTGGTATTCACTCAGCAGTGCTGCTAGGGGCGCTGATCCCAGCGCACACTGTGATGTCAGTGTGCAGCCGGGATCCTCTTCCCCCTCCTCTGACGTCTCCTACTTGGTTTCGCAAGAGCAGGGGAGGGGAGGAGGTGTCCGGCAGCACGTCAGTGTGCTCCTGGGATCAGTGGCAGCAACAGCGCCAAACAGGGAAGGTGTGTGTGTGTGTGTGGGGGGGGGGGGGGGTTGGGTCTCAGAGGAGGGGGGGTGCTATTACTACAGGGGCCACTGTGGGATGTCACTATTACTACTGGCTACTGTGGGATGTCACTATTACTACTGGGGACACAGTGAAGTGTCACTATTACTACTGGGGACCACTGTGGGGTGTCACTATTACGACTAGAGCTACGGTGCGGTGTCTATTTCACTGCTGGGGCCGCTGTGCGGCGTCACTATAACCACCAAAGCTGCTCTGGGGGGGGGGGGGTCGCTATTAGCGCTGGGGCTGCTCTGGGGGGGGGGGTGTCACTCTTACTGCTGGGGCCGCTCTTGGGGGGGTCAATATCACTGCTGGGATATGTTTACACGAAGTGGAAATGCTGTAGAATGTCCTCAGCGGAAATGTTCGTGGCAAATTCCACAGAATTTCCGCATCCAAAAGAAGTCAAAATCTGCACCCGGTCTATTTTGAAACAGCCTTGTCCTTTTAAGAACGACGCAGGTAAAATCATACGTCGTGATAAGCCCCGCCCCCTGACATGTTGGCACTTTACAATAAATAAGTGGGTTTTGAGTTGCAGTTTGGGCACTCGGTCTCTAAAAGGTTCGCCATCACTGCTCTATTTGTTCCGGACGTTTTGATATATAGTAGGTATGGTTTTTGTTTACAGGGCGCTTACGGTGACGGTTTTTGTTGTTGTCGGCTTTGTGTTATTTTCTTTCTTATGTATATATTGTTTTTCTATTCTGTAATATTGTTCTACTTATGTATGGAATTATTTTTTTTACTATCTATGTCCCCCATGACGTCATATAAGACCTCTGGGGGACATTCACATGTTTTTTATTATTTGACACTTTCCCACTGTAGCTGGGGCATCCATAGGAGCCCCAGTTACAGGTGAAAACATCCCCTGTGGTAACATTAGTCACTGGCAGAGCTGGCCAGGGTCCAGTATGACCCTCCATCTCTGCTGTAGAAGGGAACTCCGGCGGTTACATGACCCCCCGGGGCTCCCGATGTGAAAGTTACGCTGTACTTTCACTTTCAGTACACAGTGCTCATTAAGCACTGTGCACTCACTCGGGGAAGGAGAAACAGGAAGGGTTAAAAACCTCCGGCTTATCAGCTGTTACTATCAGCGGTGCTTTAAGCCCAGGACCACGTGCCGTAAATTTACGGCGCCTGGTCCTTAATGGGTTAACTATATTTCTGTGGTTTATGTAGATATCAATTATCACAATAAAAGTAACATTTCAATTAGGTGGATGTAAAGTAATTGGGCTTTTTCCTTTACCAATGGCAATCTGACAGTGCTTCATGATCCATAAAGGTTACGCAAATGTTCTGTGAACAAAGTCTCAGAAAATTATCAAACTGAATATTTTTTTAGGCCACAATTTAAAGCAAAGTCTCACCCTTTGTTTATATCATCAACAACATGTTCATCTGTCTCAGTCTCAAAAGAACCTCCACAAACTTTAGGTCCTCCATCTCGATTATCATCAGTGCTTGGCGTCTCATCTCTAGAACAAAATAAGAGAATATTAAAAAATAAGCGGTTATAATAACCAAATGATCAGTTATATGTTTGTATGGCTTAGGGTAATGAAGCCTCCTCTAGTGTCATTTATTATGGGAGTTGGGAAATACTAATAAACTCACTGCACCCCCTGGAGTAAGGAAACAAGGACCGAGCGCTTGTACTTGACTATTTCCATCAGGCCCACTGAAATTAGTGGAACAACAACGCACATGCATGGCCGCTACCTAATTCAATCTCCGTATCACTATGGGTGGATGCAGTGAGCCTGCAATGATGAGTAGAGGGGAACATGGGACCACAATTCTTGGAATTGTAAGGTTCTTTGCCGTCAGAACCCCATCGATCAGACTTTTATCACTTATGCAAAGTAATTTGTGGTACAACCCCTTTACGTTTTAGTGCTCATGCTCACTGTAAAGTACTGAGTATGGAGCAGGATGGGCTCGGCATGCTGCCATATGGGCTCAGTCACATGCTGTATGTATACTTTCATATATACAGTGTCCAATAGAGCATGCTACAATTTAAATTCTGTCGGATCCATATGGAATTTGACTAGAAAAACCTCCATTATTGGGGGCATATCAAGGTACAGTAGGCTACTTGGATTCAGAGATCTCCCTTTATCATCTACAGCATGCTGACTGGACAGATTTCACACACTCATCTATAAACGACTACCGGTTTACTGTGAATGAAGGCGAGCAGCCAGGGCTGTCTCAACCCGCTCCACCTCCATTCACTGAATGATCATTGCTCCTGAAGCGCCCAACAGTCTTCCCATGTAACAGGACCCTTAGTGATGGAAATCTGTACACAAAACTAGCAAACGCTTGTATAGACCAACTTACCAACAGGACAACCTTACTGTAATTTTAACAATATTTTTGTGGTTTATGTAGATATCAATTATCACAATAAAAGTAACATTTCAATTAGGTGGATGTAAATGAATTGGGCATTTTCCTTTGCCAATGGCGATCTGACAATACTTCATGATCCATAAAGGTTACGCCAATGTTATGTGAACGAAGTCTTGGAAAGTTATCAAACTGAATATTTTTTTAAGCCAAAATTTAAAGCAAAGACTCACTTTTTGTTTAACTTATCAACAACATGTTCATCTGTCTCAGTCTCACTAGAACCTCCACAAACTTTAGGTCCTCCATCTTGATTATCATCAATGTTTGGCGTCTCATCTCTAGAACAAAATAGGAGAATATTTTATAAAATATTCTGTTATAATACCAAAATTATCGGTTATATGTTTTTATGGCTTAGGGTAATGAAGCCTCCTCTAGTGTCATTGATTATGGGAGTTAGGAAATACTAAGAAACTCTATGGCCACATGATGTAGCAAGAGTCAAATCTGAAAATGGACAATATTTTTGTATTGCATTTTTGTTATGGTCACATATACGAAGAAAGCCATAACACTGTGGTGGATCTGTTGTAGCCTACATGCAAATATTGTCTAAAGGACCCCACAGACTTATAATGGAGTCTGTAGAGGATCTATGGAGGCTTCTGTTATTGCAACAATGAGAATAGAGTTGCATGCCACACTACTTTTGCTATAAAAAATAACAAACCTTGAATAGAACTACTGATGAAACACTGCATTGCAGATATTAACAGAGCCTTAAAGCAACCTTTAAGTCCTGGACAAAAAAAAGATGGCTGCATCGCTTCTAAGACTACTTGATGAACATTAGTATGCATTTGGAGTCTAAGACACTACATGCTGGTAGTTCTAATCAATATTGCTCACATGGGTACTGTTGTATCTGGACGCCACCGGACACTAAGGGTTTGACAGGCTTAGATGGAGGAACGCCCCTGTCACGCCCCTAGCTCCCAATTAGCTGGTGACCCAGCACAGGTCAAAGGAGTTTGTTCTGGAATGGTGGGTTAGGGGTAGTTTAACAGTTAAGCTTACATTATTAGCTGTAAATGCTTCCATGTGAGTGTTGGCTGGCATTAACATGAAAGCATTTACACCTAATAATGTAAGCCTAACAGTTAAACTAACCCTAACCCTCCATCCCAGCCAAAAGTTATTACACAATGATAGGACCTTGCCGCTTACCAATCCCAGCGGCTCCCCATCCAGCACTGCATCTTCTCCCCCCCGATCCCGTTTCCCTGGTGTCAGGACATCCGGGGGGGGGGGGTGCAGTGGGAAGGTGAGTGACAGCGGTCCTGGCTGCAGCACCCGCAGGCTGCATGGGAGCAGAGCTGAAGGGGGAAACAAGCTAGCCCCGCTGTCAGTGTTCCCTGCTGTAGGCAGAGCACTTTGCTTGTCAGTGTCCTTCCTGCCACAGTAGTAGCCAATCGGAAGCTAGGGGCCGGACAGGGGGCATTCACTCCACCAAAGCCTGGCCAGCCCCGAGCTTCTGCTGGCGTCAAGGTACAACAGTACCGCTCACACGGGCTGGACTGGCCAATCAAAGTAGGTGTAGTGTCTTAGAATGTTGATGCATAGTAATGCACAATGTCCATCAGGTAGTCAGAGAAACGGTACAGCCATTTTTGTTCTTGTCCAGGCTCCTAATATGTTTACAACTTTCACTTATGTTCTCTCTATCAAGCAATTATACAGGCAATAGTTGTTACTAGAGATGAGCGAGCATACTCGCTAAGGACAATTACTCGATCGAGCATTGTCCTTAGCGAGTATCTCCCCACTCGGAAGAAAAGGTTTGGCTGCCGGCGCGGGTGACAGGTGAGTTGCGGCAGTGAGCAGGGGGGAGTGGGGGGGAGAGAGATCTCCCCTCCATTCCTCCCCGCTCTCCCCCGCAGCTCCCCGCGCACCGCCTGCAGCCGAATCTTTTCTTCCGAGCGGGCAGGTACTTGCTAAGGGCAATGCTCGATCGAGTAATTGCCCTTAGCGAGTATGCTCGCTCATCTCTAGTTGTCACATGTAAAGCTACACTATGGCAAGTAACACTTTAAGCTTACCCATTGTCTATTTTTGGGTCATTACTTTCTGAAGGTATCCCATCAATGGATTCATTGCTTGCCGTCTTGGAGCCCAGTTGGGAAGCTTTACTAAAAAGAGTATAAACAGTAGAAAATAGGTAAGTTCTGTATGTACAAATGACTTCATCGTGTCTTAGGTGCTCTATGACAGTTTATTGACAGTTTATTCTTTAACAATTTAATGCATAGAGTCATCAAAGCTGTTTTCTGACTTGAAGTGGTTGTGCCAAGATGCACAATCCCTTTGAGAATGGAGGCCATGGGGTGATAAGCTGATCGGCACCCCTGACAAACAGGTGATTTTGCTGAGAAAAGCTGTGGCCAAACTAATATTTATAGTATTAGAGAACAGGGCAAATGAACAGGGAATCTTGGCACAACTCGCCAGTCCTAGATGGACCCTTGCTGCTCCAGTACTGCATCACCTGTTCTTGCCAATGGGTCTGCTTGCAAGTTGAAGTCAGTCTATATACAGAATGCTACAGGCTGCTGCAACCAATCTCAGTGTACCATTGTGGCCTCTGATTGGCCACAGCCGCCTGTAATGTTTCTTATATAAACTGCAGCATGTAAACAGACCTGGCAGGGAGAATGGGACATGCAGCGCTGGAACTGAGGGTGTCCATCTGGCACAGGTGAGTATATTGTCTTTTATTATTTTGCAAGACTGCAAACAGTTTTAAAAGAAACATCAAAGGGGTTGTAATACAATTGACTTTTATTACCAATCCATAAGATAGGTTATAAAAGTCTGATTGGTAGGAGACCCTTCACTGATCCTGAGAATTGTTGTCCCAATTCACACCCCCTCCTCATCACTGCACCCCCTGGAGTAAGGAAACAAGGACCGAGCGCTTGTACTTGACTATTTCCATCAGACCCACTGAAATTAGTGGAACAGCAACGCACATGCATGACCGCTACCCCATTCAATCTCTGTATCACTATGGGTGGATGCAGTGAGCCTGCAGGGACGAGTAGAGGGGAACACGGGACCACAGTTCTAGGAATTGTAAGGTTCTCTGCGGTCACAACCCCATCGATCAGACTTTTATCACTTATACAAAGTAATTTGTGGTACAACCCCTTTAAGTTTAAGTGCTCATGCTCACTATAAAGTACTGAGTATGGAGCAGGATGGGTTCCACATGCTGCCATATGGGCTCAGTCACATGCTGTATGTATACTTCCATATATACAGTGTGTAATGGAGCATGCTACAATTTAAATTCTGTCGGATCCATATGGAATTTGACTAGAAAAACCTCCATTATTGGGGGCATATGAAGGTACAGTAGAGGCCATAATCAGCTCCATACAATACACTGCCTAAATCAGCTGTTTGGCCTTAGGTGAAGCAAATTCAATTTAATGAACCAATAAATAAATTAGCATAAAATCTATTGTCTAATCCAATGAAAAACAAAGCAGAATTTACCTTTTCCCAAAAACGGCTGCAAGAACAACGAGAACCGCTAGGACCACAAAAAAGGTGGCAATGCCAGCTATAGCTCCTGTGCTCAGGACAAAGTTGTGGAGTTTTGGTAGGACAATATTTATCGGCTTTTCAAATATTGAACTTAGCTGTTTCTGAACTGTGGAGAGCTTGTCCGTCAGCTTCCTGGAAAAAGACATTGAAAATGTGAATACAGACTAGTAGGGTGTAATAAAGGTACTATGATGGCAGACCGGGGGGCCTTGGGTAGGCCTTTGGCTGCATTTTAGAAGAACAATTGGGGAATATAGGGAACCTCCTTCCTCTGTCAAAACTCTGTGGCCTGCGCTTGTAACTGCAGACACGGCTTTCATTGAAATCATTGGGAGCCGGGGCTGCAGTTACAAGCGCTGGCGGTTGGCACGGAGGCTTCCGCTCTGACCTCTGTGTGTATTTGCGGCACTGACAGCATGCGCTCGCTCAGCTGATCGGTCGGGGTCCTGAGCGACGGACTTCGGCCAATCAACTATTGATAACCTATGCTGATCATAGGTCATTAATATTATCTCCCTGCAAAACCCCATAAATCAATGAATTGCCTATATTTTTTTATTTAAAAAACTGAAATATTTAACATTTATTTCTATGATTGCAATTTTTTTATTTTTTTGTCTGTACATGCCTATATGGGTGGTTATCTTGCCTGAGCTGCAGTTGACAGCATTTAGAAATATGCCTTACAGCAGAACGTATGGATCATTCACACATTGGACAGGAGCTGAACCATAGATTTCTCTGGCAGACCGTGGGGCCTTGGGTAGGCCTTTGGCTGCATTTCAGAAGGACCAATTGGGGAATAGAGGGAACCCCGTTTCTCTATCAAAACTCTGAGATAACGGTGGCATCTGAAAGTTAAAAGGACAGAATCTAAGTTTTCTCCATTTCCAGTCATGGCATAATGGCGTCAGCTGTATAACCCATCCGGTACCTCTCGCTTAGCAGCAGGTTCAGTTCCTGGAATATTGTCTCTATGAACATCCATACATATACTGTGGATATCACCAAGGGCTACACAGTACAACTGTGGGGTGCATTAGCGCTCAACAGTTGTTCCAGTGACTATCGCTCTTGTGCTTTACACAACAGCAAAAGTCGTTCTGTAAATGGAGGCGGAGCGCATTGAGATCATTCCAGCCGCCCGCCTCCATTCACTGCAAACAGGCAGTCGCTCATATCCACCTTTATAGCATGTTTCTAAACTGCAAGCATCTCATGGAAGTATAACCATAGTCTGTGAGTCTGTTTGCCCCTTCCAGATGTCCACGATTACTACAGATTTGTTACATTTATCACTAAATCTTAATAATCAGATTTGTTTTTGAACAAACGTATCCAAATCCGAATCACCCAGATGGACAAATAACTTCAGTGTTTGCTAGAATTTGCTATCAGTCTTTCACGTTGCTGCTGAAGAATACCTGACCATGTCCTCATGACTCTCTCCAGCAACTTCAAATTTAATTCGCGTAGATTGCTTATTGCCGGCATCAGATTCCAAGCTGATGTTTGTAACTTTACTCTGCAGTACTTGTTCCAGCATCCTGTAAATTATAAATAGTCTGTAACAATCGGAATTAAAAGGGGTTTTCAACATTTATGCATAGTAGCAGAGTAGTAAGGTAAGTCACCTACTAATGTGCCATCTGTAGCTGGAATGTCGCTATACGCTAGTCTTAGATGCAGTCACAAGTAAATAGGAATGGGAAACACTAAATGAGAAGTTCACAATTCCCAACGATGACTTATCTATCTAAACTAGTTTCATAAGTGTGAACGAGCTGTTGATGACGTCACCAGCTTGTTCGTTAAGGCAAACGAGAATCGTAAAGTTATTGTTTGGTGTAAAAGGGCCATAAGGGTGCTTAGAGATGTAACTATTCGTTCAAACAAGCGAAAGTGAACGAAAGTTTCGCACTGAGTCTACTGATGGATTTTCAATAGATGACAGCTCGGGGGCTCTTGCAGAGACAGGAAAAAGGCAGCACACTGTCTGTCATTTGTACTAGCTTATTGGTCCCACAATTGTGACTCCTATTGCCACATCACTGCTCAGGGAGGGTGCGACAACCTGTCTGTATACTTCCACACTGGCAAGTTCAGTCAGTGTTTCAGATTGCGTGGAGACCTCCTTGAGGTGGGGACCTTGGGCAATTGCCCAGTTTGCCCCCCTCCTAATGCCAGCCTTGTCCGCAATTCCACTCTCCACTTGGCTCTCACAGCCGATCATGCGTCATCGCAACGCAGAAATCTCACACGAGAATCTCGCCCATGTGAAGCTGGCCATAAAGGGGCTGTCTGCTTACTTTTTCAAATATAAATATGAGTTGCATCCGTGTGAAAATAACAAATTTAGCAGTACTTACCCGTCCTTGACCACAGTGCTGCAGCCTTGTAGTTCTTCTAATTTCTGGTGACAGCAGAGGTCAGGTGACCGCTGCTGTCAGGTGGCCCCCTGCTGTCAGGTGGCTCCCTGCTGTCAGGTGGCCCCCTAATGTCAGGTGGCCGCAGCTTCACTTTCTGTTTTCTTTGCATCAATGCTTACATCTTGAGCGTCATGAGGCCAGGAGTTCTGAACGGTGAAGCTGCAGACTCTGATTGGCAGACGGTGGTCACGTGACTACCACTATCTAAAGAGACCAGGAGAATCACAAGGCTGCAACACTGGGGTTGAGGACAGGTAAGTACTGCTGAATTTGTTATTTTCACACAGATGCAGCTGACATTTAAATGTAAGAAGTAACGGGACAACCCCTTTATTATTATTTATGTCATTTGCAATATTTTTGCACATTGGCTACAGCTTTGAATGTGCCACTACAATGTATCCATAGGTCTAAGTTTATAGTCATGCATGGGGCTGAAAAAGTAGTTCCTAACTAAAGGACCATTTACACGCAAAGAGAATCTTTCAAATGATTGAAAGATTGACAGTTTTAGCAATCATTTTGCATAAAGTGTTAATGGACACTAATGTCCATTAACATTTAATCATCTTCATTTGCGTGTAAAAGGGCCTCATGGAGCTGTTTGCAGAGCACAGCATGTGGTCTGAGCGCTGCACACATTTCCATTTTTCTCACATCGGCTGTCGGCAAAATACAATGTAATCTCTGCCTCCTGTGCAGAACACAGCATGCGGTCTGTGTTATCTACTCTATGGCCGAACAATGGATTTCAAGCTCACCTTAAAATCATTGTTCAGCTGAAGAGTAAATGATGGCAGCGTTTACACACAACAATTATCGCTCATATGCCATTGTTTGAACAAAATTTTGAGCGATAATCATTGCATGTAAATGGGTCTTTAGTTTGTTACATAGTTGAATATGCAAAATAGATCAGTCAGTGAAAAGCCAGCAATCAGGCCAAGCGGCATGTATTGATCTTTGGTTTTACATCAGGGATAAGAATTTGCATTTTATAGATCTGTGGCTGCACATGTGTTTTATTATCTGCATGCTGAGTGTGTGCTGTACCTGATCAAATCTGGAATATGTTGCTGAACTTCTTGTACTGTTTCATTTACTTTAATATCCGCAACATCATGTGAAGGAGATGGAGATTTCACTTGTATCTGGAAGAGAAAAGAAAATATTTTGTACAGGTAGGACTGTTTTTTTTAAGGAGTTGTCCCACTTTGAGCTGTTTTGCTGCAGGAAGCAGACAGCACCGTACATTGTGCAGTGGCCTGGGTTGGTACTGCAGGCTGATTCCTATTTAACTTAATGGAACTCAGTCTGCAGTGCCAAACCGGGCTTCCTGCAGCAAAACTGCTAGAAGTGGGATAACCCTTTAAGTTTGGGTTCACCTATAAAGTATTGTATTTTAGAGACCACAACTAACAACTAGCAAAATCAATTTAATTAGCAATTGCGTATCAGATCCTTGATATCTTCTATATACCATCAGTGACAACCAAAAACTTCTTTGAACCGCTTGTCAATAAAAGCCAAAGTACATGTAGAATTCTTCTTGTAAACAAAACTTCACAACGATTTACTAGGTAAGTAATGGGTCTTGTTTTTTTTCATGGCGTTTCCACTTATTGGCTACATTTTGTTTGATTTCAGATAACCCCTTTAAAGCAAATGTCCGATTTTAAACTTAGAGCCTATTTAGCGGGAGGAATGTCGCGCAAACGATGCCCAACACTCGTCCCCGCACATACTCGCTTTTGTGCAGTTGCATGGGAGCTAGTATCGCTGGCTCATAGCAGGCGGCTGCAGGAGATTTCTCTCCTCGCTCTCTCCTGCCCCTTTCCATTGACTTAACATAGTGGCCGTTCAATACTGAATGGCTGCTATTTACGCTGAACGATGATCGTTCAGCTCATCATCCATCGGTTATGCTGCATAAATGATTGACGATGCTATGTAAATAGCAGCCACTCATTATTGAACGGCCACTATGTTAAGTAAACGGAGAGGGGCAGGGGAGCAAGAGGAGTGTATGCGGGGACGAGTGTTGGGCATTGTTTGCCCAACATTCGTCCCATCTAAATGGGCCTTTAGATTTGCTAACTTCTCTTTAGGTTGGATTTACAGACAACGCCTAGCACTGCCTTTTATGAGGGGGATATGTGGGAACCAGATGTTAGTTGACAGTCTAAAGTAAAATATAAAAATGTCTATAGTAGCATTTAGTAGTGTTTTTGGGTTTCATGTTTATCAAGACACAGCATGCTTATATGATGTCTTTTCAGGCATTTTTTTCCTTAAACTCAATAGAAATTCCAACTGGTCATTTTTACATGCATTTACATGCATTTTGATGATGATGATGACTAACCATTCAGTTGCTGCCGACTCTGCGTCACCCTAGGGATCAGCTATCGCCATTTTCATCTATCCAGTACAGCTTCTTTTAACTGGTTGTGTCTAACCAGCGGCATTCTTTGACGACCTCTTCTTCGTGAGCCGCTGACAAATCCCAGCATAATATCCTTCTCCAGTCCATTTGCTCGCATGATGTGTCCAAAATAAGACAGCTTTTGTTTTGAAATCTTCGCCTATCAGGAAGTTTTTGGCTTGACACGATCCAGTACTTCCTTGTTAGTGATATCGCTGTCCATGGGATACGAAGCGTTCCAAGCCAGCACCATAATTCAGAAGCGTCTACCTCCCTCCCGTCATCCTTTTAAAGTGTCTATCTTTCACAAGCAGAAGTTGCAATGGGAAAAATAATTGCATCTACTAGGCAGCTCTTGGCTCTGAAACTGATATCTTTACTTTTCCAGATCTTTTCCATTCCTAACAAAGCCGCACGACCCAGTGCTATTCTCCGTCTAATTTCTGAACTGCATTCTCCATTGCGATTTATCTTGGACCCGAGGAACATATAATCTGGTACAGCATCAATCTCTTCATTGTTAAGGTTGATGGTGGTTAGATCATTTCCAGCAGTTGTCATAATCTTTGTCTTTTTGATGTTTGACCTTCTAGCTCACTTCTTTCTTTGACTGCCATTATTAACTGTTCTAGATCATCTTGACTTTTTGCAGGAAGGGTGGTAAAATTTTGGAGTCAGCAGCAGGGACGAACGGAGAGAGGTAAGTAACCGCTAATTTATTACATTAATGCATGGGGGCCCGGGTAGCAGGGGTTTCCTTAACTCGAACAACCCCTTTAACTTTATGCCTATTAAAATGATAAAATTCTGGCTGTCTGAAGCCACCAACACCTTATATTAATACAACAGATTCCACCATGGAATTTTCAGCACGGAATCCACCTGTAAAGCCGTGGCAGAAATCTGTGGATATTCTGCTATTTGGTTTTTGCTGCGGATCAGCGAAAATGCGTTGGAAACTTTGCATGAGGATTTTGCCCATTAAGGCTGGGGCTAAATCTACATGTGGATCCGAGGCAGAAATATGCAGCATTCACACAGGTTTCTGCTGTGGTTTTACAAGCGGATTCCATGCAGAAAATTTTGTAGCGGACCCCGCGGTGTGCTGCATCCCCACAAGTCGTGCTGGACACAATTTATACATTGAGCTCAACTATAAAATAGGAAGTTCCCTATCTACCTCTACTGGTAGATGCGGGCAGCCGGAATTTCACCTTGTAATTTTATGTTTATTGGAAAGATTTGAATAAATTAATAAAAACCAAATTTAAAAAAAAAAAGTTATTTATTACATGCCGATACTGAAATTCTAATAGAAAATGTAATTGTTTTCATAGAATATCCGACATAACACATTTTTATGCATTTGCATAGTTCAAAGCTTTTATTTGATTTATTGTCTCGTATGACACACAATTACTATGCCAAGACTGGGCATGATTTTTACATACCTGAACTTCAGTTTGGGCAGATAGTCCATTTTGGTCTGTAACCTGTGCTTTGAAGTGAAAATGTCCAGTTTTTCTTGCCACATTGACAGCTACAATCTGTCCGGTGTAATTATCAATATCAAACGTGTTCTCTGATTGATCCACCAAGCTGTAGATAAGTTTTGACGCAGAATCTGAACTTCTGGCCTTCAAAAATAAAATGGTTATGATGTTATATCTGTCACAAATATGCTCTTTATCTATATGTTTTGTTGCATAAGTCATCTTAGAATAGTGTATTGAATATACTCTGCAATATGAGAAGGGTATAACCTAGACATAGAAAGGACAACACCTCCCCAATCCTTGCAATTACTCATTTAAAGGGATTCTGTTATCAGTTCATGGCCAAGTCATACTTCAGAGTGCATTTAATAAATCTTGTTATTTGTATAGTGCCAACTTATTTAACTTTCTAGTAATTTAATTATTTATTACATAAAGCTAGGTACTCATTTTACCGACCTCAGAGGTCAACCTTCAGCTGGCAACCTGTACCACCCAGGGATTGAACTCGCTAGCGAGAGCTTAGGACTGCATTTCTGCTGCCTTAGCACTCTGCGCCACACGGGGGCTCTAATATAAAACATCCATTGGGACAACACTGTCTCTGTTCCTTCGGTCCAGGGCTTCAACCCTGTCCCCTCTGCTGCAGTCCTGGCTGAAAGAAGTGGTGATGTCATGTTCATCACTTACATGACTGCTACAGCCCATTTCTGACCTCAGTGGTCTTGTCATGTGACCACTCAGGCTAGCGATTAACTGTAGTAGTCATGTGAACAACGAATGTAACGTGAATACTTCCTGTTTCTGCGAGGATCATAAGAGGAGAGAACTGGGTCAGTAATGCTGGACTGGAGGCACCATGAGAGACTGAACTTTTTTAACTTTTTTATTTTCTATGCCATTAGCTACTCTTGGGCCAATTTTTGTAAGTGTCAGAAAACCCTTTTAAGTGAATGTGTTGCATCAAAGTTTGTAATAGAATATACATTCATTTACATAAAACAAATCCACAGTAGCAGCACCCATTAGCAGCGCCATTATTGAGGACATTACATGTAGTCATATTGATTAACACATAATAAACCCTAAAAATGCACTTTTATCCTATATACTGTGGCCCAGTTAACAGCACCAAGAGCGCTACTACAAGAGCGACTATAAAATTTTCTTTAGAAAATCTGTGTATTTGATGTCATTCATACTCAAGGTCAAAGCCACCGGAGCTAAAAATATTCCTATTAACCCTTTCCAATCCACTGTCTGACGTCTTCAGAAATTCTGATTAAAGGCTGTACAGCTCCGATGTCGGAAGACGTCTGGCAGGGTATTCTTACTGTATATTACTGGCCGCTCTGTTGTCGGGGGGCCTCTCTAACATGTCCCATACCGCAGTACTGGCTCTACCCAGCAGATGGTGCCATTGTATAATGTCAGAAAGAGAAAACCCCCCAAGGAAACCCTGAATCCAAAGTTGGATTTCAAAGGGTTAATGTACCCACATACTAAGCACACAGACGCATGCAGTGTCATACCGTGACTTTAATGACATGGAAGCCACGTGGCACCGTATTCACTATTGTAGCGATATAGATTTCCTGCTCAAACACTGGACCCTCTTTGAATTCTGGTACAGTGATTTGTAATTGGGCCATATTAGGAGACAGCGGACCTGTGGATAAATGGACGAGGTAATGTTACTGCATTATTTTCAAAATATAGTAGCAAATTAAAATTCGATTGGTTTCCATGACAGCATAATTTATTTAGTACGTTTCCATGCGCAATTCTCATCATAATTAGAATAACTTGGTATTCTTAGAAGTGAACCTTAGAACAAATACCACAATATAGTTTTGAGATGTTACCTTGAGTATCAGGGGGTGTAATTGCCTCCACAGTGATATTATATGACTGTTGGACATCGCCATTAAATTTGTCCGTTGTCCATAGCTTTCCAGTTTTCTCATCCAAATAAAACTGACCTGTAATTTTTTTTAAAGGTTTTATTTTTCATTTGCAAGAAAAACAATCACAATCAACAAAAGGCTCCATAACAAAGTAGAAGCAAATCAACAGATCATACTCAAGTGAGATTAAGGGTGGTTTCACATCTACGTTGGAACCTTCTGTCGGAGGTTCTGTCAAAAAATACCAGAAGAAATAGTGCTGAATGCAGTGTTTTTTCTTCCAGGTGAAAGACGAGCAAGTGGAAAGCGAACGAGCCCCGTTATAGTCAATGGGGTCTGTTCGGCGCTGTTCCATCCTAAGACACAGCCATTCGGCCATAGGGATTCCCGTGTCCTGCTCCCGAACGGAGCAGGAAAGTGGAATTCCCGCAGCAGATTTGAAGCCACCCTAGCAATGTGAAGGAATCAATGAGTAAATGAAAAAAAAAGGATTATGTATACAGAGTATTTCGTATGGGTATTACTTGTCGAAGCCAGAACATTACAAAAAAAACACATAAAACTTAACATAACGTAACATGGCAGCCTACCTCATCCCCGAAATTCCCAAACCCCATCCTGATAGCAGAAGCAGGGACCTTAAGCCAGTCCGCCCAGACTTTATCAAGTTTCTGTGGACGTATAGTATTTTCTAGCATGGCTCATATGAATTAACAAGCTTCAGCCATAGATTTATAGATGGGGTATCCATAGATTTCCATGTCAAAATAAGAACTTTACATGCATAAGAACTAGAGATGAGTGAACGTACTCGGATAAGCACTACTCGTCCGAGTAATGTGCTTTATCCGAGTACCTCTCCGCTCGTCCTGAAAGATTCGGGATGCGCTGTGGAGCAGGGAGCTGCAGGGGAGAGCGGGGAGGAACGGAAGGGAGATCTTTCTCTCCTTCTCTCCCGCCCGCTCTGCCCCGCTTCCCGCTGCGACTCACCTGTCAGCAGCGGAGCGCCCCGAATCTTTCAGGACGAGCGGAGAGATACTCGGATAAAGCACATTACTCGGACGAGTAGTGCTTATCCGAGTACGTTCGCTCATCTCTAATAAGAACCCAACCATAAGGAGTCTATGATTCCCAACAAACACACCTGTGGGAGATAAGAGTCTAGGAAACCCGACATGTGTATGCAATTTTCACACACAAGTTCTGTCCGATGGCGAGATGCAGAGAACGTGCACGTGAAAAAAACGTGCATTCCCACGAATGTATCTGTGCACAAAAAACTTGTGGGCGCAATACGCACTGAATAAAACCCATTGATTTCAATGGCTTTGTTCATATGAGCATATTTTGCGCACACATATTGTTCACACGAGAAAATACGCAGCTTGCTCTATTTTCCTGCATATTAATGCAGGGAAAGAGCACATATTTATACTAATTCCTCAGCAGCATGATGAGGAAATACCGCTGACTTTGCCCAAAAAAATGTAGGAGACGTATAATACCGCATATACATCTATGTTGCTGCAGTTTTAACAGCGGAAACACATTAAGGGCTTAGTCAGACGGGCGTTTTTTGCCGCGATTTGCGCATGCGCATGCGTCCGGCGATTTTTTAAAACCATTGCTTCGCTGTGGCAGAGAAGAACGATGTTTGCCCATTGAATTCAATGGAGCGGCAATACAGCCGCTCCATTGAAAGCAATGGGCTGCCGGCGTGCGCGGGGTTAATTGTCGGGAAGGGGTTAAATATATAAACCCTTCCCTGCAATTCATGCTAAAATGTGTTAAAATAAAAAAAATTGTATACTCACCTTTCCGCTGCAGCCGGAGTCCAGCCGCGGCCGCTGTCAGTTCTCCTGAACTGCTTCTCGGCACTATTCAGCCGGCGGGGCTTTAAAATCCCCGCCTGCTGAATGATCTGCTCTGATTGGTCACAGCCTGACCAATCAGAGGCCGGTTTCACTCACACACCCATTCATGAATTCATGAATGGGTGAGTGACTGCTGCCTCTCAGCGCTGAGCCAATCAGGGGCAGGTCTGACTCACATCCATTCATGAATTCATGAATGGGTGTGAGTGAGGCATGCCTCTGATTGGCTCAGCGCTGAGCCAATCAGGGGGCAGGTCTGACTCACACCCCCTTCACACCCACTGCAGGACGGCTGCCCGGAGCTGCAGGCAGAAGGTGAGAATGCAATTTTTTTTTATTTTAACACATTTTAGGATGGATTGCAGGTAAGGGCTTATATATTTAAGCCCTTACCGACAATTCATCCCGGGCTCGCCCGCAGTGCATTGCTTTCAATGGAGACGGCTGTATTGCCGTCTCCATTGAATGCAATGCGCTGGACAGCTCCGGCCCGTTTCTAATGAAACGTGGCTAGGAGCAGATTTTCGGGCGATTTGCGGGCGACTTGCGCGCACCGGTCACGCGATTTGTGGATGCGCATCCGTCATGCGATCCGCAAATCGCGGCAAAAAACGCCCGTCTGACTAAGGCCTAAAACTGCAAAAAATCTACATCAAAAACCACAGTTAAATCTGCACCTTTTGAGATGGACTTAATTTAAAAAAAAATTGAAAATAAAAATTAAAAAAACAAACATTTTCTCCTTTTTCTCACAAAATGACCAAAAGAGTAAGAAATATAAACATAATTGTCATCGCTGCATACTAAAAAGCCCAAATTGTCTATATATTACATTATTTCTCTCCCATTGCAAAAAACTGTCAAATACAAAACATAACTGTTGTGGCCCAGTACATGCTTTCCTGGCCTCCTCCATAATGTCATACATGTAATGTCTTATGTAGATGCTCTGTGCAAAACTGTCTTGTCATTCTGTTATGTGTATTGCACTGCTACAGCAAGTGAGAGGTTAAGTGTTTGCAAAGCCTGGAGACTATCTGTAAATGTATAAATTCATGTCCTGTCACGTGGTTTGAGAGAGGTTATAAAAGTGAGTGTTTGAGAGCGGGAAGAGAGTCCATGTCTTCTGGAGTTGTAGTCAAGAGGTCTAGCTACATAGAGGTACCTTTAGCCCTCAGGTTTTCCTAGCTTGGATGTGCATGTGTGGAGGAAGAAGTTAGCCCTACCTAAGCCAGAGCAAGAGCAACTGTGAGTGCTTGTCAAGGCCCAGTGCAGAGGTACTGTCTACATGATAATTTGCTACTCGGCCATCCAGATCTAGTGGATCACCATGTAGAAGTACTGTACACCCATTTTGTCTTCCACACCCGGCTGTCTGGAAGTCTGGATCACTGAGTGGAGGTACTCCTAAGTCTATCATTGACACACGGGTGTTCTGAAGTCTGGATCACCGTGTGGAGGTACTACTGTTCAAGTCTATTAATTTCCTGCACTGTCATTTCTCTAAATTGTGCCTTGTATTGTTGAAATTTGCCAAGTAAAATTTATTCCAGGACCTGACTGTTCCCAGGGACCTGAGGTACTTCATATCTGTCTGCAGCTCATTTTATTCTCCGCCAGAGTTTATTCTGGTGTGTACCTGTGACAAACTCTTTCCTTGTTCTACCATCTATTGGGTATCCCTATTCTAGGCGTGTCTGGAAGAGGCCCAGTGCTGCCCTGGCCTTGGCTGCGTGTGTCCCAGCTCCTCAGTGTATGCCATGTGTCCTATGAATAGGATTGAATCCTTTGTGCCGTATAACCCTGCCTGCTCTATGGCAGAAGTACCGTCCAAAAGGAGATCTAAAGATGTACAGTGTTCTAACAGTTTACAAATGTTTGCACTCCACATTCCACCTGGGACTGCTCAAAATGGCACCCAAACTCTAACGCTCTCCTCTCTCCAGCTCACTCTCACCAAAACCTTCCTGCCAGCTTATTGGCGCCAAAAAGACTGTGCCCTGGCCAAGCTCGAAATAGAGGGATGGACCCCCCCATCAAAGTGACTCAAAGCAACCCTCAAGGGAAGAAGTTACCTGCGGCTACAGATTCCTTATGTAAAACTTTCAAAGAACTTCAGCTGAGTAGGATGGATACAGTGGGCAGACACCTGAGACTAAGCCCTATCCCAAGTGCTGCTATCGGAGCATCCCTCAGCACACAACCCTTCTATTGGAAGGGAGATCCCCATTTAACATGGTTACCCACCATTACTTCACCTACTGTTCAGGCCACCAGGGATGCCACAGAGCCCCTGCACCCTCTTTACACCTTTAGAAGAGACAACGTGACTGCTCAGGCGGAGTACCCACTGTGGATACTCATTCACCGTCGCAACTCAGTTGTGAGGGAGTATATCCTGGAACTGTTATGGTCTTTTGTGTTTGAATTTGAAGACTCCAACTTCACTTTCCAGTTTGCTGGAGAACATCAGGCCGTGCCCGGCCCATCTGTGCGACCACCTATGAGGAGACCTGCCTCATCCCCAATCACCATCCTAGACTCTTCATCTTCTAAAGGGGAGTTCTGTACCAGTCTCTCCCTCTACTACCAACTCAGTGGTATCTAAAGGTGGCGAGGAGGCTAGTCCGAGTCTACGACGCAGTTTATCGGAAGGTTCTGTGGTGGAGGTGTCAGTAAGTAACTGGTCTCTGTCTGTCATTACAGTGTCTGACTCTGACAGTGAGGGAAGTCAGAGATTTGCTGTTGGGAGACTGTTATTACCCAGCAATGACTTTAATTTTATATAGAATGAACTATTCTTGTAAGAGACTCTTATTGTTCTACCTCCTAAAAGTTAAGCCACTTATATAAAAAAGGACTCAAAAGTCTTTCCCTTTTCATAGTTCAATGCATGTTTTTCATATTGAAAAGTTTTAGATTGCTTGAAAATGTTTGCAACTTTATAATGTTTAAGTAATCTGCAGGTGAAAATGTTTATTATAGTGTGGTTATTCTCTCATGCTCTCAAAAGTCAATGTATTTTTATAGTCTAATGTAATGTATTTTCATATATAACCGCTTAAAGGGGTTGTCCCGCGAAAGCAAGTGGGGGCATACACTTCTGTATGGCCATATTAATGCACTTTGTAATATACATCGTGCATTAAATATGAGCCATACAGAAGTTATTCACTTACCTGTTCCGTTGCTAGCGTCCTCGTCTCCATGGTGCCGTCTAATTTCAGCGTCTAATCTCCCGATTAGACGCGCTTGCGCAGTCCGGTCTTCTCCCTTCTGAATGGGGCCACTCGTGCTGGAGAGCTGCTCCTCGTAGCTCCGCCCCGTCACGTGTGTCGATTCCAGCCAATCAGGAGGCTGGAATCGGCAATGGAACGCACAGAGCCCACGGTGCACCATGGGAGAAGACCTGCGGTCCACCGTGGGTGAAGATCCCGGCGGCCATCTTCGCAAGGTAAGTAAGAAGTCACCGGAGCGCGGGGATTCGGGTAAGTACTATGCGGTTTTTTTTTTAAACCCCTGCATCGGGTTTGTCTCGCACCGAACGGGGGGGCTATTGAAAAAAAAAAAAAAAACGTTTCGGCGCGGGACAACCCCTTTAATTTAAATCTGCTTAATTCAAATATGCCTAAATTCAAAAATGCCACCGTGTGTGTGATCTGTATGCATGCTTTATGTGTATGGCTGGAGGTTTCCATTCCCCATGTCGCGTCTCTGTGTTTTCAGCCTATCTAGTCTGTCCCAGTGGGCGTGACCTTTCTTATCACGGAGAGCGGTATTGACTTAAGCTACTGACTGTGCCGTTGATTTCTACTGTTTCAGGGAAAGGGATGGTCATTCCACTCGTCTCTTGTTCCTAGATACTTGTCTCTTCTTTGTACCAATATACTACAAGCAAATCACTTCTTGATGACTTATAGAATTGAAATGATGATAGATTATACTCACCTTTGTCATTACCAGCAACAATTCTGTATGTAACATTTTTTCCTACAGCATTCTGAGCAGAAAACGTAAAAACAGGTTCTTCTTTGGGTTTGTTTTTCTTAAGAACTGTGCTGAACAATAAGAGTTAGATATTAAAATTAAAGACTAATCTCCATACAAAAATCACTGAAAGCTTATTTTGCTACAAAAATCCAATGGCAAGACCTTTCTGTGAATTGCTTGTAACAAAATGTCTATAAAGCTTGTGCTAAATTTCTCCAAATAATAGTAAAATAAGATACATTAATAGAGAAATGGACATTTTTTAGGTTCATGCAGGGCAAGAACATGTATGGCACCCTTCATGGACATCACCTACACGTCAGACAAAGTGCTAATGTCCATGGGCATTTTCTTCACTGCGTATCATGCGTGTGTGACACGCAGTGAAAGGAGGCAATGAAAGTCAATGGACTTTCATTCTGCTATGCACACCAGCGTGGACACAGTGTTTTCATACGGCAGAGAAATAAATTGCAACATGCACTATTTCTCTGCGTATGGTATGGAGCCCTTCTATAGGCTCCGTATCGAAATGCTGCCCCTATGCAGGCATTGCAAAAGGGCAGCGTTTCGAAAAAAATACTGCACATGTCCATGATGTCAGATTCCCGGACATGCACAGTGCATACCGGTAAGTGATCTCTGCTGGCTCTCTCCCAGCAGAGCAGAACGGCTCCGTATGTGTAAAACTGTATGCATACGCCGGTGGACATGAGTCCTAAGACATACTTAATGTCCATTATAGATCAATATATACATGTAATAAATAGATGAAACACCAATATAACAGTGGGAACATTTTGCCTAATCAACTTTGGCATGGCAGACCCATCCTGAAATCAAGGTGATCATCCCAATAATAAAGGCTACCTTGCTCCAAGTCTAGGAGGACCTAGCCTGTCCCTAGATGGAGGATAGGGAAGAATATAGAACAGATGGAAAAGTAATATTACTTTTCCATCTGTTCTATATTTTTCCCTACCCTCCATCTGCACAATGGATCTAAAAAGTCTTCACACCCCAATCCATTTCCTGATCATCTTTACTTTCAGCCAATAGAGACAAAAAAATGCTAATTCCACTGGAATATCAGTACATTTTGGTACACAATACTCAGGCCTCTGTTAAAAAGCTGAAGACTAATTTCACCTTTCAGCACAACAATGACCCAGAACATACCTCCAAATCAATAAAAGAATGGCTTCACCAGAACAACATCGAAGTTTTGGGGTGGCCCAGCTAGATTCAAGAGCTGAATCCCATTGAAGATCTGTGGGTTGACCTGAAGTGGACGCTACACACAATATGCCCTCACAATCTGACAGATTTGGAACGCGTTTGAAAGGAATAGTGGGCAAAGATTGCCAAGTCAAGATGTGCCGTGCTGAAAGACTACCCTAAAACACTACCCTAAAAGACCAAATGCTGTCATAAAGTCAAAGGGTACATCAACAAAGTATTAGTTTTAGGGTGTGCATATTTATGCAACCACATCTTTTTTTTTTAATTCTTTTTATTTGGCTAGCTAGGGGAAAAAATCCCTGTTGTTCAATCAGTCCATACACCACAAGAAATATTGCAGTGCGGAATAGAAGAATGGAACATTAATTACTGAGGGATTCCTGATAGACAACACCCAATAGAATATATGCAATGACAGTGCTGAAGGTGTGGTCATGTGGGCCGGGGTTGAGGTCATGATGTCCCTTCCGCTCCACTTTCTGATTGCTGCCAGTATGCCGCAGCAACATCCTTCGCAATTGTCCCTAATTTTCCAATGAAATTAGCATTTTGCTGGCTGTATTGGCTGAAAATAAAGAGCATCAGCAAATGTATTGGACATAAATGTCAGTCGTGATGAATATAGATAAAACATTGCCCCGGAGGTTTGAAATTTCTTATCTTTTTTTTCTTAACAATTCTGCAGAATGCATCAGCACCAGCACATCTAGAACACACTGCTTGAAATCTCATAACACCTGTAGCAGTGCTGACATGCCATCATGTTGGCACTATGGCTGCAACCACTGATTCGCTGCTGTTTAATATGACATGCCTATCCTGAAGTCCAGTAATCAAAGATAGGTTGGATACCATGGAACTATATGATAGTTCATTATAATCACTGACTTCTGATAATTATCGGGTGTTGCTATTGATTTATTGTCATTACTTTGAGAATACATTCATTAAGAGCACCTGCAAAATGCTGTTGTATGTATTATAATGACAGAACCTCCCAGCCTAATTAGCCAAGAGGTTCTACATGGTCATAGCCTCAATACTTGTGTGCAAAAAGGAGTCACACCTGTGCATCTCAATCAATCAGCCCTGGATGAGAAAGAATTAAAATACAGAACCCACTGCATGACCTTAGGAAAATAATGCAGCACATTTATTACTGAAAATGGTACGTTTTCTGGAGTAAACTGCACTGGAAATCTGTCTTACATGCTTTGCACCCTATTTATGATTGCGTTTAATTAATACTTTTTTTGACTGGTCCGAAATGGGGGTGTGGCATTTCTGGAAAGGGGTGTGGCTTTATGGAGGAGGGGAATGCTTAAATGATATCATGTAGGCTGCATATGTCAACTTTATCTTAACAGATTGTGGTATTAGGTGAGCTGAAATTACATGAAAAACTGTCTAAAATGGCAAGTGGGCAGTCCCATGTTGCTTCTTGTCTGGTTATATGTTATTTGCATATTCATTTACATGACAACACCAATGTCATTTAAGAAAATAACCTACCTTACTTCATTAGGACTAAATTTGGGTGAAGTTTCCGTCTTATTTACCAGATTGACCATGACTGAGGCTATGTTACTCAATGAAGGAGAGCCTTTGTCTTTAGCGACCACAGACAGCTTGACCTCGCCAGGCTTCAGATGGTTTGTAGCAGTAATTATTTTTCCATCTCTTATATTTTCAACCAGGAAGTAGGGAGATGACAAGTTGGACAACAGCGAGTACTCAACTACTCCATTATTGCCCTGCAACAAAATATATATTATAGGGGTTGTCCCGAGGCAAAATCGAAAATTTTTTCTCTGTCCAGTCCCCCTTCTACAGCAAACATCACAATGTACCCGCGGAAAGCGTTTTTAAAGATGGTTTCTACTCACCAATTCAGCATTTCATGAACTTATAAAATTCTTCTTTCAAGATGGTCACCGGTCCTTTCCCAAAGGTGCACCGCGGTTTTCTCCCATGGTGCACCGTGGATTTCTTCTCCAGTCTTGCGTTTCACTGCCGATTACAGCCACCTCATTGGCTGATCGGCACCACGTGACGGAGGTGGAGCTACGATGATGCGAAAAAGAGGGAGGAGCCAGGACACTGCTCGTGAGCCTGGACACAGCCAGCAGAAGATTCTTATCTGCGCAAGCGCCGACTGTTGCGGCGACCAGAGAAAAAGGCTTCAGCCGTCGCCATGGAGACGGGGACGCCAGCGCCGGAGGGGGTAAGTGTATAACTTCTGTATGGCTCATATTTAATGCACGATGTATATTACAAAGTGCATTAATATGGCCATACAGAAGTGTATAACCCCACTTGCTTTCACGGGACAACCCCTTTAACGTTATATAACAGTGACTTATAGGTAGGTCATCAATATAGTAATTAGTAAGAATATTATCTCCTCTGGAAGGTGCTGTATGGTAACTGCACCACAAGGAAATGGTTAATGGTTTCCCTGGTGTGGCCATATGAAATGAATTCTGCATCATTTACCAGATTCTAACACACAAACACTCACAGACAAAACATATAAAGTACCTCATCTCTGTCTGTTGCATTCACAGCCATCACAAATGTTCCAATTGGACTGTTCACATCTAGTTCAGCAAAGTACATTTTCTGTGTAAATTGTGGGGCGTTATCATTTTTGTCTAGTATGTAAATAGTAAGATGGGTTCTACTCTGGAAAATATAAATTCATGAATTATGAAGTATAAAAAACTCAGACATTTATTCAGCTTTATATCTACTTAAGACCGAGTTCCCATCTACGTTGGAATCTCCAGTTGGAGGTTTCATCGCAAATCAGGCTCACAAAACCGGAAACCGTGTGGGCCCCGTTATAGTCAATGGGAACTGTTTGATGTTGTTCGGAGCCGTTCAGTTGCCAGGATTCCCCCTTTCTGCCTCCCAAACGGACCAGGACAGCGGGCAGATGTGAAACGAATCTAACTCTACCGTTCATAGTAAAGATATAGTGATACAGTAGATACAAAACAGTTCTCTGATAACTTCAATCACAAAAATATAGGTGGCAGTTACATGCATGACGTTTAAAAGAGAATTTCCTCCCAAGTTTTTAATTGATCTGTTATTTTTTTATCTAATTACTATTTAACTTGCGTTGTCTTTTGACCGGAGCACAAAATTTACATGACAGTAAGGTCTCTCCTATAGATGGAAGTTTTGATCAGTCTTTTTTTAAGGCAGCTTTAGAAGTCCAAACCAGAAAGTAAAAAGGACAGATACTTCTCTACTTTGTATCCACTCCTGGTCTTGGCTTAAAAAACTGTGTAAAAAACTTGAACAAAAAGTGAACAAAATCTGCAAGTGAAGGGACAGCTATCCATTAAAATTACTGTATATGTGAGGCCATGGGTTATAAGTTGTTACTGCCATGAAATAGTAATACATTACCGTATTTATCACTGCAAACTACAACAACAGTTGTTAAGGGGGTTGCCAAATTTGGACAGTCACTTTTTTGTTAAACGAGTCCCCTGACTATAAGCTGATTACAGGTTGTTCCACATTTTGGCCCTCTGGTGATCAACTATAATCTATGTGATAATGTAGTGACCCAGTACTTCATCTTGGTCTCCTCCATAAATGTCATACATGTATGTCTTGTGTTCTTGTGTCGATGCACTGTGCAAATCTGTCTTGTCATCTCCAGTATGTGTGTTGCACAGCTGCAGTGCTTGAGAGGTTAATTTCTAATAAAATCCAAAGCCTGCATGTAAATGTATCAAGTATGTCATGTGGCATGAGAGGAGGTTTTAAATGTGAGTGTTTGAGACCAGGAAAGAAGCTGCCTAGCTGGTCCATGCCTTCAGGAGTGTTGCTGTTCAGGAGTTCCAGGTACATGGGGACACCTTCAGCCCTCATGTGCTGAAGCATGGAAGAGGAGGAGAGATTTCCCGTTCTGCATGTTAATGGAATGAGTCCCGAGAGAGAGAGAGCGTAAGTCTAACTTGTTTCTACAAGGCCCAGTGCAGAGGTACTATCCGGTTTATTATTTTCCTACGCGTCTGTTTGAAGTCTGGACCACCGCGTAAAGGTACACCCTTTATTTATCACATCCACGCATCTCTAAGGCTGGGTGGAGGTACCAAGAGTCATTAATCTCTGTTCACACACGTCTGGAAGAGCCATGTGGAGATACTGCAAGTTAATAATCTCTGAAGTCTGTTCATTTACCTGCACTGTGAAGTTTTTGATTCAACTGCCTTGTATTGTGTTACTCTTTATTCAAGTAAAGTTTTTACCAGGCTCTGACCGTTCCCAGAGACCCGTGGTACTAAATAACTGTCTGTGGCTGCATTTCTTATCCGCCGAGGGTCATACCGGTATATGCAGGAACGGTGGAGTCACGCGTAAGAATTACCCCGCTGTTATCCAGTTTGGTGGGCATTCCCTATCCTATGGGTATCCTAGGTGGAATGCAGTGCTACTCTGGCCTTGGCTGCGTGTGTCCCTCCGGGATGGAGCATAATTAGTGCTACCGTGACAAGTCAGTACTTTACCCGCCCAGCTCCCTACGTATGTCAGGTGTCCGGGGTCTCCCTATGGGATGCTGCAATAACCTAGCAGCAAGTACAGTATTCATTATCCCTGCAGTACCACTACAGGAGAAATAAAGTATAACACAATAATTCCAATTGAATTTTTTGAGTGGTTTGCTTTACAGAAGGGCCAATGTATATTGCATATAGAAGAAAAATATTTTGTTATATGCAGTCACTTTTGACAATCTTTATTGTAAAATGTTTTTTATGTAAGGCACCCAAAATAAATGAGAATAACTGATCATACAGTATATACACTGCAGTATCTCTCATTACAATCACTCACCTGGTAGAAGGGAGCGGTCTTGTTATTACTGGCTGTAACAGTTACATTTGATTGTGCTTTTGCTTCATGGTCAAGATGACGCTTTACAAAAATGTTCCCAAGAAGTCCATCTATACCAAACTGGTCATTGTCATCTGTTCTCGGATAAACAGATAGTATGTCAGCAACTTCAGAGTATAGATCAAATAGTCAAAATGTTGTGTCACTAAGGTCACCAAATGTAGTCTATCTAGATATTTGGCAAACAGATAATAGACATGTATATGACATGTTCCAATGAGGACATCCTGACAGCTAATGTTGTCACCAATCATGGTTTCCATTTGTTCACGCATTTTAGTTGGACAGAAAGTCAACTGTGCTATTCTGTTCAGTTACAATGCTGGAAACGAATGGAAATCTGCTAAAATGGAGCTTATGTTTCCATCCATGATTCCATCTGGATGGCTGAGAATGGATGGAAACCTAGAACAGAGTAATAAATGTTATGTAAATGGAGCCTTGCCATCTTTTTTGTAAAATGCAATGCCACAACCATAAGTTAGCTGCAGGTTAGGAGGGAGTTATGAAGCATACAACAAACACTGCATTTTTGTATGGCTTTTTTCCCACTTTTTCCAGTGGTTTTCTCTTGCAATCCCAGCAGGCCGTAGGCTTCTCATTTTTTTGTGTTTTGCTTAGTTAAAAATGTAACCTTGAATGTGCACAAAAAATGTAATTAAAAAAAAAGCTGTAAAAGAAACCTATTTATTGGTTTTAAAAAAATGTGGGCCTTTCATTCCATGTTTTTTTGAGAAAAAACTCCCATGAAAAACATGTGCGCAGAAAACCTTATACAACAGGGACCAAAGAACCTTGTTGCTTAGGCCAGGTGTCGCGGCTTGTCGGTCGTGACAGCGTTGTGGCATGGTGGCCTTGACACAGGCCAAGACCAGTTGCCTTGTTATGCAGGACAAGGGTTAATGCACCATGTGCAGAGACTGCTGGTGCTGTTTCTGTTTGCTGCATGATGCATGCTGGGTTAGTCATGCCTGGGAGAGGGTTGGAGGTGTACTTCTCTAATTGCTGTGCTAGTCCTCAGGTGTGGCGTAGCTTTATATTCTCACCCCTCTTTGTGCTCAGTGCTGCTTATTTAGCTCCATAGAGGAGTATTGGAGTTCCTCTGTGCTGGGTGTACTGCTACATCCAGATAAGTTGTTGCGGTTTACTTTTCAGTTGTATTTCCGTTTTCATTTTTTGTTTTGCTTTGCTGTTTAGTTCGTCTCTCCAGGGGTCTCTCTAGGGAGAGTCAGGGCCCAGGAAGAAGACTGTGGGGCCACCTCTATCGAGGCGATTACTCCGCTTCTAGGCAGGGACCCTTCACCCCCCTGCTAGGTTAGGGCCAGGTTTCCTTCTCCCTGGAGTGGTGCTACTGTTCAGCATAGCGTGGGGCACACTATTCTGCAGTGCATGGTATTGTCAACGGCAATGGTTGTGAATGTCACCCTGTGTCCGTGCTGAGTGTGATGCTTGTGTGTGGCACAGACATGACACCAGGTTGCAGTGTCAGCAACAGATTTAAATACCAGGACATGCTTGGCAATAGGATGAGTAGTAATTGCTTGGCGGCTGCTAGTGCATTAAAAGAGCAGATGCAATGTTTGTCACTACTGGACCATATCATAGCGGTGGTGGTAGGGAGTAAATTTAAGCCTGATGGGCGTCAAAATAAATAATCAATTAATATATGAACATATATTCTGCCATACTTTACTACAATGAATTTACAGATATTGTATAAAGTATTGTGTAAAACGTTAACATTACCAGTCAGTCTGTAGACTATGAAAGCATTATCGCCATGATCTTTATCTGTTGCTGTGATGTGGCCAATTACTGTGCCAGCCGGTGTACTTTCTTCAACATACATTGAACCGTGTGGAGAAAACACTGGCTTCCAATCATTAATATCCAATACTCGAACGATGAGAGTAAGGTAGCCTTGTTTTTTATGTGGCATCCCATAATCTTCCGCACAAATGAAAATCTATATACGTAAAACGATCCATTTTTAGACATTTTATTTCACATGGGAAAAGGAATATGTCTAATTCAACTTTAAAGGTGGTTACTGACTATTCATTGTTAATGGATACATATTTTGCCTAACCACATAATGCGACCGTCCGGTCCTAGACCAACAAAGATGGCTGCTCCACTTCTCTGACCACCTGATGCACATTTTGCATTAGTATGCACCCCTTCTGTAAGACCCTACATACTGCTCTAACTGGCAAGTACTGAGTACCTGGGCCAATCAAACCAGCATAAAGTGTCCTGGACTAATGATGCCAACTAATGAGAAGCAGTTCAGCCCCATCTTTGTTTGTCCAATGCTCGAGGGTTGCTTTAAATTATTTCTGAGCTACACTGAGTTGGGACTTTTGATCGCATCTTAGACACATTTCAGATATACAGTAGCCACGCAGAAGATGCTAAGTGGGACCCTAGCCTAATATATTTCTATACATTATGTAGCTGTATATAAAAAATTCTATTTGTTAAATGTAAGCTTTTTTTCTTTATCTTAAAGGGCCACTCTGGTGATTTTTTAACCTGTTATGTAGCTATCCCCTGGTATATATAAATTGGCTAGTGTTACCTTGGTTAGTTAGTCCTTTCTATCTGAAACTCCCAACCTCTTTCTCCTTAATGTTCATGTGATCTCACTTCTGACCAGCTAGATTTACTTGGGGCTATGTGTTCTAAAACTAGTCAATTTCTCAGTCTGTAATGCTGTTACATGGACCCTACAACAGAAACTACCTAGAGAGAGACGCAGACACTCCTATCACAGTTACCAATGATATTCACACAACTTCTGTCACACAGTTATAATAGAGGAGATCATAGCTCATCCTCCTGTCTGTATACTTATGGTCTGTAGCTTATTCAGAAGAATATAGAAATAATCATAATTAAACTGTCTACCCAGCAGGAAGAAATAGTATAACCTCTAGTGAATGCTGTGCTGCTGCATCATAGGATTGATGTAAAAGGAGAATCCACAAAAATCTCACTCTCAAGGTGGTGGCTGATAAGCATCAGACAGGGAACTGTACTGCATGGAAATGGCTACAATACACCGAGGAAATCTCCAGAGGCAATCAGGTGAGGAGTGCAGGGATGAAAAAGGATTTGAAGAGAACGGTTTACAAACTTTTTAATGTTTGCAAAAATTGTAAAAATAAACTAGTCCCATTTATGTTAAATTTCTGACCTGGAATTCATGGGGTCCATTTTCAAAATCAAAGGTTGTAGCTGCAGAGACCTTTCCGTTGGTGGCATCTATAGTGAATGTGTGGGAGTGATTGTTGAGGATAGAATATGTAAGAATACCGTTTCTTCCTGGATCGTCATCTGCAGCCTGAACCTGAACAATGAACGTAGGGGTACTCTGCTCCTACAGGACATAAGGGACATAGGAAATGCCATGAATACAGCAAACGTGAGCAAAACTGAGGACACTGATATTTAAGCAACTCAGTTGATAAATATATTTCTTTTACCTGCAGCAATAATTAAAACTGCAAGGAGAAACGAGCCCTTGCTATACATCAGCCCTTTCCTTGTCTAGTGCAAGAAGAAGGGGGAATTTATGTCTCTGAGGCTATCATATGGGTTAGGCTGCTTTCATATCTTCTACCTATTTGCTGCATATGTTAAATCCCCATAGTGTACATTGGTGTGCTATATGCGTTGTAGTCCCCAAAAAAGGGCATACTGTTTTTTTTTCCACTTGCGTAACATGCATGAAAAAAACGCAGGTGTAAGTAGCACAATAGAAATCAAGGGGCTTTTAGCCCCACGTATTACCCGCGTGAAATGTGATAAATTCTATTATATCTTCTCCATATCTGTGCATGCACATGTGTGCATAGACACTTCGTAATGATACGTATGAGAAATAGATTGCAGCATGCTCTATTTCTCTGTGTACCATGCAGCATGAGAACTATACACGTGTATGGGCTGTGTATGATACGCTGCCCATACACAATACATTGCACTGTTTCAGAGCAGTGAATAAAAAAAAAAAGAGTCAGACTGCACATGTCGGAGTGCGTGTGATACGTGGCCATGCACAGTGCACTCGAAGCCAAACGCGGTCTGTGCCTGCACAGCTGACGTTTACAAAATTGTTAAATCACTGCGGGAAGACCCGCAACATATTACCGATACGGCCGTGGACATGGAGCCTTACCCTGAGTACTATAGAGAACAACAAGTTCCCAAAGGCGTGCAATCTCATCAGAGTCCTAATTTGTTTCCTAGTAATGAGACTATTCGTAGATGCTTAATTTAGATGGATAGATATTAGATAAATGGAGAGAAAGATATGAGATAGATAGATAGATAGATAGATAGATAGATAGATAGATAGATAGATAGATAGATAGATAGAGTAGATATCAGATAGATAGATATGTGATAGATAGATACAGTAGATATTAGATAGAAAGATATGAGATAGATAGATACAGTAGATATTAGATAGATAGATATGAGATAGATAGATACAGTAGATCTTAGATAGATAGAAAGATATGAGATAGATAGATACAGTAGATATTAGATAGATGGAGAGAAAGATATAGATAGATAGACAGATATAGATAGATATTGGATAGATAGATTCAGTAGATATTAGATAGAAAGATAGATAGAGAGATAGATAGGAGATAGAGAGATAGAGAGATAGATAGATAGATAGATAGATAGATAGATAGATAGATAGATATTAGATAGATAGATATTTTTTTTTACTACACAAGACTTTATGGTCCCTGTGACTGGATAATCTCACCTCTTTTACTGTCACGTTTTCCAAATAATTTGTGAAGACAGGAGCGTACTGATTACCATTGATAACAGTCACATGTACGATAGCCTCACTGTATATCGAGGGCCTTTGTGAATCTGTTGCCTTCACAGTCACATTAGTAGGAAAGTCTTCCATCTTTAGAACTTTCCTAGTTGTCATTATTCCAGACAGTGGATCCAAGTCAAAATAATCTATAATTTAAAATAATGGAATAGAATATCTCAAAAAACACCAAACAAAATCTAATTGTCTTGTAGAATATAACATTCACTGTTCACAGATTCACTCAAAGATTACACTTATATAAATACAGCTATGGGCAAGGTGATAATTTGCAGGGGTTTAGTCCAACTTTTACCCAAAAGCAATTGAAAATGAATGTTTTTTAAATAAACTTTTATATAAAAATGTACACTTTTATCACTTAGTTTTATCTCATGCAGATGATGAAGGATTATGAGGGGTCATAGAGATTCACAGTAAGCGATGGCACACTATGGAAAGAATGGAGCTGAGCTGCAGCACATACAATATGTAAGAGGGGGTAAAGCCTCAGACGTCCTCTCTCAAGTAAAGACTGTAGGTATACCACTTTAAGAAAATATCTAAACCGTTGCCGATATGTGATGTACAATGGGAATATAGAGTGAGCTCAATGGTTTGAGCCGACTCCATATATGGCAGCTGACAGCCGCCTGTATTAACCGGAATCGTCTTTGCAACAAACGCTTGATGGTCATAAAATGGTTACTTTGGTGAATAGTGATGAGTGACCTTTTGAAAAGTTCATTTTGGCCAATTTTGTTTGGTCCAAATTATTTCAAACCTAACTGAAAGTTCACCAAAACTTCTAAAACTGGTGTATAAAACTGTTCTAAGAGCTGTAAAAGCCTTGTAGAATACTCAGAGCGTTATACAAGGCTTTTATGGCTCTTAGACAGTGTTATACAGCTGTGTTCAGGACTAGCGTTTAGCGAACGGAACCAGCAGAACTGTGTTTTAGGTAAAACTTTGTTTAAAGCTTGGTTCAGGTTTAAGCCGAACCAAACTTTTTTTTTATTTTAAATCAGATATTTCTTTACTAACTTTTCAATTTTTTTAAAAAAGGCAGGACAAAAGTCCAAATAAAGAAAAAACAAATCCCCAGCCCAAACATACAACATGTCGTGGTGTATTACGGTACAGTTCTTTTGCAAAGATAGTCCATCTTCCGCTCAGTACAACCAACATACATCAGTATTAGTGATGAGCGAGCATACTCATGAAGGGCAATTGCTCGAGCGAGCATTGCCCTTAGCGAGTACCTGCCCGCTCGAGAGACAAGGTTCGGGTGCTGGCGCAGGGGAGCTGTGAGTAGCGGCAGTCAGCAGGGGGGAGCGGGGGGGAGAGAGGGAGAGAGAGATCTCCCCTCCGTTTCTCCCCGCTCTCTCCTGCAGCTCCCTGCCCGCCGCCGGCACCCGAACCTTGTCTCTCGAGCGGACAGGTACTCGCTAAGGGCAATGCTCACTCGAGCTATTGCCCTTAGCAAGTATGCTCGCTCATCTCTAATCAGTATGTTTTCAGAAAACAGTATTTAAAAACTGCCATACTTCTGTTGCATCCGCTCCTCAAAGAAAGCATTGGGATCAGGCCAGAGGCGTAACTTGAAGCTTCTGGGCCCCAATGCAAAACCTGTAACAGGGCCCCCAACTATAATGCTTTATTCATAGTACTGGGCTCCCTATTTGGAGAAGAGAGGCTTTATGGGCCCCCTAAGGCTCCTGGGCCCGGGTACAACTGCATCCCCTATAGTTACGCCAGTGGATCTGTCCCTTCAACCTTCTCTGGAACCCCCACAACCCAGACACTGTTGCGATGGATCCTGCTTCTAGGTCGTCCATATTTTTGCCCATAACGCAGTAATAGCTTGATCAAACTTTTTGCAGTCCTGAGTGTTATTGGTCACTTGGTCTTTGTTCAACCTTGCTAATATGTTCAGTGACCTTTTGTCAATCATGTCCTATAAACCAGTATTAATGCTCTCTGTCATGCTTCCCATTTGCACAGTAAAGTTAGACATGAAAAATTTGCAGTGTGTCACAGCATAAAAATATTTTCAGGGTAGGTTCAGATACAGTTTCTATGTTCTGCATAACTATGCCTTTATCATGTGCAGCCTTTAGAATAGGAGATGTACCTGTAGCAGGGTCTGCAACTCAGGGGAGACGGGGTGTCCATCTCTGCAGTAATCATATCTGCCTCTTACATCACCACAGGCTCTATTACTGCATTTGGAGGCACACTACCAGAGGAGGTAGGATGGGGAAAGCTAGGCTCAGTGGGGGATCTCTCTGGGTGAGTTGTGAGCAAATCACTCCAGGCGCACAGCTACCTCACGCTTTTTATCTATAGAGGTGGGCCACATGGCCTGTGAAGCACTCCTTGTGCCATCTTGCTGCATCCTCTCAACGGTGCTTTTTGCTCCATTCCCGTGGGTCATCCCACTCAAAGCTGTCCTAGGTGGCAAAAAGGAATGCTCACCGTTCCAGCTCTTCAGTCTACCTGCCAGAAATCGTCCCTGGAGAGCAGGAACAGGATAAGTAATAGAAGTTCATCATTCTTCTACATGTCACGCTTGGATACGCCGCTGCTGAGCCGAACTTTTAGCGAAGTTTGACTTGACACAAGGTTCTACTGGTTGGGTTCACTCAGTACTAGTACTTAAGACAAGAAAAGTCATCTTTTCATCAAATAAGTTTTGTGATCATGCTTAGGGAGGAAACCACTAACCACCGCTTCTATCTGCACAGGTCTAGATGGGAATAGCACTGTGCAGGTTAAAATTCAGATAAAGTTTGTACTTTAAAGTTTGTACATGGATGCTTCTAGCGATCAATGGGAGTGCAACTAGTGGAAATGATAGTAGTTGGACCCCCACCAATCAACAAGAGACAGCATAACCTAGTGATAAACTGTTTCTCGCTTACATGGAAAAATCAATTAAGGAGCAAATAAATGTTACTGTAATAGTAGGTTGGATACAATAATGAACAATCTTACCTTTATTCTCCTCTTCTGATATACTGTATATGAGTGACGAGTGCAAATAAAATGCTTTGATCTGTATTAAATAAGTATGAGGAGCAGTCCAGTTATTGAGCATTTCAGGATTATAGTAATCTGCTGAGAAAACCGGCACAGTAACATTGCTTGGTGATATCACCACAAATACCTTAAAATAAATAGAATAAAGCAGAAGATCTGAGCACTGTCTTACTAGTAAATGATGATATACAGTATAAATCATGCAAGAAAGACTTTGTTCACACTACCGCTATGGCTTCCATTTCTAACAGAAGCTACAATGCTATACTGCTGTAATGAAGCCCATTGGAATGGTGTCCATTGGGGTTCCGTTGAGGCTTCCAGCATTTTGATGTCAAGAATGATGCTTCATGCTTCTGTGCAGCACTATGCCATCAAAAGTGATAGAATCCACCAACAGAAATCATGAGGGACTGTCATAGCGTTAGTGTGAACAGAGCTTCAACAATGTAGTCTACCTGGACGACTGTTGATTGAGGTGGTGCCCAACTGTCAGTGCAATTGACTTTGAAGGCATAGTATTCGGGAAAACTGTGCTTTGGAAGGTCTTTTGTTAAAAAGATGTGGCCAGTTCCATTTGCTATGGAGAAAAGGTTCTCGCTGTTATCACCTAAAACAAAATCACAGATATTTCACTTTCAAGTATTTTTTTGTTACTATTGAAAATTAATCCATAATATGAAACTGATTAACAAGACATTTTAATACAGAATTCTAATTCATATTGCAAGATCTTATGATATGCACCTGAAATAGAATAGTGGATTCCTTCATCCATACTTGTATTAATTTTTTTTGCATTTATATCAAGTATTATACTTCCCGTTGCATATTCACCATCCCATATTACTGTATGGTATGTAGCATATTCCACCATAGGCCCTTCTTCATTGACATCTTCTATATGAACTGAGAAAGATAAACAGTGATTGTAAGAATATAGTGTCATGTTGGGCCTAGATGTGCATACGATTTGGCCAGTTTGACTTATAAAACAGTACTGTGCAAAAGTTTTAGGCAGCCATGGAAAAAGTGCTTCAAAATAAAAAAAACTTTCAAAAATGGAAGTGTTAGTTTATTTTTGTCAAATAACAAAATGCAAAGTAAATGAACAAAGGAGAAATGTCAATTAAATCAATATTTGGTGTGACTGCCCTTTCTCCTCAGAACAGCATCAATTCTTCTACGTACACCTGCACAAAGTCTTCTTGTGTAGGATTATAGTTAGGTGTATGATTAACCAATTATAGCAAACTGATGATCAACATTTTCCTATGTAGGTTGTAACACAGTAATTAACTGAAACAGCAATAGCAATGCAGAAGGCTTTAGACTTTGCTACAAAAATGAGGTTGTGGAAGACAGTTTCATGTCACAGATCACACACCATGTTAAGACCGAGCACAGCAACAAGACACAAGGTAGTTCAACATGTGCTGTTCGAGCTCTTTTGAACAAGCACTACGAAACGGCCAACATTCAGGACCGTAGACACAGTGGTTGGCCAAGGAAACTTAGTGCAGCAGTTTCTTATTGCTAAGCTTAGTCTTGCCATGGTGTAGGACCTGTAACATGAAACTGTCTTTCATAACCTCATTTTTGTAGCAAACTATTATTGGTTTATCATAATCTATCATCTTAGAAAATAGCTGATTTTATGCAAGTGTAGCTAGAAGAATTGATGCTGTCTTGAAGGTAAAGGGCGGTCACATCAAACATTGATTTGATTTACATTTCTATTTTGTTCATTCACTTTGCATTTTGTTAATTGGCAAAAATAAACCATTAGCACTTCTAAATTTACAACATTCTTACTTTACAGCATTTTTCCACATCTGCCTTAAACCTTTGTTCAGTGATATAGTATGTGATTCACCAAAAAATGTTCCATAGTGAACTTGGCCAAATCATTGACCATCTATGTCCATCTCCATACGTAATGTATAAACAAGATCAGGTTACTGTATTTCCATACATTAACAAAACTAAAGGCAAAAACTCTACTCCCATCAACTCCGACTGTACAATTTTCAAGTGAACTAAATAATTATCCCATGCACCAAAATAATAGCATGAAACACCTAAAAGATCCCTGGTATCGTATACAAAATCTTAAATTACCACAATACATTCCAAATACAGGAGTAATGGTCAAAAAAGGTACATTTATAAAATCATGTAGAAAATACACAGAGCAAACACAATTGAACAAGATCCTTGCAGTGGGACATCCTACAATTAGCTTATTGTCAAAGAATGCATCTAACATAAAGGGAATGTCCAAAGCAGATGATTCCTAATGTCAACTTGTGAGGGTATATGTATATATTGCCATATGTTTTTTATTCTTTTATACCTGTATGCAAGTTCTATTCAAAGTTAAAATGAGAAAAACTTAATCTGTCGCCTTACATCAGATATTCCAAAGGCCTTGCAAGGTGAAGACAAAATGTATCTTGAACACCGCAAGGAAGAACCGGACACGAAGGCCGCATGCTTGGCTGTTTTCCCAGAAGCGCCGTATCTAGATAACGACTGTTCAACTACGTATATAACTATCAGTGCCTCAGCCGGAAATCCGGACTTCACATATATGGTTATGCGGTGAATTTGAGCCAATGAGACCATTACCCATTCCTAGTGATGTGACCAAAGGGTATAAGATCCCATGTAATCTGTAATAAAGTGCACAGTTATGTCCCCGTGTGAGGAACTATACCAGACCTCCGTGTGTGGTGTCTCTTCTTTACCGCCGGCAGCGGGGCATTGGGGTGGGCCTGATTGGTGCTGTACGCAGAAATTTTCCTCACAAATGGCGCCCAAAGGTGGGGCGGTAAAACCGGAGCCGTGCAGCGCAGTCCACCCGGATCCACGCCACGGGGAAGCCGTCCTGCTGCAAACCGAGCCTGATCAACTCACAGAACTCCAGGTAAGACCGGCATATATTTATGTTGCGTTTTACGGTGAGAGTCTTGCAGCAGGAGGGACTATCTGTGTTTTGTGACCGGACGGGTTGGGTTAAGAGTTCTACACGGTAACACGTGTGGGCTTCGGGTTTGCCGTCACGGACCACTGACCGTGATAAGCGCACCAATCACTCACCCAGAAACTAGTCTGTAGTCTATTTGTACTTTGAATTCCGTAGTGTTTTAGCAAAAGTGAAGATTGTTTGTTGTATCTGAAGATTTTTTTTTCTCTTTCTCTTTTCATTTTGTCTCATAGAAGAAGGGACCAGGGACCCTCGGTTTTAGTTTAGTTAGTTGTTGATGGTTTAGCTGAGGAGAGGGATGCACTCTATGGGACTGGTTCCATAGAAGGAGATGCCTTTGGTTGTTTTGCCGTATATAAGGGGCTAACAATTCGGGTCAGAAGGATGCACTCTATGGAGCGTGTTATTATTATTGTTGTTGTTCTTCTAATATGCGTAAGACCTTATTAAAGAAGACGGAGCCCCTCAAGGGCTGCCGCCATGCGGATGAATTGGTGGAGGAGAGACAAGGGTCCCAATCTGTAAAATGTAAGAAAACTCCCTTTGAAAATGTGTGACATGGACCCGCACGGTAGATTACAGTATGGTGACTGGGAGGAGGTCTTTAGGACCAAGAGGACCAAGAAGGGCGCCTTGAAAGACCAAGGGTTGCTAGAAAGTGCTGAAGTGAGGAAGAGAGAGAGTAAGGGACTGGATAATGTGACACCAACATTTCCCTTGTTTGAAAAAAGATGAAGAGCCAGTTCCGATAATGCCAACCACGTACGTTACCAGAAGAATGAAGAAATGTACTAGTACTGCACCTGCCCCGATCTCCTAAGATGGATTGTCAGTGGACTTCCCACTTGCCTAGGGATAGTGCAGAAGACCTTAGGTTCGAGCGAGGGCGCACCCTGTGGGGTGTTAACTTGTACAGATAGAGGGTATGGATGCCTGGAAATGAGCCCAGGGAATCCATGGCCTCCTTCTGAGGTGAGGTAGGAATCCCCCCTCCAAGGAGTAGGGTCTTATGGGCAGTGGGGAAACCCTGACGCAAGGGAGAGTGCAAGGCCTGGTGCTTGATCTCCATATTAAGTTTTTAGGGGGGTTTGTGAGGGTATATGTATATATTGCCATATGTTTTTTATGCTTTTATACCTGTATGCAAGTTCTATTCAAAGTTAAAATGAGAAAAACGTAATCTGTCGCCTTACATCAGATATTCCAAAGGCCTTGCAAGGCGAAGACAAAATGTATCTTGAATACCGCAAGGAAGAACCGGACACGAAGGCCGCATGCTTGGCTGTTTTCCCAGAAGCGCCGTATCTAGATAACGACTGTTCAACTACGTATATAACTATCAGTGCCTCAGCCGGAAATCCGGACTTCACATATATGGTTATGCGGTGAATTTGAGCCAATGAGACCATTACCCATTCCTAGTGATGTGACCAAAGGGTATAAGATCCCATGTAATCTGTAATAAAGTGCACAGTTATGTCCCTGTGTGAGGAACTATACCAGACCTCCGTGTGTGATGTCTCTTCTTTACCGCCGGCAGCGGGGCATTGGGGTGGGCCTGATTGGTGCTGTACGCAGAAATTTCCCTGACAAACTGTATCCATCTACAATTTAATATACATGCGACAAAGTAATATAGTATGTTAGGCTGAATGAAGACAGTCCATTTAGTTCAGCCTGTTTCAACCTCCCCCTTGTTGGTCCAGAGGAAGGCAGCATTACAGTCAATATGGGATTCACTGGTGGATCCCTCAGTCTAACTGAGGTCCTGCAGAATACTTAACAGAGGTGTTACAGGGGTTATCTAGGAATGACCCACCAGTATACACCAGGGTCGATGCAGAAGCGCTGCTCAGACCCTTGTGTAGTGTCCAAAGCTCGTAATTGCAATGACAGCTGTGCCTCCAATTACGAGCGCCAGCCACTACACGGAGGTCTGACCAGTGCTTCTAATCCCAGTGTATCCAGGGGGGCGCTGCCTGGATAACTTCTTTAATTATTAAAATAATAACATTCTGATAAATATAGTAATTGCATAAATAATTATGTATTATTCTGCAGAGTGTCCTTTTAGTTGATGTCAGACTATTCTTATGTCTGCGGTTGGGCTTTTTATTGGGGTTTCCAATGGGAACTCTGACAAGAAGAGTGCAGCATGCAACATTTTTCTTGTTGCCAAGACAACAAAAACCTGGACAGACACCATTATAACATTATAGGGTAATGGCTCTGTTGGGGGCCATTTGGATGGATCATACGGACAGATGAAGCAGTTGTTGTATATAGCTTACATTATAAATGAAAATTGTTATACCAGTGTGAACAGAGCCTTACCAATGCATCATGCAAACTAATCAGGACTGAATATGGAGAAAATAGATTAAAATGCATCGAGTATTACAAAAAAAATCTGTCACTCTTTTGTATTAGTAGGGATGGAAATATACTGCAGTGGCAGCCCTCTGCTCATCCACATCTAATATAAGATGTTTTACGCTAGATTGATTCTATAAAGACTGATGAGTTTCTTTTTAACTTTTTTAAAAACTTTTTTGCAGATTCACGAAGGCAAAACTTGTCCACAGAATGCAGAAAGATGCTCTCAAAAGATATAGTACAAGGTTTCATGTACTACTGATTTATACATAAAGTTATAATGATTGTTACACTTTATATACATCCCAAGCAACAGGTTTAGTTTGTAGATTCTCTTAATACATGAGGCTACAGTTACCTCTGACAGTGGCCCTGTTCTGAGAGTGATGGTTTCTTGGGCTATATGCAATCACTGTCAACACATGCTCTGCCTTGGCCTCAAAGTCTAAAGGCTTTAGGTTGGAGATAAAACCAGACTCTTTTCCAATGTAGAATAAGTCAGAGGCCTCAGTGAAGGAATATAAAATGGCAGCATTGGATCCAGTATCGGTATCCATGGCAGAAACATTTAATATCTGTGAATACAAAATAATGCATTTTCCAGTTTTATGTATCTGAACATGAAGACTTGAGGGCAGTTATCATTTATAGTAAAATCCAAACATCAGATTTTCCACCAGAGGAGATGCTCATTCTTATCCATGACTGGTTGGCCAACTTTCTAACATAATTTGCGTTTACATTACTCAGGATTTTCAAGTTCAATACCTTCTATGAGAGAGTGGAATCATTCTTGATTAGAGCACAGATTGTCAAGCTTTTACAGAATGTGAGCCACTTTCAACATTGAGTGATGGCAACGTTTACATAAAGCTACATGGAAACTTTGATACGTACTTTGACAAACATTGCTCAGCCAAAGATCTCATTATGGCCCTGTGTATGTGTGTATGAATGCGGTTGCATTAAAACACACAAGTTGCTGCAATCGTAACCCGTCAATTGCCAAAAATCGTAACCTGATGGATTTCTTGTGATTAGCATTGATTGAATCAAAGAGTTGAACCCTGTTTCAGGTCGAACTTTACTAAAAGTTCAATTTGACAGGAACCTGAACCTCAATGGGTTCATCTCAGCTGAACCTTTGGAGAAGAAGAATCTTCCATCTCCTTCCTCTCTCTCTCCTCTTCCTTCTTCTTCCTCCTCTTCCTTCTTCATTC